>NC_138162.1:68859007-69287771 GCF_964165515.1 Mesoplodon bidens | reverse complement strand
AACAAGCTTTTTTTTTTTCCTTAATGAAGTTCAAGAGGCTAGTACCTCAAAGGGACTGTTCAATGTGCATTTAGATATAATAGTTAATTCTCTTCCCTGACTTCAACAAGTATACCTAGACCAACTCAGATGAACCACAGACTTCACACCATCAGCAGAAAAGCAGGGCCAGAAAAGAGAAGCTTTGGGGTTTTGTTAAGAAAAGGAATGTCAGTAAGTAGAAAGAAACTAAAGTTTCTTTCTGCTAAACTGTCAGAGGAATGTAGATGTATTGGCACTTAAAGGTACATGCAGGAGGACTTCAGGTTGACTCTGCTGTCAACTGGCCAAGAAGAAAGCATTTTTTTAATGCTTACTAATGCCTCCCCATAGAGCTTACCCAAGGCACAGTACTGAGTTAGCGAGACTGTCTTACTACTTAGCCTTTCCAGCACTCCTCATCCTCTTTTGGAACTAGCAATCACTTTTGCTTCCACCTCCTCTTTACCGTAAAATGCTTTCTCTCCATCAATGTGGATAAAATCACTGTGACAATCCTTTCACAAATATTTGTATAGAAAATATTATATTTCACTAAGGAAGGTAGGAGGGTGTTTTGTAATGTACACGAGCTGTGGGCCGAGTTCTGAGTCACAATTTCAGTTTCCTTCTTTTCTAGCAAGGTGACCTTAGTCATGTTATTTGGCTGTTCTGAGAAATTATCTGGAAAAGAGGACAATCAGATATTCTTTACATGACAGATGTGAGGATTATCTGAGGAGATGTATGTAAACCACCTAGCCTAGCACTACCAAAATAGGAGAGAGCATCCTAGATTTTTTTCCATTGAGGAACATAAAGTACCAGAAAGCAGGTGAAGATTTTGATGATGCTGAGGGACTTTTCCTGCACTCCAGATATAGAGCCAGGATGATGATGACTAAAGCTTTTTTGAATGATAGGTTGATTTACCCTCCCCCACCCCCCAATAACATTTAAATGATAAACTTGATCACAAGTGCAAACACTGGCAACAATCCTTGCAAAATCATTTATGTGGCTCATAGGATTCTGGATAGGAAACTCTAGAGAGCTAGAACCCAAGTGTCACCAGGTACGTCATCTATTAATCTTGACCAAGTCACAAATAATTTCAGATTGATAAGCTGTTCAAATGCCACAGCAATCTTGAATAGGCAGTATTATCCTTGTTTTGAACATTAAACCATTGCGGCCGTGGGTGACTAAGTGGATCTTAATGATGGCGCTGAAATTTTACCCAGTATTTTGAGTCAGAGTCAACAGGCACTTTCCACTCTACCATCATCAAAGTCTACTCTATAGTTAGGAAAATAATGATGGTGGACTATTAGTGATAGCTTTATACATAATAGACCATAAATAACCAAAATATTTTCCCCAAGATACTTCAAATGTTAGGAAGAAAGAGACCTTTTATTGTGACGATAAATGATTAACACATAATAGCTGCCAAAAAGAAAAAAAAAAGAACAACAGCAACAACCATAAACTCAAAGCCACACTTCCTAATTAAAATATTGTGAAAATGCTGCTAAGAATTAATTTTTACCTATTTGTATCTTTATGCCAATAAAAAGGAGGTTACCTGGATGGATCTTTATGATTTACACTTTGGGACAGAAAACTGTCAATTCTACAAGGTTCCTTGGTAAACCTCTACATTAATATTGAGATCAGCACCCGTGTTCACTTTTCCTTTGCCTGTAAATAGCAATTACAGGATAACTACAGGGTAAATCTAGGGCTTTGTGTCCCCGAATGCAAGAGTAATTTGAGCTGTTCTGACTATAAATTTGAATTGTTTAACATATGCTTTCTGTAGATTAGAAACACATTTTAATGACTTATTTCACCTCTCTAAATGCATGATTTTCCCTTTTTTAGAAGTCAAGTGATTTCAAGAGTAGAGCAGGTTTAGAACACTCATAAGAAAACTTGAAACAAATCAAGAAACATTTTCTTCATTTGAGCATGGCTTAAATTGAGCATAGAGCAAGATTCACAGAAACATCAAATAATTATATAATGAATAGAATTTCTTCTTCTTCAATTAAATAGATAAAATATTCAATGTTTCTATTTTTTAAATCACTCAAGTTCTAGCTTCAACTAAATTGTCAAATAAGTAGCAAAAATTAAAAATGTAACTTTCTCCATCTTTTATGACTTACTTTTATCTCTCCCTTTTTCTCAAGTACAACTTATTACATACCCTGTCTCTACCTCTTTTTAGTTTCCAATCTTTACTCTATAAATTTGTTCTACCTCTATTTCCTTTCTTCCAAATGTTGACAATAAAGTGTATGTAATCTGTTTTCTCTCTTTATCCTTACGGTGATCTGCTTTCTTCCCTATTACTGACATTATTTTCAATTTTCCCCTTATTCATTTGCTTTCCTTTTGACCATTATTTCACCTGTTCTCTTTTCTACTCCATTAACTGATGGCCCTCCCCTCACCATCCCAACACATCTCATTCGAATTTGACAGATGTACCTCACATTGTCCAAATCTCTCATGGTTCTCCATGAGGTAGGTTTGGCGAATCAAATGAACCACTCTGTAACCTATTCTACTCTTAGGCAAGAGGTAAGAATAAGACAGTAATAGCATATATATGTTGTAAAAAATTACCTTATAAAAATTCACTCTAAGGATTCGAACTCACTCAAAATAAAAACATGCCCATTACTTTGTACTTGGAACTTCACCACTTTTATTCCTCATGCTCCATAATAAAATAGCTAACACTTTTCTAAGAAGCTACAGCTT
Source organism: Mesoplodon bidens (assembly GCF_964165515.1). Classification (NCBI taxonomy): domain Eukaryota; kingdom Metazoa; phylum Chordata; class Mammalia; order Artiodactyla; family Ziphiidae; genus Mesoplodon; species Mesoplodon bidens. The sequence goes on along the minus strand of NC_138162.1, from coordinate 69,284,978 downwards.
ATAGTAGTAAAGAAAATACTATTAAGTAATAAAACAAAGAAAATTTGAAAACCACACTGAAAAAAAAAAAACTAGCATGTTTTAAATCTTACTTGTTCTTTAGATCCCACGGGTGTTCACCAGCCGTCTCCCTAAACAAGGAAGAAATGTGACAACAATTAAAATGTTGTGAAAATTATGCTATTAAAATACTCCTCATTTAGGTGGTGTGTTTTTATATTACCTAGATAGTGGAAAATGTCAAATTCCAAAAAGAAGTGAAATTAGTTGTATTTTGGCATTTCCCTTCATTCTCGTTTCAAAGAGCAATTTAAAATTCACCTTTTAAAGCAACAATAAGCAAAAAAGCTATGATTATTCTAGGAAGAGAAATTACAGTTTAGAATATTAATTAAACATACAATATAATCAAAATTATATATAATCTGAAATAAATAACAATACAATCATCAAATATTATTAAATTAAAAATTCTGTTGGAAAAGTCTACTAACAATTCTTACAAAATGGAATATTCTTTGCATTGTAAGGAATTCCTTGCATCGTTAAGATTTAGTTCTTTGGTAAACACACACAACGCATGCTCAATTTCTGTAACTAACATCACAGGGTCTCTAGAAAGATAGAATCTCCCAAATCATGATGATAATGTTAAAAAAGAGAGAGACAGGGCTTCCCTGGTGGCGCAGTGGTTGAGAGTCCGCCTGCCGATGCAGGGGACACGGGTTCATGCCTGGTCTGGGAAGATCCCACATGCCGTGGAGCGGCTGGGCTCGTGAGCCACGGACGCTGAGCCTGCGCGTCTAGAGCCTGTGCTCCGCAATGGGAGAGGCCACACAGTGAGAGGCCCACGTAGAGCAAAAAAAAAAAAAAGAGAGAGAGACAAATCTAGATTTTAAAATTGGGCCAAGAAAAGGCTTATTAAAAATTTAATGAAAAATGAAAGTTCATTATTAATATAATTTTTATTAGGGTTGAAAAAGATAAAAGCACATGAAAGTGTTATAGTGTTTCAGAAGTTTCATAAACCGTTTTGAAAACTGGACAACCCATACTGGTATTTTCCCAATGATTTTCATTAAACTTCCTCACCCTAGTTTTTTTTTTTTTTTTTTTTTTTTTGTAAGAATGGAACCAGAGAAATCAATCTGGATTCTGTGAGTAGCTTAGGCAAGTGGAAGTATTAATCCATCTCTATAAATTTCTAGAAAATGCCAAATGATCTTGAGTGGCATAAAGCTGATCAGTGGTTATTTGTAGATGTGGGTGGGGGAAAAGAGGACGGAGGCATTAAAAAGGCTATAAATTAAGCTTTTGAAGTTGACAGATATGTTTGTTATCTTGTGATGATGGCTTTAAAGATGACAAAACTCATCAAACTCTATGCTTTAACATGTACTGTGTATTATAGCTATAACTTCATAAAACTCTAAAATAAACAAGTGGAAGTGTGTGAAATAGATATTTAATCTAGGGCATTAACTGCCTGTTTAGCCAATTGAAAAATTAATGGAGGTTGCTATTATTGCAATTTTTGTTTAAAAGATTATTTGGCTGCTGTGTGATTACCAGGTTGGATAGAGGGTAGTTGGAAGGGGAGATAAAATTCTGTAAGGAGGCTTGGACTATCATATTGGTAGTGGAGTTAAAGGCTGCTGGACTGATGCTGGACCTACATGATAGAATTAGTAGGAACAAGGAAAAAACTTCCTGAGGCACTGGATGTGAAGGTAGGGCAACGTAAGGAACCAAGGATGATGGGCATTTTCTGGCTCAAGCAACTGGATATATGGTGCTGCCATTTCCTGAGATAGTGAAGATTGAAAATATATTAATATTTGAGGAAAATGTAAGAGTTCCGTTTGGGCCATATTATTTGTGAAACCCCATGAGACAACCAAACGGAAATCTTAAGTCAGGGAAAGGTTTCTAGAACTCAGAGGAAAAGTCTGAGCTACACAAATAATTTTGAGAATTTCCAGCATATAGATAAGTATGGGTAGATGCCATGAAATGGAAGCAATGTCACTGAATGTGAATAGAGAAAGAAACTCAGAGTCAGTATGCTACATGGTTTATCTACCTGGATGTTTACATCTCTCCTCCCTCCAAATAACCACAATGAGGGTGAAAAGGAGTTCTATGAGCTAAAAGCTAATTTAAATTATTTCTTATGGTTCTTAGAGGCTACTTTTTAATTCTTATATAGAAAAGTTCACAATATAGATAGGAAACAAAAAAATATAATATTTTAGGAAATTAACCAAATTTGTCTCCAGTTCAATCTTGAAATTATCCTCAAAGACTCTTGGATGTCTAATTACTTATTTAAAAGGTGTTTATAATTACCTCATCTAAAGTTCATGTCTTAAATAATATTGATATATCTTTTACTACATACATACTTTTAAAATCAAATTAGAGGTGAAGAATAAGGTTTTGCTAAAATTCTCAACAAGATGTCAAAATAATTTGCAGAACATCATTATTGCAAGATGTGTAGGAAATGTGGAAAAAACTATGATATGATTTGATAAAAGTAGCTGGAAACTGTTCTGTGATGTTCTGCAATCAGCAGCTCTTACAAACTCATGAAGATCACTCATACAAGCAGAACAAACAATTTTGGAATTAAGTTTATTATTATAGAAGGAAAATAAAACATAGGGATTTCATGTCTCATATGAATGTTCTCCAAACTATTACTCATTTGAGAATCATGATCTATGGTACGCTTGGTTTTGTTGGTTTCCACTTGCTTTGAGCATAGCTGGGATGTTGGGAAGTCATGTAACCTTGCTAGATTTGTGGTTCTTCCTCTGTAAAGTGGAAATGATACAGCTTCCAAGGGTTTTGATGAGAATAAATGGGATAAGGTACACAAAAATTATTTTTACAGTGCAAAGTACCATAGACTGCACTACAGCAGTAATAATGAGACATCATATCTAATGGTGGCAACTGAAATTACTCAAAAGAAATATTCAGTGAATTTATGTACTGTATTTAATTTCATTTACAATTTTCCAAGTCATTAATAAAGCCTAGAAGGAAATAACATCAATCTTCAGATGTTGATGAAAGAAAATAAATGACAGAAACACACATTTTTTAAACTTTGTACACTTTGTTGACTGTTAGTTTTTGGCATTCACAATAAAAATAAAAGGTCTAGTACCTGTTCACAGTGCATTTCTTGGACTGAAATACTATTCTGAATCTCTCCTATTCCTTTTTCTGTACTTAGTTGCTTTCATAATTTTCTAATTTATATTTCTTCTTTACTCCTTGTGATATCGCTCTTTTTTTTCATTATCTCATCTCTGATTGAGAGTAAATCATTAACTATAATTGCGTAGTTTTTATTTTTCATTTTATAAAAATAATATTTTCCTTTTTAAAAAATAATATAATATTCACTGTTGAAATTACAAGAATACACTGAAGCAAAAAAATAAAACAAAATCATTCATCATCCTATTACCAATACTTAACTGCTATTGACTTTTTGGTATATAGCCACACAGTCTCTTTTCTATGTACCAATATATATTTTATAAGTTCAGTAATGGTATGTTGTTTCTATTTTTTACTTACTATTCTATGAATATTTTTAAATGATATAGTTGTTTTTCTACCACATTTTTAGGTACTGCATACATAACTATTTTGAATTTGAATTTTATGGATGAAATATAATTTGTTAGACCCATCAAAAATGCTGTTGTCAGTTCTTTTTTTCTTATATAAGCAGCCCTTGATAAACATCCTTAAGGCTATATATTTGCATGAATCATGATTATTTCCTTAGGATGAATTGCTGGACTCAGTCAAGCCTGCATACCAAGTTACAAAAATTATAATACCTACTGCAAAATTGCACTCCATAACATTCAACACTCCTCCCAGCAAGCCATGAAGGCGTCTCCTTCCTCACACTATAGCTAATAGTGGATACTGCCATTTTAAAATGTTTACATTTTTGTCAATTTGATAAAACAAATTACATCTTTTATCATTTTATTGTATTTTTTTTTGGTTACCAGTTGGGTTGAGAAGTTTTTTGTGTTTTTTTAAATTTGTATTTGTTAGTTTCTGAAATGCTTATGTAATTTGCACAGTTATCTATCTCTTTAGTATAATCACTTGTAATAACTTCTTACATATTGAGGATATTCACTATAATCATAAAAATTTTGAATAAGGGCTTCCCTGGTAGTGCAGTGGTTGAGAGTCTGCCTGCTGATGCAGGGGACACAGGTTCATGTCCCGGTCTGGGAAGATCCCACATGCCGTGGAGTGGCTGGGCCCGTGGGCCATGGCCGCTGAGCCTGCGCATCCGGAGCCTGTGCTCCACAACGGGAGAGGCCACAACAGTGAGAGGCCCGCGTACCACAAAAAAAAATTTTTTTCATTAAGAAGACTGATGATAACCTCAACATTTCCAAGATTAACACATGCAAAGATTCATCCTAAAACCCAAGAGAAAATTAAACAGCTTTCTTAGTTTACTGAGATGCAAAAGGGATTATAAGTAGATGAGTGAATTTAAGTAATTTCAATTTAATGCTTCATTTTTTATTACTCTATTTTCATTCAAATTTGAATCAATGTTAAACTTAGTCTATTGCTGTACTGTCCCTTGAAAAAAAATTTTGGATTCTTTATATCAACATATTTTTATTCACTATTATGTCTATATTTTACTTTCTGTTTCTTTTGAAACTATGTGAACATGTTTTTTCCTTTTTGCCCAAAAAGAATAAACTGGTCTAACTAAAGTTTTCTTGACATATTACCCTAAGAGGGAGGACTTACTGGTGTAGCTAAGGTTAAGAGAAGAACCAACCTGCAGTACCATCTTTGTGTAAGGTTTTTCCGTGCTCAGGAGGGGCCTTAATGCTTTGTCTCAGTGTTCATGTCATTACATAGACAGTGATGTCTTTGAGATCAGCAGCTAATCACAAATGTAATCACAAAAGGATATGTATTCCTATGCATACTCCTTTAGACTTTGGCTTAGGTATACTTATTCAGGGGTAAAAACTAGAAAATTAGGAACTCATGTAGCTTCAGAGATTGTAAACTAGTTGATGTTCGCTAGTGGTTAGCAAATAAGTGTGCCATACCAATAATGAGAACTGAAATAAAATATCTTACATTACTATCGTGCATTATAATCTGTTCACTATCTCATGCCACTCTAAATAACTTTGTTTCTATATAGATAGTAGGAACTACAGTTTGAAGTAAAACAGTCAAGGTTTCTGCTCTGATAGAGATAATATGCTAATGGATAACACAGGTAATAAACACAACAAAGGTAGATAGATGGACAGACAGACAAATAGAAGAATGGATACTTTCAAGCAAGATTGTATGGGCAGTGTTGGATAATGCTGAATAGGGCAATCAGGAAAATCTTGTTGAAAGGTAATAATCTGAGCTGAGACCTGAATAACTGAAAGGAGAGCCGTGCTAAAAAGGGTGAAGACCTCTAGAAAGGGCATATATGTGCAAAGACTGATACAGGAAAAAACTTCAGTGTTTGAAGAACACAAATGTGCTCAGTGTGGCTGGAGCATGGTGAACTAGGAAGAGCCTGATACAGGAGGAGTGGGAGAGGAGGTGTAGGCCAGGTCACAGATTATGTAAGGCTATTTTTTTTTTCTTTTTTTTTTTTTTTTGCGGTACGCAGGTCTCTCACTGTTGTGGCCTCTCCCGTCGTGGAGCACAGGCTCTGGATGCGCAGGCTCAGCGGCCATGGATCACGGGCCCAGCCGCTCCGCAGCATGTGGGATCTTCCCGGACCGGGGCAAGAACCCGTGTCCCCTGCATCGGCAGGCGGACTCTCAACCACTGTGCCACCAGGGAAGCCCTATGCAAGGCTTTTTAATCATGGTAAGAAGCTGACCACAGTCAGATAACCGGGGGCTACCATGATGATGACAATGATGAAGACAATCAAGATCAAGCTGACTACGAACTCAACGGTATAGAAAACTGTCTTTTATCACCTAAATGTTACATAGCAAGCCAGTCATTGAGTCTGGTTTCTTGTTCAGACTCTGTTCAGTTTTATTTTCTCTACGTTTTGTTATTGCCTAGAGTGGTGATGTTTTTTTTCACCTCTTAAGCCTAAAGTTGATAACTGCCCTTGATTTCTGTTTGTTTGTTTCTATTTCTTTTCTTAAGGCATTTGCCAATGTTTGGATTGATTTTAGTGCTGAAGAAGCATTTACAAGACTCAACAGATTTATTTAGGAATTAAATTTCTGAAATTCAAATTATTTTAATGATCTATAATTGACATTTTTATAGCTTTTTCATTCTCTACCTACCCCATGTCCCAAACCCCTTTATTTTAAGACACGCTTTCCTGCACACATATTTTAGCCCTACCAGCCAACACACACACAAAAAGCAAAAGCTACAATTGACAATCTAGGAAGGAATCTCCCCTTTCAAAGCATTGTGTCCTGAACTACTCCTTTTGCCTGTTTAAGTCTCACCTGCTTGAACGTCTATTTCTTTTTTCCAATTATGGCTTTTTCCCTTTAAAGTCCACTCTGTATCCTTTGCTTTGGCACCTGCTATGTTTGGTGTTCTTCCCAACACTATTTCAGGTTGTACCTCAGCTTTCCTACACAGCCTCTGGCATACATCGTGCATCTTGTCCAGCCAATTTTCTACCCACGCCCTCCACTTTCTCAGCTGGATTCACCAAATGTAACTGTCAACCAGTATAGAATTTGCTTCCCCCTACCCTGGCACTCTTTGTCCACATTTAAATTAACAATAGCCTTAATTATAAGAAGAATAAATAAATAAACAAACAAATATAAACGCACACACTTAACTTATGCATTCGCAAGTTAGGTTTTATCCATTTGACAATAGCTGTTACATGGAAAACACATCCATATGTAGACTATACAGATGCTCTAATTTTGTTTGCAGTCATCCAAGAGTTTAAAAAATATATACTGATTGAGTTTAAGCGGCATTTTTTAAGTTACTCTTGTAAATAGTATAAGTTTTGGACTTCAGCATCAGTCTTTTTTTTAATGGTTAAATGATTTTTTTTTTTTTTTTTTTTGTGGTACGCGGGCTTCTTCACTGCTGTGGCCTCTCCCGTTGCGGAGCACAGGCTCCGGATGCGCAGGCTCAGCGGCCATGGCGCACGGACCCAGCCGCTCCGCGGCATGTGGGATCTTCCCAAACCGGGGCACGAACCCGTGTCCCCTGCATCGGCAGGCGGACTCTCAACCACTGCGCCACCAGGGAAGCCCTTAAATGATTTTTTAATATTAATTTTTTTAAAAAAATTATTAGAGTAGAGTTGATTTGCAATATTGTGTTGGTTTCATGTGTACAGCAAAGTGAATCAGTTATACATATATCCACATTTTTTAGATTCTTTTCCCATTATAGGTCATTACAGAGTATTGAGAAGAGTTCCCTCTGCTATACAGCAGGTCCTTATTAGTTACCTATTTTATATATAGTCGTGTGTATATGTCAATCTCAATCTCCCAATTTATCCTTCCCCCCTTCCCCCCAGTAACCGTAAGTATTTTTCCTACCTCTGTGACTCTATTTCTGTTTCGTAAATAAGTTCATTTGTATCATTTTTTTAGATTCTGCATATAAGTGATATCATATGATATTTTCTTATTAGCAGGAAGATTATAGTATAATTTTAAGAACTGATGTGGGGCTTTTACCCAAATTAGTTTCCTTAATGCCAATCATTGTACTATACATTTATATCTTGAAATCATCAAGCTTCAAAATAAAATTAGAATTCATCTGAAAGTCCTATCACATGGAGGTGATGTGGGCTGTAAACAGGGAATGAATAGGCCTGAAGGGAGACCAGAGCATTTAGTGATAGTGGAAATTGAGTGTCTCAAAGTACAGATTTCACCTATTTAACAATTTTATGTAAGATCTGTTTTTGTCAAGCTTACCATATATTTTATAATATGTTAATGAGTCATGCCCTTCAACCACCATTTTGTCTACTGACAGTTTGTCTTATATAAAATGATAGTAACATTAACACATCCCCATCTCAAGGAAATATTAGCCACATTCAACCTCTCTACCCTCTACACCAGGCTCATTACTTTAATCAGCCATTCTATTCTTTGTGTGAAATCTCATCAAGCGCTCCTTGTGTATGTAAACCTATAACCCACCATCACATCTACCAATCCCTGATAAAGCATTTGCCAAAGACTTTAAACATGCCCATGGAGTGACTGTACAAAACCTCCCTATCACAAATTGGTGTTGGAGATCCCTTATCAAATCACTTTTTCCGGGGCTTCCCTGGTGGCACAGTGGTTGGGAGTCCGCCTGCCCATGCAGGGGACACGGGTTCGTGCCCTGGTCTGGGAGGATCCCATATGCCACGGAGCGGCTTGGCCCGTGAGTCATGGCCGCTGGGCCTGCACGTCTGGAGCCTGTGCTCCGCAACGGGAGAGGCCACAACAGTGAGAGGACCGTGTACCGCAAAAAAAACCAAAAACCAAAAACAACAACAACAAAAAAATCACTTTTCCCACCACATTCTTTTATTAAATCTTCTAAATGTGTTTCTGAGAATTCCTCCAAACTGGTAAGGTAATCAGACGATATTTGTTGCAGCTCACTAAATTACGTATCCCATAATATTATTATGCTTACTATTTTTCAGACATCAATATTCTCATCACTCCATATACAAATAAATAAATCATAGAGCTGAAATTATACTAGCTTCACTTGACTTTCCATTTAGTGTATATTATTCTTCTAATTCTAATATTTATTTTTCCAAAACAAGAATAAGTATTACATTTTCGAAAATAAATCTTAACTAAAACCTGTAACGTTAACCTTATAATAAATTAGTAATAGTATAGTGTGTTATCACAGCTAATTGGTAAATAAAAGACTGTTAATTAATAAAGTCTATTTATACACTTACATTTTAGGAATCTGTACTATCAACACTCCATCAACAAATATTTACTGTGTCTTCTCTGTGAAAAGCACTCTGGGACATGAGGGGCTGAGGGAAGTATCAGCCCTCAAGATACTGACAATCTGGCTAGGGTGCAGTTCTCATGCATTAATTATAAAAAGTAGCACATTAAAAAAAGTAACACATAGCACATGCCAGCTACACAGTATAGCTAATACCTGTCGTGAGATGAGGTCAAAGTCTTGTGGTGGTTAGGGAAATCCCCCCAGGAGAGTTAGAACTTAAGCTGGGAGAGCCTTGAGATATGACCAAGATCTAATTATGTTGGGAAAAGGAGGAATACAAGGGTAAGAGCATGAGCAAACAACGGAAATGGGACGCACAAGGAATAATGTAAAGCTGCATTGCTCAGTATGGTAGCCACTAGCTACACGTGGCTTTTGAGCACTTCAACTGTGGCTAGTCTGAATTTAGATGTATGGCTTCAAAGGCTCGGTATGAAAAAAAAAGGGAAATATCTCTTTAATTTTAATTATTAATTATTATATATTGAAATGATAATATTGAGGATATATTGGGTTAAACATAACAACAGTGGTATTAAAATTAATTTCACTTGTTTCTTTTTGCATTTCTAATGTAGCTACTAGAAAATTTAAATGACATTTGTGTAAAGTCACATTTGTGGCTGGCATTATACTTCTATTGGACAGCATCAAGTCACTGAGTAATTGTAAAGAGGCTGGGTTTATTAAATAAGTATTTTAAAGAAAAGTAATCAGGCTAAAAAAGTGATGACTGGTTAGGAGAGGCTAGAGACTAGAAATATGAATAATTACCACCTATTTAAAGGCCTACACATAAAGTGTCAAGAGCTGAATGAAGCAGGTGGCAGTGGAGGAGAGATGGCGTGGCATTATATATTTTTCTGTGTCTGATTACTTCTGCTTGACAATATATTTTTTAAGATTGTTCCCACTGCCAGAGACATTATACAAGGAGACTTTTGCAATACCTAACTCTAGTGACTAGATATGAAGACAGAAAGAGAGAGGAATCGAACATGTCTGCCATTGCAAACTGAGGAGACAGGGAAAATGATGATGCCATCGATGGGAGTGAGGAATTCGATGGGGGACATGCTTTGCTGGGAGAGGTTTTAAGCCTTGGAATGTTTTGTAGTGGTGGAGTCGTGATGATGATTAATCTCTCCACGGAATGAATATAAGGAACAGGTAGATGGCTAAGTCTGATATAATGATGTACATCAATGAGTAAATGTACTTAAGCCTTCTGTAAAATAGAAGTGGAATTCAGGGAGGGAATGATCAAATTAATGATAGCGATTAGACGACCATCTTGGTAGAATTCAATACTGAATTCAAGAGTACAGTGTGATTTCAGGTGGTGACTTTTCTGACAGTTCAAATGCAGAGCCAAGAACTGAACCATAGAAAATACTGACATTTGGAGGTTGGAAGAGGATGTGCTATGAAGATAACCTGATCAGTTATGGAAATAGGAAGAGAACAAAGACAATGTGGGATCATGGAGCCTAAGGAACCATAAAAATATCAAGGAGGAGGAGACAGCCAACAGGAGAAAATGTTTTAAGAAATGTATAAAAGACTGTAGATGGCATTTTACTATTTAGCATCAAAATATTAGCCAGTAGGAATACAATCCTCAACCATGGGATCTAAGAGACAGCAGATGTTCCATGATCTGTCTTTCTGCCTTTGGATCACCTGGCCCATGCTTGGGCTTTTCTCCACATATGTTTGCCCTCCTCTCATTATCTGGTAATCACACCTATCCCATAAAGTTTCTGCTGAATAGTGTCAGATTTACTGTTTCCTGTAGCATTTAATATCTGCATCCTCAGTCAGCACTTATCACAGACAGCCTATTTTATCTTTTTGTACACAGTATTCTTCTGACTCCAAAGTTATTCATCTTCCACCTCTCTATCTCCTTAGGATTGCCCTTAATGTTTAAAATACTCCATTCTTAGAGGAAACAGAACTGATAAAGAAAGATTCAGGGCTAAGGCTAGCAGGAATGCTTGATCTGGACTGTGAGAGCCACAGTGCTCCCACGGACCTACATGTCATCACTGGTCTTTCATTTCTCCACCAGTTTATATGCTTTATTTCTCCCTAGGGCCTTTACTGATATTTAAGGGTGGAACCCACATTCATTCATTCATTCATTCAACAAGGCACCAAAATATTTAAAAGGTTATAAAATGAATTCGACATGCATCCTGCATACCCTCAACTGCACTGTATAAGCATGTTTACATGTCTCTCTTCCATACTTGAATGTAAGATCCTTGAGGAAAAGAACAGGTTATTACACACCTTATCGATATTTGTATTCTAAATGCCTAGATAGTTCTTGGCACCGAGCAGACTGTCAACTCACATTTGCTTAATTAATATATAAATCAGTCAAAGTGTGCATTCCTTCCTGAAAGAGCTGACAAACTGAGGAAAGAGACAAAACGTGTACAAGCAGCCAGAGTACAGATAGGAAGGAGATGCCTGATAAAAGAAGTACTCAGATAAAAACATATTAGGAGTTAAGTGAAAGGAAAAAAAAAAGTCAGACAGAAAGGATGGGAGAAGGCTTCCTGGAGAAGCTGGCATTTGAGCAAGGCCAGAAGGAGGGTGAAAATGGGAAATTTCACTAAAGGGAACAGGGATTGTTGTTCCTACCCCAAAATATTTATCCCTTTATACTTATTAAGAAAAAAATACCTATTTTCCCATGTCTGGTTAGTTTTTACTTGAACTCGTGTGATCATTTTTCCTTTACAAAAAGTTTTTTTTCCCATAAAAAATTTCCTTACAATATGTAGACGCACAGCCAAATTTTATTTTAAGGACAACGGCATTTTTACCTCCTGTTTTGTGTGAGGGTCTGTGGGTTGTAGGAGATGAGAAAAGAGAGATCCCAGCTGCCACAGCCCAACAAAACCCCTGAAAGTGATGACTGCATCCATTTCCAGCCAGTGCCACTTTCTGAAAGTGATGTTTTTGAAAGGAGGATTGCAAATAGTTGCTGCTTCTCAAAACTGCGATTGCTTTTCAGGATGCGGCCGTTGCTATCTCCATGCTGACGCAGCTCCCAGCATTGGCACCAGCCTGACTTTGAACTGTTTAAGATATTTAATTCCCAGCAATAGAGTATTCCACAAAAAGAAAGGGGCCTTGTTTTTAATAAGCTGAAGTGGATGAAATGGGCAGTCATGAAGTAAAAATGATTATGAGGGAGGGAAGTGGAGACCTAGTGAGTGCCCCTCCCACGCTGTCCTCTAGGACTGCGATGTTCTCTGGGTGATGCTCTGAAAAGGTGTGCATAAGTAGGGGTGGGGAATGAGTACAAGGGGAAAAATAGACAAGATTTAAAGGATGCGGCATTTTCTGCACCTACGAGGTATTATGCTGGAAAGAGCTTGGGTGTTAGGACAAGGTTTGTATCCCAGTTCTACTCTTTAACAGTATATATTTTTTAACTTGCTAAGTTGCTTAATATTTCCAAGTTCAGGTTCCTGCACATGGAGCTTGTATTAATTACTTCTCAGTGGTGACCTGAGAGTTTTGAGATAACATCAGAGACTAGTCAGTTCATTGGTATCCCCTGCTCCAGCTTGCCTTCCTTTCCTTTCTTCATGGAGTGCACGAGTGAAACCTCTCTGTCAGGGACTTCTCAGACCAGTCGATTCACTGCACACGGTTGGAATGAGGGCTGCATTATTCTTTGCTGCAAAGATGGTGCTAATCACCCACCATCTGTAGTGTTTGTGCACGTACTTTTCCATTCCTGATGGAGACGCATTTGTATGCTAGGATAGGCAGCTGGACTCTTTTCCTCTATTCTTTTTTTTTTTTTTTTTTTGCGGTACGTGGGCCTCTCACTGCTGTGGCCTCTCCCGTTGCGGAGCACAGGCTCCGGATGCACAGGCCCAGTGGCCATGGCTCACGGGCCCAGCCACTCTGCGGCATGTGGGACCCTCCAGACCGGGGCATGAACCCGCGTCCCCTGCATTAGCAGGCTGACTCTCAACCACTTGCGCCACCAGGTAAGCCCTCTATTCTTTTTTGATCTTCATTTCTCATTTGGCTCATTGGGAGTACTCCACAGACGTGACACACAACTTGGCAATAATCAGGTTAGTGTTTTCAGGTAAAGGCTTTCCATTTCCAAGGATGAGACAGGGTTAGACACACCAAATGCTACTGCTGGAAAAGGTCTTGGAAAACATCTCATCCCAACTCTTCATACAGATGAGGAAACACAGGCTTAAGAACTAACTTGCCCAAGACATAAAGAAATTTAATGGGCAGGTTCAGATTAGAACTCAGATTCCTGCTGTTCAGCTCAGGGAGCTTTCTAATCATTCTCATACCGCTCAGGGAGAGGCATTTTGCCAACTTTTTTGGAAGAACATACAACCACAGTAAATCCAAATGTTACATTCAAGGACAGTCACATAAGAATCTGTAAAGGGATGGTTCTGATTCTGACTATCTTTTGGAGAATACTAGAGATAACCCCTTGGAAGATTATCTTTTCCTTCTTTGATGAGCAACAATTCTGAATGCACCCTTGTTTAGAAACATATGGGCACATGAGCACGCACACGCACACACACACACACACACACACATTCTCCTGTTCTCTCTCAGGATAAGTTAGTTGCCCAGGTGGTCTCATTAATGACTACACTCTCTCAGGCATGAAACACCATGACTTTTTGCTGTTGGGACTGCAGTATGCAAATTGACTAGAGTCAATCGTACCTGATTTTCTAAATTGCCTCTGCTGTAACAATTCTCCCACCTGGTAATAAGCCATTGAAATTAAACAATGGGATTGATTACACATCCCTCACTCTGGGGAAACTCCATTAGTTTTACCTGAATAAAAACTGCAGAACAGGGCCCAATTTGGGGTAAGTAGTGTACCAGATGCTTCAGGAAGCACAGTAAAAATAACTTTGAAGAAGTTTAAACATTACTCTTTAGCCACAGGGAATATCAAGCAAACAGAATTTTATTTACAAGTCACATAAAGGCATGCTTAAGTGAGTGTTGCCTGATGCAGGCCAGAATTGATAGAGCTCATACTTATTTGAGCTCAGCTCTTGACACAGATAGTGGGCTTCAGGTGAATCCTGGAACCTCTATGGCTCTGTTAGAAATCCATATATAGTATAATTCTCCAGCTTGAGATTTTCTAATTTCAAGCCACAGATAACTAGTAGTTGGGAGACCTGGAGAGGGGTCCCATATCTTAACTCACCAGCTGTTTGATGTTGGCCAAGTAATTTAACCTTTCTGAATCTCAGGTTTCAATGACCTAACTTGGGTTTTAAATACCTGCCCTACTCATTTCCCAAGACTGTTGTGAGGATCAAATAAAACCATGTACAAAATATGACTTGAAAACTGGTAAGTGCATGGTAAACGTGGAGGATTTGTCTTTTTCGAGGCAGTCATTTTTACTGAGCTTGTGCACAATTCTACAAAACACAGATTTCAGCCAATGGTGAGGTTGGCCTTCTTTTCCTGACCTAACCTCATACGCAATGGCTGCAGTATAGATGGACTTTGGAGTCAGATAAACCTATGTCATATGAGTCTTCCATGTACTGGCTCTGTGTCCAGGGGCAAGTCAGCCAACTGCTGAGACTCATCTAGAAATGGGCACTGAAATAATACCTCAAGGGCTACTGTGAGAATCAACATTGCTGTGGATGGAACATGAACACCATGCAATTAATGTTACCTATTATTATTAGCAGAGAATAACTGCAACATGCAGGGATATTCACATTGTGCCTTGTTCTGAACAAAGCAAAAGCTTTTATTGCCTGGTATAGTCTGTAGTATTGGCGAGAATTATTCAGGTTTCTCTCTTACAAGGAGGGATGCCTAAGGACCTATGAGAAGACTGATGATACATTGCAGTTCATGGGATCTCATTCCCTAGATAGCGAGCTCCCAGAGTGTGGCATGAGATTTTTTGCATCCCACCAATATTAGCAGTCATAGAGCCTAGCACATAGTCTGGCACATGGCCAGATGTATGGTAAACATTTTGCATGAATGAGAAAAGAAATCTTTGGCTGTGAAAGGACACATAGGAATGAAAAATATGAAACTTAATTCCTTGAAAATAAGGGCAGAGATTTCCTTCTCTTTCCTTTCTGTCAGAATACTGACCATTGAAATGTAAAAATGTTAAGTACTTTCACTATCATTTTCAATGCATCTTCTTAGAAACTATATAAGCCGTTTGTTAACATTAGGACCTAGGAATATTTTTCTCAAAGACCTGGCAGCCGTCTCTTGGAAATGTAAATATCTAGGGAGGGAGTACCCCTATCTCCTAGTTTCTGTGGGAAGGTAGGGGCCTAATTTTGGTGGGCCCCTTGCTCCACATTATAAAATTCCTTCCTATCAAAAGATATGAATTTTTTGTTTCCTCTCACACCCTTTTGGATAAAGTCAAGTTAATACAGATGGTCATCCCAATCACCAGGTCAAGTTAGAATGAAGGATGAGTGACCAATAATGCTGTCGAGTCCTCTTATTTGAAGACTAGTTATTGCTGATCTTGAAAATATATATGTGATGTGATGCATCTGCTTGGCTATATCAAAGGGTGAGATTTCTTTCTGTCTGCAATCTCAGCGAATTGTCTGTGATGCATATCACACTCTGGTTTAATGCTTATTCAATAATAAGGGTGTTTTCTTTCTCTACTTATTACCTTTGTGAAGAGGAATTCTGGGTTGGGAGAAGCTCTTTCTTTTTTTTTTTAATTATATTTTCCCAATACTTGCTAAGCAGAGCATCACGTCTCCCAGTCTAAATGGTATCTGATGACTATGGATATAAAGAATGGTCTGCAGGATTTCATATCAACCTCATTCTGTTAGGCTGTGTATTAGACAATAAACTGCATTTTTCTAGGATCTTTCATTCAGAAGCTGTCAGGGGTTTTATTATTGAAGTGGGAATAGACAGCACTGGAGTTCTTGGCCCTTCCATCAGAAATAGATACAAACTCAATTTCATACCTAGTGTAATAAATCTGTTGAACAGATTGAACAGGAAGCACTGAGAAGGAATGAACCATCCTTACTCTTTCTAAGGAGGTGAGATTTCTCAAGACTAATGCTGGTGGTTTAAATGCTAATGGTCTTTACTATTTCTTTGTTTAACTATAAACATTAAACAAACATGCCTACCTCTTTGAAACTTAACTAGATTATTCTGTAATTGAGTAAGTTTTAAGAGTTTTAACTGAGTGACTCAGTAATAAAGATTATTCCCCTTCTGCCATCCAAAGAAAATCCCGATTCAGTAATCATAAATTCTCATTGGCCTCTGGCTAGGGTTGCCCTCATTACTTGCAAGTTTTCTAGAAATTTAAAAATGCTTGGCAGTTTGTATGGAAAGTGGAGATTTCCAGAACCTTTTCTAAATAGTGGGGTAAATAAATAATGCTCTGGTAAACAGAGTAAGATTTAAGACAGCTTACTCAAATAAATTAAGCAAGTAAAGATACTGAGATGAAAGGAAAATGCATAATTGTTAGAACAAAATGAGTCTGCTCTAGCCAAGAGGAAAATAAGGAGAGACAGGACTACTAAATGTAACATGGAACCCTGGATGGAATCCTGGAAGAGAAAAGGGCCATTATGTAAAAAACTAAGGTAATCTGGATAAAGTATGTACTTTTACTACTAATAATGCATTAACATTAGTCCATTAATTGTAATGTAATTAAATGTGACATTCTAATGTTAGATGTTAATAATAAGGGAAGCACTGTGAGGTACAAGGAGCGCTCTGTCAGGGAGGGAGTAGAGTTTAGACAAAGACTTAAGGTGAAAATCCTAAAATACCTTTCTTATTTTAATTGAAGTATAGTTAACTTATACTTTCAGGTGTACAATGCAGTGATTCAATATTTTTAAAGACTATTACAAGATTACTGACTATATTGCTTGTGCTGTATATTATACCCCTGTGATTTATTTATTTTATAACTGGTAGTTTTTACATCTTAATCCCCTTTGCCTATTTTGCCTATCTCCCCACACTCCCCTCTGGCAACTACTAATTTTTTCTCTGTATCTGATAATCTGTTTTGTTATATTTGTTGTTTTGTTGTTTAGATTTCACATATAAATGAAAATATACAGTATTTGTCTTTCTCTGTCTGACGTATTTCACTTTGCATAATATCTGCTAGGTCTATCCATGTAGTTGTAAATGGCATTATTTCATTCTTTTTTATTCCATTTATACCACATTTTTATCCTTTTATTTGTCAGTGAACACTTAGATTGCTTCCATATATTGGCTACTGTAAATAATGCTGAAATGAACATTGGAGTGCATATATCTTTTTGAACTGGTGTTTTAATTTCTATGGGTATATACTAAGGAGTGGAATTGCTGGATCATATGGTAATTGTATTTTTATTTTTTGAGGAAACTCCATACTGTTTTCCACAGTGGTTGCACTAATTTATATCCCCAGCAACAGTATGAGAGTTCCCTTTTCTCCATGTCCTTGCCAAAATTTGTTATTTCTTGTCTTTTGGATAATAGCCATTCTGACAGGTGTGAGATGATATCTCACTGTGGTTTTGATTTTCATTTCCCTGATGATTAGTGATGTCAAGCATCTTTTCATGTGCCTGTTGGCCATCTGTGTATCTTCTTTGGAAAAATGCCTATTCAGGTCCTCTGCAAATTTTTTAATTGGATTATTTGTTTTCTCTGATATTGAGTTGCATGAGTTCTTTATATATTTTGTATATTTACCCCTTATCGGACATGTCATTTGCAAGTATTTTCTCCCATTCAGTAGCTTGCCTTTTCTTTTTGTTGATGTTTTTCCTTTACTGTGCAGAAGCTTTTTAGTTTGATTTGATCCCATTTGTTTATTTTTGCTTTTGTTTCCCTTTCCTGAGGAGACAGATATATATGTATGTATGTGTGTGTATATATATATATATATGTATATATATATATATATATATATATATATATATATACACATATGTAGGTATATATACATACATATATTTTAGTTACATATATTATAGCTAAAATATTTAGCTAAATATTTTAGCTATATATATATATATATATATATATATATATATATATATATATATATATATAGCTAAAACCAATGTCAAAGAGCATGCTGCCTATGTTTTCTTCTAGGAGTTTTATGGTTTCAAGTCTTACATTTAAGTCTTTAATCTATTTTGAGTTTATTTTTGTATATGGTATGAGAAAATGGTCTAATCTCATTCTTTTACATGTAGCTATCCAGTTTTCCCAACACCACTTATTGAAGAGAATATCTTTTCTGCATTGTATATTCTTACTTCCTTTGTTGTATATTAATTGACCATATGAGCATGGGTTTATTTCTTGGTTCTATTCTGTTCCATTGATCTATGCGTCCATTTTTGTGCCAATTCCATACTGTTTTAATTACTATAGCTTTGTACTATATTTTGAAATCAGGGAGTGTGATATCTCTTGCTTTGTTCTTCTTTCTCATGATTTTCTTGTCTATTTGGGGCCTTCTGTGGTTCCATATAAATTTTAGAATTATTTGTTCCAGTTCAGTAAAAAATGTCAGTTCTTTTGATAGCAATTGCATTGAATCTGTAGATTGTTTTGGGTAGTATGAACATTTTAACAATATTAATTCTGATCCATAAGCACAATATATCTTTCCATTTATTTATGTCATCTTCAATTTCTTTCATCAATGTCTTATAGTTTTCAGAGTACAGGTTTTTCACCTCCTTGGTTAAATTTATTCCTAGGTATTTTATTCTGTTTGATGCAATTGTGAATGTAATTGTTTTCTTAATTTATCTTTCTGAAAGTTCATTATTAGTGCATAGAAATGTAACAGATTTCTGTATATTAATTTTGTATTCTACAACTTTACTGAATGTATTTAATCATGTCATCTGCAAATAGTGACAGTTTTCTTCTCTCCTTCCAATTTGGATCCCTTGTATTTCTTTTTCTTGTCTGGTTGGTGTGACTAGGACTCACAACACTATGTTGAATAAAAGAGGCAAGAGTTGGTATCTATGTCTTGTTTCTAATGTTAGAGGAAAAGCTATCAGGTTTTCACTGTTGAGTATGATGTTAGCAGTGGGTTTCTTCATAAATGGCCTTCGTTATGTTGATATATGTGCACTCTATACCCTCTTTGTTGAGAGTTATTAATCATGAATGAATGTTGAATTTTGTCAAATGCTTTTCCTTCACCATGTGTGTTTTACCTATTATTTTGAATGTGGCATATCACAATGATTGATGTGCAGATATTGAATCATTGTTGGAATAAATCCCACTTGATCATTAGGTATGATTCTTTTAATGTATTACTGAATTCGGTTTTCTAACATTTTGTTGAGGATTTTTGCATCTATGTTCATCAGGAATATTGGCCTGTAATTTTTCTGTAATTGTCTTTGTCTAGCTTTCCTATCAGGGTAACGCTGACCTTGTAGAATAAATTTGGAAGTTTTCTCTCCTCTTCAATTTTTTGGAATAATTTGAGAAGGATAGGTATTCACTCTTCTTTAAATGTTTGGTACAATTCCCCTATGAAGCTATTTTGTCCTGGACTTTTGTCTGTTGAAAGTTTTTTTTTTTTTTTTTGATTACTGATTCATTTTATTACTAATAATTGGTCTATTCAGATCCTCTATTTCTTCCTGATTCAGGCTTGGAAGATTGTATATTTCTAGGAATTTATCAGTTTCTTCTAGGTTGTCCAAGTGATTGGCATAGTATCCTCTTATGTTCATAGTATCCTCTTATGACTATGTGTTTCTGTGATATGAGTTTTAACTTCCCTTCTTTCATTTCTAGTTTTATTTGAGCCCCTATTTTTTTCTTGATGAGTCTGGCTAAAGGTTTACTAATATTGTTTATCCTTTGATAAAACAAGCTCTTAATTTCACTGATCATTTCTATTTTTTAATTCTTTATTTTACTTATTTCTGCTCTGATTTTTATTATTTTCTTTCTTCTACTAACTTTGGGCTTTGTTTGTTCTACTTTCTCTAATTCCTTTTGTTGTAAAGTTATGTTGTTTATTTGAGATTTTTTTCTTGTTTCTTGAGGTAGACTCTTGGAGCATTATGAACTTCCCTCCTAGAACTGCTTTCGCTGCATCCCATAGATAGAGTTGTGTTTCTATTTTCATTCGTCTCAAGGAATTTTTAAATTTCCTCTTTGATTTCTTCACTGACCCATTGTTTTTTGTTTGTTTGTTTTAGTAGCATGTTGTTTAGTCTCCACATATTTGTATTTTTTCATTTTCCTTTTGTAATAGAGTTCTAGTTTCATACCTCTTTGGTTGGAAAAGACACTTGATATAATTTCAATATTCTTAAATTTATAGAAACTTGTTTTGTGGCCAAGCATGTAATCTGTCCTGGAGAATGTTCATGTGCCCTTGAAAAGAATGTGTATTCTGCTATTTTAGTATAGAAAGTTTTATAGATATTTATTAAGTCCATCTGGTCTAATGTCTCATTTAAGGTCAATGTTTTCTTATTGATTTTCTGTCTGGATGATCTATTCACTGATATAGGTGAGGTAATAAAGTCCCCTACTATTACTGTATTACCATCAATTTCTCCCTTTATGTTTGTTAATATGCTGTATGTATGTAGGTGCTCTTATGTTGGGTGCATATATATTACAATGCTTATACCTTCTTGTTGGATTGATCCCTTTATCATTATATCAGTCTTTGTCTATTGTTGCAGTATTTGTTTTAAAGTATATTTGTCTAAGTATTGCTACTCTCCAGGTTTTTTGTTTTGTTTTGTTTTCATTTGCATGGAATATCTTTTCCATCCTTTCACTTTCAGTTTGTGTGTGTCTTCAGCTCTGAAGTGAAACTTTTGTAGGCAGCATATATAAATGGGTCTTATTTTTTAGCCACTCTATGTCTCTTGATTAGAGCATTAAGTCTGTTTACATTTAGAGTGATTATTGATAGGTATGTATTTATTGCCATTCTGTCACTTGTTTTTTGGTTGTTTTTGTAGTTCTTCTCTGTTCTTTTCTTCTTCTTTTAGTTTCTTATTTTGTGACTTGTTGATTTTCTTTAGTGTTATTATTGGGTTGCTTTCTCTTTTTTTTTTTTTTTCTTCATTATTTTTAGATTTTTGGTTTGTGGTTACCATGAGATAGGTAGATATTTTTAAAGCAGAAAGTTATTTAAGTCCAAAACTTCTAAACTCTCTGCATTTTACAACTCTCACCCACTTTTAATGTTTCTGACATTGAATTTTACATCATTATGTGGATCCCTTAGCTACTTGTTATGGTTATAGTTGATTTTATGAGTTTTGACTTTTATCTGCGATACTACCTTTTTAAGTTGTTGATCCATGGCTTTACAATATATTTGCCTTGACCATTGAGATTTTTTTCTCCATATTTTTTCTCATTTCCTGTTATGGCCTTTCTTTTTCACTTAGAGATGGTCCTTTAACATTTCTTGTGAGGCTGGTTTAGTGGTGATGAACTCTTTTAGTTTTTGCTAGTCTGGGAAACTCTATCTCTCCTTTAATTCCTAATGATAACCTGCCAGGTAGAGTAATCTTGGTTATAAGTTTTCTTTCTTTTCTTTCAGCACTTTAAATATGTGATGCCACTCCCTTCTGGCCTGCAAAGTTTCTGCTGAAAAATTAGCTGGAATTTCCTTGTATGTGACTCTGCTTTTCTCTTACTTCTCTATTTTTAACTTTTATCATTTTAATTACAATATGTCTTGGTGTGGATCTCTTTGAGTTCATCTTGTTTAGGACTCTCTGTGATTCCTGGACCTGGGTATCCATTTCCTTCCCTGGTTGGCTAAGTTTTCAGCTACTATTTTATCAAATAGGTTTTCTGCCTTTTTCTCTCTTACCTTTCTGTGACCCCTATAATGCAAATATTAGTACACTTGATGTTATCCTGGAGGTCCCTTAAACTATCTTCATTTAAAAAAAAAAGAAAAACTTTTTTTCTTTTTGCTGCTCTGATTTGGTGATTTCCACTATTCTGTCTTCCAGATCATTTATGCATTCTTCTGTATCACTTAATCTGCTATTGATTTTTCTAGTGTATTTTTCACTCAAGTTATCATATTCTTCAGCTCTGACTGGCTCCTTTTTGTATTTTATAATTCTTTTTTAAAGTTCCCACTATGTTCCTCTATTCTCTTCTGGAGTTTGGTGAGCATGACCATTGCTTTGAACTCTTTATCAGGTAAATTACTTATCTCCATTTCATTAGGATTTTTTTATGGGTTTTACCTTGTTCTTTCATTTGGAACATAATCTTTTGTCTTCTCATTTTGTTGACTTTCTGTTTGTCTCTATGAATTAGGTGAAACAGTTACTTCTTTTGGTCTTGAAGGTTTGTCCTTGCGTGGGAGCATCCCTGTGCAGACTGTGAGCCTGGTGGTTTTGGCAGGAGGGCTGGATCCAGAGACCAGAATGGGCAGGTCTTCTCCCAGGGCTCACTGAGGGCTGCCACCTTGGTGTATAAGGCTGGAGCTGGAGCCCAGCACAGGCCAGGGCTTCTCCTGGGGCATGTCAAGGGGTGCTGCCTTGGTGGAAGGATGTGATTGGATCCAGAACCAGACCTTGGCAGGTCAGCTAGAATGCCAGGCACTTTTCAATCTGTTGCCTCTATGCCGGGACTTGGAGTAAATTTGTGAGTGTGCTTTTTAAGAGCAGAGTTTCAGTTTCCGGCAGCCCTTTGTCTCTCCTAGTCATAAGCCCTGCTGGTTTTCAAAACCATTAGGGGGCTAATGTTCCCAGTGTTGGTCCCCAGGGCTGGGGTGCCCAATGTTAGGCTTGAACCCCTTGCTCTTTAGGGAGAGCCTCTGAGTTTCTTACATCCCCTTCCACTACTGAGTCACCCACTGGTGGTGTGGGTCTTGACTAGTTTGTGTTTCTGCCCCTCCTATCTTGATTTGCTTTTTTCTTCATATCCTTAATTGTAGAACAGCTGTTCTTATAGTCTTTAGGTTGTTCTCAGAGAGAGTTGTTCTATATGTAGCTGTAGTTTTGGTGTGTCCATGGGTGGAAGTGAGCTCAGGGTCTTCCGACTCTATCTTGATCCCCTCTCTGCCCATAAAATATCTTCTTTCTCTTTATATCCCTAGGCCCAGTACAGTGTATACTGAATGAAAAATCTGTTTAATATTCTCCCTTTCTCCTCTCCTATTATTCTCTATTTTCTACCCCTTTCCACATGCACATTCCATTCTGTTGATAAAATCCATGCTTCTTGGTTGACCCTGCTCAGGTTTTGAAAAGAATAAAGCATAGAATACAGCCTATACCAACAACTTTGGCTATTAGGTTATTTTCTCACAATTCAAAGAAAGTGAAAAATTGGTTTGAACATGGATCTACAAAAACTTATGCTTTCATGGTGCAATATGAAAGATTGTGTACTGCATTAAAAATAAAATGGCATCTACAAAATGGTAAGTCCCTTTAATAAACCTATTAAGTAATTCATCCTGTGCCTTGTATCTGTATTAAATCTAGGCTAAGTACAAAGTAGAGAGCCTACCAATATGTATCTCAGGATAAAACAAACACAGAGTGTTGGAGGTGGAAAGGATCTTAGAGAGTACTTATTTCAATGTCTTCATTTTATGTGTGAGTAAACTGAAGTTCAGGGAGGTTACCTGGTTTATCAAAAATCCCCCAACTGTAGAACATTTATATGTCACCTTATCCTATAAAGAATATGAGGAAGGACAAAAGTAGAATGAAAAAAGAATATATAGACAATAGTTTGTTTTAGTGAACTTGACCTTAATGATTCAACCATTAAGATTAGCATCTCCAGGGGGAACTTTGCTGAAGTACTGAGCTTTATAAATATATTAGACAGCAGGGCTAGTTCACTCAAGTATAGACCATTGCTTACCTGTTATAACATCAGAGTGTGAAGAGGGTTCCCTCTAAAACTTACTCTGCCACTGAACTTTGAAATTTCTTTAGTGGGCAATACCAATTTTATTCCATAATTAAGGGTTTAAGATAAAAATATCTTTAGAATGATCCCTGTTGTCTTTTCCTTCTTTGAAAGGGTTATCAGGTGGCAGAGGGAAGCTGAGTAACAAAGATGGCCACAGTGAAATCCAAAGATCACTGGAGGATTAAGCATGTAAACAAGCTAGGAAGAGAGAGACAAGTCTGCTTTTTACCATGGCCAAATTCTTAGGAGATTTCAGGGTACCCAGGAGTACAGTGAGAGCCAGCACTGATGACTGGCTGACAGCTCAAGCAGGTACTTCGGAGGCAGGCATGTGTAGTATTATATCTGGTCTAAGTTTTGTTACTTTAGGCAAATTATTAAACTTTTCTGAGCCTTAGTTTCATAATCTATAAAATGTGAATAACTTCAAAGAATAGGGTAACGTATTCAAATTAATAAACTACATAACATTTGGAAAGCCAGAGCAAATGCTAAACACATAAAATGTTAATACTTTTTTTTTTTTTCCTTTTTCCTTTTTCCATTCCTACTTCTTGTTCCATGTCTGGATACAAAATCCTTAAGGACACATAATATTTCTAAATAGTCACTGGATGG
The DNA here is from genome assembly GCF_964165515.1 of Mesoplodon bidens. Taxonomy (NCBI): domain Eukaryota; kingdom Metazoa; phylum Chordata; class Mammalia; order Artiodactyla; family Ziphiidae; genus Mesoplodon; species Mesoplodon bidens. The sequence goes on along the minus strand of NC_138162.1, from coordinate 69,260,312 downwards.
GGCTTCCCTGGTGGTGCAGCGGTTAAGAATCCGCCTGCCAATGCAGGGGACACGGGTTCGATCCCTGGCCCGGGAAGATCCCACATGCCGCGGGGCAACTGAGCCTGTGCACCACAACTACCGAGCCTGGGCTCTAGAGCCCGCGTGCCTAGAGCCCGTGCTCTGCAACAGGAGAAGCCACCTCCATGAGGAGCCCGTGCACAATGAAGAGTAGCCCCCTGCTTGCTGCAACTAGAGAAAGCCCGTGAGCAGCAATGAAAACCCAACGAAGCCAAAAATAAATAAACAATAAATAAATAAATTTATTAAAAAAAATAGTCACTGGATGTAGGGTGAATAAGTGATCCAACATGTGCATGACTGGGAAGGTAGGGGGAAAGGGAGAAAGCTACGTACATTTGATAACATGGTAAGTAGGCGAGAGGGGACAGAGTCAGCTGGGGACTGACCAGAGAACAGTTTGATCTAGGCTGGTTGGTTCAGCTTTCCCTACTCCCAGCTGTATTCATTTCCTTTTCTTCAGCAAATTCCCTTCCACTATACTTTCAAGCACTCCCAAATAAAAATGAAAGAGACTGACAGAAGTGAATGTGTGTAAAAGTGTTACGATTCTTTATTTATTTATTTATTTATTTATTTTTGCTTATTTATTTATTTATTTATTTATTTATTTTTGCAGTATGCGGGCCTCTCACTGTTGTGGCCTCTCCCGTTGCGGAGCACAGGCTCCGGACGCGCAGGCCCAGCGGCCATGGCTCACGGGCCCAGCCACTCCGCGGCATATGGGATCCTCCCGGACCGGGGCACGAACCCGTATCCCCTGCATCGGCAGGCGGACTCTCAACCACTGCGCCACCAGGGAGGCCCATTTAAGTGGGACTAATTTAATGTTTGTCCAATGTACGGGATAACAATTATTCTTATTTTTATTTAAATTTTTTCCTTGCCAGGAAGTGTTTCTGAATCCCTAATTAATGTCACATACTTTTTAGAAGTTTTGTTATATTTTCATGGGTATTACTTATAAATAGTACAGGGAGATAATGGTGAGAAGGTCTACCTCCCCACAAATATTAAAGTAGAAAATAAGGAACTAAGATAATATTGCTTTTTGAGAGTTAAGCTATAAAACAAACATAAATCCAAGCATAGCTATATAAATTCTATACATTGAGCTATATAAATGCATAGCTATGCAAAGCTTTAGCTTAAACAGGTAGAATGGCCTTCAGGCTAAGACCTACTCTGGAATATAACTGAAGTTATTTACATATATGGAGAGAATGTGTCAATCAGAGGAGTGTTAGCAACAGAAACACAACACAGGATGCTGAGAAACAATCGATGGTAATGAATGAAGTCTTATCCTACTAAAGGGATTGGCTTCACTAGCTCCAGACCCAGGTATCAAATCCATTCTGCAGCTCTAATCCTTCAGGGCAGGCAGATGTACCCAGAATGCTTACCTTGATAACTCTTACCACATAATGTAGCAGTCCACAAATTAAGGCCTTAGTCCAGCCCACCAGCTTGTTTTTATAAATAAAGTTTTTTGGAACATGGCCTTGGCCATTCACTTATGTGCTGTCTATGGCTGCCTTCTGCTACAACAGCAGAATTGAGTGGTCACGGTTGTGACTGAAACTGTATGGTCTGCAAAGCTGAAAATATTTACTGTCTCCTTACAGAAAATGTCTGCTGACCACAGATAGCTCAGCCAACTTCCCTTGATTTCATGTTCAACAAACAACCTTTTGATTTGATGTTGATTGTTTGCTCCTGTATATACTTTGTACTAGGAGAGAGAGACAACTTGTAAAATAGTAAGAAACCAATCTGTTTAAAGCTCCATCTATTCATACGTCACGGTAGACCCTCTGGGTAGACAAACATTTATGTATGTGACTGCAAAGCTGGTGGACTGATCCAGTGTCCACCCACAGGGTATTATAGCCTGGGTCTGTTTGGAGCCCATTTTCTCTGGGTAACTTTGGAAATTACAGTGCACCTTTTCTTTCTGATAGCATGTTTTTCAGTTACTACTTTATACATGAGGAAGCTAAAATTCAGAGAGAGGAAGAAAGAAAACATTTATTGAGCATCTATTCTGTTCTAGGCTCATAGCTGTTTCCTACGTAATGCCATTTAATTGTTACAAGCCTAAACGAGATATAAAACTCAACTGCGTATATTCACAGATGTGGAACTGTAGGTTGAGAAAGGGGAAGGCCATACGAATTTGTTAGGAAGTCAGGATCTGAAATCAGGTGCTCAGACTCAAATACTTTTACTCTGTGGTGTTTTCACTTGACCTAGAATGCCTGACAGTCTTCTGATGCTGGGCTTAAGAGAGCAACACCATATGCCTTGGTCTCTTCCACTGAGGTGTACTGTTGTTCTTTAATAAACATGAAGTTAGAAAATCCTAGAGATTTTAAAGGTGTAAAATTTTAAAATAAGTCCTGAACATTAATACTGGAGTATAGAATCTTAGCCAACTACTTTACATATTCAAACATGCTCCTGCATAAAGAAATTGGTGTCACCACAGCCCGATGTTCATAAATAACAGTTCATGACAAAAAATTCTTTTTTCAAAACTGGTTTTGTACTTGAAGTGAATTCAATGTTGTGCTTTAAATTCACTGCAGCAAGAACATATTTTAGAATTTCTGAAAGCTGAACAGAGTCGAAGGTTATCTATAACATGGGCATAACCACAGTCATAATGTGTGTTTAAAATAAAACACTGAAAAGAATTAAAATGTTCCCTTCAAGCCAAACTCAAAGAAATTTCAACATAAAATGGACTGTAAAAGTGCAGTTAATGTTGCTTGCTGAGACCCATTCTTTAGGAGTTCGGAACCTCTGAAAAGCTTTTGGTTATTATTTTTTCAGCATTAAAGGAAACCAGCCTTTAGAGATAGAGCTGGTTCCACCCTCTCACACAGTGGTTGTGCACTGATTTGGTTTTGATTTGTAAATGTTCTACCTGAGTGTACTTCTTGTCTTATCTAGATTGAAAACTTTTAGATGGCAAAGTTTATCTCAATGACCCTTAATTTACAGCTATGCAGATGGTGGGTGTTTCATAAAAAAAAAAAATTGCCAATGCATCATACTGTTGTAAGATAGAATTTTTAACAAATTGATCATAAATGGAAATATATATGAGAATATTCAGAAAGAAAACTCTAATCCATGAAGAATTCATTTTACTAGTTTCTCTCTTCAGTTTTTTAAAAATAGGGAACCAGAACTAAACTCTGAGGAGCGATGAAGTCAAATGAGTAAATACACTGACAACTAGAAGTTATTTGGAAAAGTCTAGTCACACAAAGTTAGCACTGGAAGGCACCTCTGAGACCACTGAATTCAACCCATTATGCAAATGCATTACATAAACCCTAGAAATATTAAGTGATGAGCTCAAGGCCACAGGATTTATTGGTAGCCCAGCTGAGAGGAATAACCATAACTCCTGAATCCAAGTTAATCTCCTACTATAAGAGTTAATCTCAACTGTACTGGCTTTCTAGGAAAAATAAAAGTTCACATTTCCTTTAGAATTGTTTGAACAAGAAGTCTCTAAAATGCAAGAAGATATTCTAGGTCTCCTTAGTGTTGGCAGAAAAGGGACTATATATTTCTTAGAAGGCTGTTGATGTGGACAGAAATCCAATTTATCCTGGCTTATGTATAAAAGGGGGAATTTACTGGCTCACATAACCAAACTATGTGTGGTGCCAGCTATGGGTGAGGAGACCTAGAGACTCACACACTCTTAGGATCTGTCTTTCCACATCCTTCATCTATGCTCTTTCAGATGCTGGTTTTATTCTCTGAGGCTGACTGTCTCTGTGAGGCTGGATGGAATCAGAGTGCCAGGTAGATCTAGGCTTCATCTTTACTGCTTCCTAACTAAAGAGGAAACAGAACTCCTCTCTGCCAGTATTAATGAGGAAAATCCTAGGGGAAAATATGGATGGATTCTACTAAGATCTAATGATCATCTCTGGACTGATCACTGTGGTTGAGAGGTTGATTCTTGGACAACTCTAACTGGAATTATTTAACAGGAAGCATCAGGCTAGTAAGACTGAAGCTCATCTCAAACTTACATTTGGGGTGTGAGACATGCAGGTTCCCTAAGGAATTAGGAGTGATGCTACCTGAGCAAGGAGGAAAAATGTGCTGGGCAATCACAACAGCAGGTGCCGAGGGAGAAGTTAGAGTCACCGAAGGCTTACTCTGCCCCTAGAGAATATACTAGGCACTTAGCAATTTTTTTAGCTTGCTAATCACCTAGATCTCCTTCTCTCTTTTACAGAAGCATGTATCTTATGAGCCTCAGTGGGAAGCATAAGTTATTTTCTACTACCTGTTTTCTAGAGAATTTGAAAATGCCAAATACTTGATTTCCCACCCTCCTTTGAAACTAAGGCACAGGAATATGACCTAGACTCAGCCAATGTCCTGGACTTTGAGTCAGAGGTTAGTGACACCAACATTTAGTTCACAGGCAATAGCGGCCGCAATATCAAGTCCAGAGGAAGCAGCAGCCATGGTGGATGCAAGCTGGGCAGCCAGTACTCAGGGGTAGTAATAGTGGTGTCCTAACAGGACATGAATTGTAGTTTGAATTTGAAGGTGACCCTGCCTGCTACCCAGCTTGACATGTTCCTGAACATTGCTGAACTTGGTTCTCTAGCCCTCTTGGTGATACCATAAGCACCCAGTAACTTTACAACAAATTGGTTCCCAGCTTAATCAAACTAGAGTTAGTTTCTGTGCCTTACAACTAAGAGAAAACAAAAAAGAAATCATATAATCCAGTATCCCAGTACCAGAAAACTCTGGAAGTGTTTTTCTTATTAAAAACACGTTATTTTTATTGAGAAACTTAATAACTCTCTTCTGGGATATCCCTGGTGGTCCAGCAGTTAAGACTCTGCACTCCCAATGCAGGGCGCCCTGGTTTGATCCCTGGTCAGGGAACTAGATCTTGTATGCTGCAACTAAGACCCCACGTGCCGCAACTAAGACCCCGCATGCCGCAACTAAAAGATCCTGCACTCTGCAGTGAAGATTCTGCACGCAGCAACAGAATATCCCGCATGCCGCAACTAAAGACCCGGTGCAGCCAAATAAATAAATAAATAATTTTACAAAATACCTCTCTTCTTTGAGAAGTTTTGATTAACAACTTGCCCTATATTAAAGGTAGGTTATTTTTAATACCAATGCTACTTATGTGAATTCATATTAAATAATTCCAAAAGCATATTTGTTAGTCTATGCCATCCACTGGTGGATAGGTGTTATCACTGTTAAACACTATGGAATTCAATATTTCTCTTGGATTTCATTGTCAGGATGAGTTCAGGGTCACCATAGCATTTGTTTTCCTCCTTCAGTTCTACTAATGCAATGATGCCACTAAGTAGTTTACTTTCGACTAAACTCTCAGGCAGAACTTGCCATCCCACCCTTGACAGAAAAATGGTCTGACCCCCAACTCCTCAAAAGCTAAAAGGAAAATCAGCAAGGAGGAAAAACTAAAACTTCAGTGAGAAACTGTTCATGCAGGTTAGTATTTAATTTAAATAAGACTTAATATTATATTTTCATTACAAAGGCCGATATATTAGTGACATAACTGTGTATCTTAAATTGCCACAAATAAAAATGAAGACTAAAAGTTGTCTTTAATAGGACAGCATGAACTTCCAGTCTTTTTTTTACAGTTTTGGGTGGAAGATAAAATTTAGACAGGAGTTGCCGAGGAATGACAGGAAATTGTTGCTAAGGCTAAGTACCTTGAAAATATCCAACATGTCACCAAAGGATTTATTAATTTATCTTCTCTCTGGGTTTTGTTTGTTTGGAAAAAGAACACATACACATATGGTTGCTACAAATAGATGTCACTGACCCCTGCGAGTGGCCCATGTTAATCTGCCACAAGTATCTAAACATGCTGCTTGGTCTAGGGCTGCTGAGGACACTGTCACAGCAAACGGGGTGATACGTGATTTCTTATTGCTTCCTAGCTGTTCAGGAACTGTAGGTGTGTTTGGCTGTTTGCTCATTTTGTGAACACTAACTAGTTTAGGCATTTCTGTCTTATCTAGGGCAGCACCAAATGTAGAAAGAGTGACTGTCTAACTTAATAATAATGACACTGTTAAATAAATGCTGCACTTCAGAGAAGTAGATCTTAACTTGGAGTTTATCAGGAGCTATCAAGTCATTACAAACTGGCCATTACGAGGAACTTCCAATCATTTTCCACCAAGGGAGATTACACAGCAATTGCCTTTTACAACATTTTCTGCCAGCTTCTTCTCTTCTGCTTTTTTTTCTTATTAGTTTTACTGGAAGCTAATCACCTTTCAGAAGGAATGACAGATATCTTTGAGCCTCAAGAATACCAATGAAATATTTACTTTGAATATATTGCCGTAATAACTTATTAATAAGCAGCATTTAGACCATTTGCTGAGAAGTACCCAGGACAATAATTTTGCTTATAAAACATAATCAAGATAATCAACAGAAACAAGAAATGAATCAAGTGAAGACTCTTGATGAAAGAATCTTAGCCAAATCATTCAAAAAAATGATGCTCAGGAAACGTGACTGTCATTTCCAACCACCTAACTAGACATGTTCTGTTATGGTCCAAATTAGGAGCATGAAATACACTCTACAACCTAGGGGATTTTAGAGCACTTACATGAATCACAAGTGACAGATGGGAGCTCATTAAAGGAAGGTGAAGTTATAAGCACCCAGGGGGCTTGCTGGAAATCAGAGCTTTTTAAAAAAAAGTGTCAGAGGTCAGTCATACAGATTAGAGGATGCTTTTCATGTCCCTTAAAAATAATCTATTTCTCTTTACCCCTTCTCAGCGAACATGCTGCTTGAGTACTGGCCAGTACTACACATTTTTGTTGTGTGTGTGTGTGTTGGGAGGGGGGTGGCGGTGGAGGCTGGAGGGTCGTGATTTGATTGATTTTGATACACAAACAATAAAAGCCACGGGAGAGTAAGACCTCAGTGCAGCCTGCTTCAGCCCAACTTGAAGGTAACAGTGGAAGCTGCCCGAAGAAGGACAGCCATAGGCGGCTCTTATGTTACCGAAGTGATGCCTATAAGCTGAGCTTTGAATGACACATTATTTCCTGTGTGCACCCCAATCTATTTTCTGCCTGACTAAGCTTATAAAACTCTGCATAAATTCTCCCTCTCAGCCTGTTCTATAATCCTGTGAACACACTGTCTTCCTGTTCATTCCTTCAGCCAGCAAGCACCAGCTGTTCGGTCCTGGAAACATTTTACGTTAAAGGAAAAAAAAAAAAAAAGAAGATGATCAAAAAGCTGTAAAAACTGCAAAATCTTGAGATATGCAGATGTTTTAGGGCGGTGAATATCTGACCTGAGTAAAAGAAATGATTAGGCTTCCACCAATCATTACACTGTTGAATACTCTGCTGAGATCGGTTCATCTGGACACTCCTCAGCTGCCTCAATTCTGCACAGTCTGTAAACTAAGCCAGTTTTGGTTGTTATGCGCTAAAGAAAAGATAAACTCTGAGCTTGAAAATATGAACAAAGATAGAATTATTTTAATATAGCAATCATGCTTTTTTCATTGAACAATGCCACAAATTTTGTTAACTATATTTTTCAGCTTCAGAAGGAAAGTGGAAGTCATTTGATAATGTTGCTTTAATTACTTAAATGCACACTTCATGCCTCAAATACACAGGAAAGCTAGTTGTTATAATTAGAAGTTATACAAAGACATAGTTGATATAAATTGCAGCTAACTACTTAAGTAAAATGCCAGTCTTTTGCCGTCCTACAAGGAAAGATATCCAATAATATGTAATTTAAACAATAGGTCGAAGTGGGAGATGTGGTGATTATAATGTGAAATTTTCTTTAAAAAATATAGGTGGCTGTTACTGGGAACTGAATGAATCCTGTTTCCATCTGGGCACTTAATTCCAGGTTATCTAGAAAAACAACTCCTATCTACAGACCAAATAGTTTGAAGAGAGCATTTATGAACATTCTGTTACTGATGTCTTCCTATTCATTTTATTGATAATTTTAGGGAGGACTTAAAACCAATCAAAGAGATGATAATACTCTACAATAGGGGTCATGAAACTTTTACTTTCAAGGACTAGATAGTAAATATTTTATGCTTTTCAGGACATGGGGTCTCTTCTGCAACAATGCAAGTGACTTTGTAGTTGTAGTGGGAAAGCAGCCACAGGCAGTACATAAAACATGAGCATTGGTGTGTTTCAATAAAACTATTTACAAAAATTGGTGGCCTACAGGACATAGTTTGCTATCCCCTGTTCTACACCAAGCATCTAATGACCCGGGAAGCAACACTAGCCATAATTGCTATCCTCAAGACAGTTTGGGGTTTTTGTTTACTTTCAACATCTAAGGTATAGCAGCCCTTCTCCAGGGACCTGCTTCTACAGAACGAAGCCTTATTGCTTCAAGGCATCCAGTGGAAGGAATGGGTAACTTCTCTCCTGTGCCTTTAGAACAATAGTAATTATACTATCCTTGAAAGAACTGAGAAAATGTCACTCACGTTATTTTCTGTAAGGCTTAATTTTCTCATGGAACCCTAGCTGGGAAAGGCAAGGATGGGTACTTTATCAAAACTATGTGAATCACAAAATATGCAGTTTGGGTTTGTGGCCCTTGGGGTATGAATATGGAGATGGTCATGTTAATCCAGCCACTGGAGAGTAAGACTCCAGTGCAGCCTGCTTCTGCTGTTTCACCCCAACTTCAAGGTTACAGCTGAAGTTGCAGGAGCTGGAACAGCCTGTTTGCAAACAGGGTGAAATGAATATAAATACGTGTCTTTCAATTCAGGTTCGCAGATTTCCCATCTCATTAGATTTAACAGAGACATTAAATCTAAAAAGCAAAACTCCAAAATGGAGCTTATGGGACACAAGGGTATTTTCAAAAAGTGATTATATTTTAGTAAAAAGGTTCTAATGTTGATCTACTGGTGGTTATGACTATGGTGAGTGTGCATTTGAACGGCAGTGTGAAAGTGAGGGGCAGTGTAGGGGTGGTGAGGTTTTGGTGGTTGCCCTCAGGAAATTACAGGCAGGCCTGACCTCCCTAGTAAAATGAGAAGAGAGCCTAAAATTGAAGGCCACATTCCTATTCCAAGAGTGCTCTGTGGTAATTCAAGTCCTGCTCTGGATTAATTCAGAACAATAATCCTACTTTTAGAGATTATGGCTACCAATCACTAACATTACTTCCACTCAAATTAAACTCAAAAGATGCCAGGACTTTGGGAATAGAAATAACTTAGTCCCCAACATCTTAAGGGTTGGATATAATTCTGTGAATGGCTCCTGTGTCACTTCCCATTTTGATCTAGAAGGTGGCAAGGTGTGATATGAAGCTTTGCAATGTGAGGACAGTCATACTGAGCTCAGAGCAGAAGATGTGGCTTCCTGCCATTGCTAGATCCATCACTTAACATCTATGGTTACTCATACAGTTCATTGCTTCACTAAGTCTTGGTTTCCTCACCTTCAAAAGCTAAAAAAAAAAAAAAAAAAATACAGTTCTGCCACAGGAGGGAGGCATAAATGACATACTACATTTGAAAAATCCTCCCTTTCACATTATCTCCTGAAGTAAAGCAGTATTCAATATATCAATGAAAACCTAGGGTCTTAACACTGAGATGTATGTCAGTGTAACAGCTTTATTTTAGAAAGGAAGGCAATGAAGTACAAAAATGTTAAGTTAGGGCTTCCCTCGTGGCACAGTGGTTGAGACTCCGCCTGCCAATGCAGAGGACACGGGTTTGAGCCCTGGTCTGGGAAGATCCCACATGCCGCGGAGCAACTAGGCCCGTGAGCCGCAACTACTGAGCCTGCACGTCTGGAGCCTGTGCTCCGCAATGAGAGGCCACAATAGTGAGAGGCCCGTGCACAGTGATGAAGAGTAGACCCTGCTTGCCACAACTAGAGAAAGCCCTCGCACAGAAACGAAGACCCAACACAGCCAAAAAAAAAAAAAAGAAAAGTTGCAAAATGTAATAAAAAAAAATGTTAAGTTATACAGTTAAACGAAAATGATAGGCCTCGACTTGAACCATGGATTTTTCCCTTTTCCAATTCTACTGCATAGTCTCCCAACACTCAAAGACAATGTGTTCCCTGTCCCTCAACACCAAGGAGAAACTGCGTACCATTTAAAAATATTAAAACAAAAATTAGATCAATTACACAGAATTCATTTATGGGCACAACTTTCAATTTTTTTTCAACATCAAGGACCTAGCCTTCTGATTCCTAACTAGGGCACTTTTCATTCTAGCATACCATCTCCTAGCTGTCAAGCTCACTCTTGGTACACATGAAATATTTAATAAAGAGGCAATAAATTAAAATATTATGAAATAATATTAGGATTTTATGAGGCAACAGTTTTGTAGTTTTGTTTGTTTCTGAGCATAAAGGGGATTTATTTAAAATAGGGTCTATTTTATTAAAAGGAATGCTTTCAAATCACCCAACATGCACTGCCTGAAATGTTTCATTATGCAGTACAGCACGTTTATTCAGGTGAAAATATACAGAGTATTGCATATCTCTAAATACATTGATCTAAATGCAAATGCAGTTAAATGTAAAATCCAACCTTGGTGTCATTTGGTTTTACATCCTGCCATCAAAATTTAGAGGTATTCTTTCATTTTTTAACATAGAAATCCAGAAACCAACAGCAATTATAGGTAAAACTTGTAAAAATAGAAGTAGAACATTTGAAATTTATATGCCCAAACCATTCAGAAAACTTTTTGTGGAGGTATAAAGTCTAAATTAATGTTTAGGTTGTGTCATGGTCATTAGAAAAAAAAAAAAGATTTGACTGCTTCTAGAGACCATGATTATAGAGAATTTAAAGATAAGAGAAGGTCAAGTGACTTCAGGTCTTTATTTCATTTAGTTGTAGGGCTGACCAAGGTGTTTTCTATCAAATTCATTTAAACCTAATTGTTTTGGGACAAACAGTACACAGGCACTCAAAAGGTAATAGGTCTTCTTTCTCTTCTATTCCTACCTAATCAAAATTATATATTCCCAATCCCTTTGCTCTATTGCCACAGAACAATGTCACAATGAATCTAAGATAAATGTATCAAATTTGTGATCTGGACATGTGAATTAAATACAACTATCACATTTTATAAATACGAATACTGAAATCCAGTAAGGCAAAATGACTTGTCTATGACTCTACTGGTAGACTGAATTAAAGATCAAACCCATGCCTTTGGTGCCTAAGCCCACTGTCTACTGGAATATACAGTACACATAGAACAAAGCTGTAAAACAGTGACTGGCTCTGCGTGGGTAACTTTACACTTCCTTTGGAAGTTGCATTAGCAATTTTATGCCACTGGAGGCATACGTTTCTTTCATGGCACTACAAAATAATCTTATTAGGCAGAATGAAGTAATATTGAAAAGGAATAGGTCCATTCTAGCCAGCTGACTGAGTCTGCCTGCCACCTTCCACTGTCTACAGCAAATCATTTTACTTAATGAAAATTTAAGTCTAACTTACTTGTGTAACGAGCTAAGTGTCCTTTGAAGCAGTTTTAGATAGTGGAAGACATTTTCCAATTGCAAAAAAAGTAGTATCTAAAAGTATTTCCTACTTGCTAAGAGAGTAGATATTAAAAGTTCTCATTAGTGGTATAACCATTATGGACAACAGCATGGAGGTTCTTTAAAAAACTAAAAATAGAACTACTGTATGATCTAGCAATCTCACTGCTGAGCATATATCCAGAGAAAACCATAATTTGAAAAGATACATGCACCCCAATATTCACTGCAGCACTCAACAATAGCTAAGGCATGGAAGCAACCTAAATGTCCACTGACAGAGGAATGGATAAAGAAGATGTGGTACATATATACAATAGAATATTACTCAGCCATAAAAAAGAATGAAATAATGCCATTTGCAGCAACATGGATGGACCTAGAGATTATCATACTAAGTGAAGTAAGTCAGAGAAAGACAAATATCATACGATATCACTTATATATGGAATCTTAAAAAATGATACAGATGAACTTATTTATGAAACAGAAACAGACCCACAGACTTTGAAAACAGACTTGTGGTTGTAAGGGAAAAGGTAGGGGGAGGGATGGATTGGGAGGTTAGGATTAACATATACACACTACTATATATAAAATGAACAATTAACAGGGACCTGCTGTATAACACAGGGAACTCTACTCAACAATCTTTAATAACCTATATGGGAAAAGAATCTGAAAAACAATGGATATATGTATATATATAACTGAATCACTTTGCTGTACACCTGAAACTGACACAGCATTGTAAATCAACTATACTCTATTATAAAATAAAAATTAAATTAAAAAAAGTAATATCACAAAATTTTTTTTTAAAGTTCTCATTACACACCCAAATGGTAATTCTGGGAGGAGATGGATGTGTTAATTAACTTGATTGTAATCATTTCACAATGTATACATTTGTTAAATCATCACCTTGTATACCCTAAATATATATATATTTTAAAATTTGCTTATTATACCTTGATAATGCTGAAAAAATATAAAAATTATAAAAGCATTTCCTATAGAATAAGCTTTATATCTTAGTATATGTGTACAACCTAAATATATTGATTTTTGTTTCCTGAAGAATAATACCATGTATTAGGTTGAATGTTTTGCAAAATGTCTGAATATTGGCAATTTCATAATGTTTGACATAATAGTATACCAGAGTGGTTCAGATCATGGGATCTCATCAAAGATGAGCTCGAGGTCAAATTCTGGTTTTTCCATTTAGAATTGGTACATGATTAGGGCTGTTAAGAGCGAATACTTATAAAATTCTAATCCTTGTGTTAGTCATATAAGTGCTGAGGAAATGCTAGTTTTATGACAGTTGGTGATGATTGTCTTAGTCAGTTTGGGCTGCTAGAATGAAATACCATAGACAGGGTGGCTTAACAACAAACATTGACTTCTCACAGTCATGGAAGCTGGCAAGTCCAAGATCAAGGCACTGGAAGATTTAGTGTGTGGTAAAGACCTGCTTCCTGCTTCATAGATGACTGTCTTCTTGCTGTGTCCTCACAGGGAGAAACAGAGCTAGAGAGAGCTCCGAAGTCTCTTTTATAAGGGTACTAATCACATTCGTGAGGGCTTCTCCTCATGGCTTAAGTACCTCACAAAGTAATTAATACTGTCCTCCTAATACTGTCACCTCCTAATACTGTCACATTGGGGGTTAGGATTTTAATATGTGAATCTTGAGGGGACACAAACATTCAGTCTATGACAATGATAACAAATGTAATGGTGGTGATGATGACAATGATGATGATAATGATGTGGATAATGTTTGTTCTACACAACTAATCCATCCTGGTTGAGTCAATGGATTTGAAGGGTTGATGTGTTTAGAATGTCCTGATACCATGATTATAGAAAAAGGAAAACACATATACAAAATTAGCATGGGTTGTGTTGGGAATGAAAATTGGAGGCTACTGAAAATGTTGATTAGTGAACTAGGTTTATTGGAAGATTGGTTTTATAAAGTAACTCTGATGTATTCATGGTCTAATCAGTTGTTATGGATTGAAGCCAAGATCTAACTGCTATCTAGATAATTTTTATAAAGGACATGGGATCAGAAAGGATGCTCTGTTACTTTCCTTATTGAAAGCTCTATATTACTCATAAAGTGAAGGACCAACTTGGAAATATTATGGGCAAGAAAGCACACATTTTTTTCTTTTTCTTTTCCCCTTTAAGGTCAAAGTCCAACAACAATAACAGGGTTTCCCTCGTGGCGCAGTGGTTGAGAGTCCGCCTGCCGATGCGGGGGACATGGGTTCGTGCCCCGGTCCGGGAGGATCCCGCATGCCGCGGAGCGGCTGGGCCCATGAGCCATGGCCGCTGAGCCTGCGCGTCCGGAGCCTGTGCTCCACAACGGGAGAGACCACAACAGTGAGAGGCCCGCATACCAAAAAAAACAAAAACAAAAACAAAAAAACAACAATAACAATAATTAAAGCTACCAGTTCATGTACTGTGTACCTAGTACACATGCTAAATGTTGCAGACATTGAGTGAAGCATTTAAATACATCATCTCATTTAATTCTGAGAACAATCCTATGAGAGGAATTCTGTCATTATCACAATTTTACATAATGGAAAATTGAGGCTCAGAGGAATTCAATCATGTTCCTATTGTCATGAAACTAATAAATTAGGTATTCAATATACTGAGACAATGACACCCTGCACAACTATGAAGACTTTAGCCAAAGTGTGTATGAAAGTATATGAGGTCTCTATGGGAACTTTACAATTTTTTGATAACATTCAGTAACTGCTTCTATCTGAAAAATGAAAAATTGAACTAGTAGATGTAAAATTGTTATGGCTTTTACTAGCAGTCTTTTGTGATCCCTCCTGCCCTTGGGCCTCTATGGCTTGCTAGATCATATTCATTACAAGCCCGTGGAAAGAGTTTTTGCTGTGGAAAAACAGGAACACACGAGGCCAGGGATCTGATGGCTACTCCTGATGCTCTCTTATCCTCTCATACAGCAGTCTGTATGAAGTATGCTCCAAATCCATTTTGAGTTTGGTTATATTCACTATTGTATTTTAGTTGGCTTAAATGTACATTTATTGATTACACACTAATGTGTATGGCATTGTTGTGTTATCTTGTAACTCAAAAGTAAATAAGAATAGACCCCAGTCCATGAAAAGACATAGTCCTATAGGACAGGCAGGAAGGAAGATAGGCAATTTCAAGATACTGTTTTATATACTTTGCTAGCATTGTGCAAGGGAACACAAAGGAGGAGACTGGTGAAAATGTCCTGAAAGAGATGATTCCTGAGCTGAATTTTGATATATGATTAGGAGGGTGCATACACAACATGATATTCAGCCTCAACTATTAATAAAAAAATAGAAATACTAAGGAGTTGACAATACCAGTAAAATTTGACAATAGCCAGTAAAATTACTAATGCCAATATGTGATAATAAACTTTTCCAGCTATATATTTAGACAAACTCTCACTTGAGTATTCAAGAAAACATGTATAACTGTTGGTGGGAATGTAAACTGGTACAACCACTATGGAGAACAGTATGGAGGTTCCTTAAAAATCTATAAATTGAGTTACCATATTATTCTGCAATCCTACTCTTGGGCATATATCCAGAGAAAACCATAATTCGACAAGATAAATGCACCTCAATGTTCATAGTGGCACTATTTAAAATAGCCAAGACATGGAAGCAACCTATGTGTCCATCGACAGATGAATGGATAAAGAAGATGTGGTATATATACACAATGGAATATTACTCAGCTATAAAAGAGAATGAAATAATGCCATTTGCAGGCACATAGATGGACCTAGAGATTATCATATTAAGTGAAGTAAGTCAAATACAAATATCCTATAATATTGCTTGTGTAAAATCTAAAAAAAAAGAGATATAAATGAATTTATCTACAAAACAGAAATAGACTTACAGATGTAGAAAACAAACTTATGGTTACCTAAGGGGATAGCGGGGGTGGGGGAAGACACAAATTAGGAGTCTGGGATTAACATATATATACAACTATGTATAAAATAGATAAACAACAAGGACCTACTGTATATCACAGGGAACTATATTCAATACCTTGTAATAACCTATAAAAGAAAAGAATCTGAAAGGCTATATATATATATATATATATATATCTGAATCACTTTGCTATACGTCTGAGACTAATACAACATTGTAAATTAACTATACTTCAATTTTTTAAAAAGTTAAAAAAAAGAAAACATGTATAAAAATATTCATTACAGAATCATTTATAAGACCCTCGAATTAGAAACAACATCAGTGTTCATCAATAGACAGATAAATTGTGGTATATCCATAGGTGGAACACAATACCCAACTTTAAAGTGATGGAGTAGACAGATCTATATATCTCATTATTGATAAATATCCCAAACATAATGCTGAGTAAAACTTTTGCTGAATGATAAACACAGTGTAATACTACTTATCTAAAATAAGCAATGCTATATGGCAGATACATATTGTGTATGCACATGTGCACGCACATGCATGTGAATAAAAAAATCATCTGTAAGAACAGACAACAACTTTACAGCAGTGGTTGCCTCTTGGGAGGAAGAAGGACTATAGATAAAAGCTAGAGTTTAAAGAGGACTTCAACATTATTTGTAATATTTATTTCCTTTAATAAAAAAATAGAACAAGGATCTAAAAAGCTAAAAACTCACGTTTTCAAATCCCAAATTATGTTTATAAATATATCTCAAAATGAAATGAAACAAATGAAAGAAGAGAGTGAGCTAAGAACAGGATGGATGAAGTATTGAGGAGAGCTGAAGCTGTGAGAGGGGAGGTATACAGGCAGTGGGAATAGTGTGGGCAAACAGACAAAGGCGTAAAAAAGGCTGGTGTATTCAAGAGGCACAAGATTCACTACAGGAGTAGGAAGTGTGAAGTAGGCAGAAAATGGTAGTAGGAAAATATTTGATAGGTAAGTAGATATATAGACTGTGGTGGGCCTTACAGCCCAAGTTAAGGTACTTGGATTTTATCTGTAGGTACTGGGATGCCTTTGGAGGTTTTGAGGAGAGGAATTATGATTAGATAAATGTTTCTGGCAGATTACACGGATGGTTGTTTGAGGAATTGTTTTGAAAGTGTAAGAGTTATATTAGTCAGGGTTCTCCAGAGAAACAGAACCAATAGGATGGATGTGATTGTGTGTGTGTTTGGAGACAGAGTGAGAGAGACTGAAACACACACACGGATTAATTGACTGACTGATTGATTTTAAGGAATAGGTTCACATGATTATGCAGGCTGACAAGTCCAAATCTACAGAGTGTGTGCTCAGGCTGGAAACCCAGGGAAGAGCATCACCAATATTTCAGTTCAAGTCCAAAAGCCATCAGCATGGAAGGTCAGAGAAGAGCCAACGCTGCAGTTCAAGTCTGAGGCCTTCTGCTGGCAGAATCTTTCTTGCTCAGGGGAAGTCAAGTCTTTTTGTTCTATTCAGGCCTTCAACTGATTAGCCAAGGCCTGTCCACATTATGGGGACAATCTGCTTTACTCCAGGTCCACCAATTCAAATGTTAATCCCATGCAAGAGAGCATCATGGAAACACCCATAATAATGTTTGATTGAATATCTGGGCACAGTGGCCTAACCAAATTGAAAAATAAAATTAACCATCATAAGAGTAGAGACAGGAGACTAGTTACAAAGAATGACTGCAAAAATCCAGGCTGGTAATTCAGAGCCTCAAAACATAGTAAACGTTGAGTACATACTTGTTAATTTGAGTTGATTTAACAGTGATTTTAAAAATCAGACAAACGTGTATGTTTGTATGTATATATAGATACATTCATATGCATATATATACACACACGCGCGCGCGCACGCGCACGCATACATGCCATGAGAGTTAGTGTGGCAGACTATACATTCTCAGTCAATGAGTGCTCATCAGCATCATTCTGAGAATATTCTGCAAGTTGTTTATTCTGCTGGGCTTCTCCCTGTGTCATTTGTATTGTGTACTGGTGAACAGTTCTAATTCATAATATCTGATAAAATGTACTAGGGTGCTGCTAGGCCTGCCACAAAGAAAGACTAAGTTTTGAGAGTGCCAAGTGGAAATTAGTTACTCTCTATAGCTACAGACCTCAGTAATCAGAAAAATCTGCCAAGAAGATAAAACCATCTGTCAAGTCCACCACCGTACTGACCACAGGACAGCTAACTGTTCAAGGAACACCATATATGTGGGAGAAGCTGAAAATCTGTTAATAAGTTTATGGATATTCAGAAATATCACATGCCTCATCATAAGAAGTACAAAGAGCCTTTTAAACACCATCCTTGAGTGAAGCAAAGGAGCCAAAATTTTGAGGCAGTTGTGCTTGACTCAGAAGTTTGGATTCCATAGTAACTTGCACAGCACAGACGTTATCAGTGTAAAATAAGTACTGAAAACCTACCTTGTAACTTGAATTTCTCATCTCCTAAAGGGAACTGCTAACATAGTTATTCTCAATGTTCATTCCCTAGTTCCTTCTCAATGTGGATTTTAAATGTCATTTATGGGAAATTCATGTCAATGAGTATATTCCCCTCTTAAGAAGAGGGAGGTTTAAAGCTTCTAAGTCTCATTTTACTTTCTTACTGGGCAGTAAGGATCTTGGGATTTTAGGCTGGATGAAGTTTATGACTATAAAACATTTACTGGCACCTATTTTTCACTACCACCATGGCCAATTTTTCCATGTTTGAGGTAGTGCTGTGAACTTCATTGAATTTCTTTCTTCATTATTTATCTGACAATGCAAATGCATTTATTAAATCATGTTTATTATATCATTTAAGTAAACAAATGTCTAGTAGGTATGTTGGAAGTAAAAAAGAATATATTACAATGATATTTCCATGGATTGTAAACTGACATTTTTGAGAGAGTTCTGTGGGCACTGACTCCACCATTTACTAACTTGGTGACCTTGGATAGATCATGTAAGCTTTTGCACCCTCATCTTAATATTTTTCTCTTTCCTCAGTGGTATGTGTTATAGAGTGGCTGTAATGATTAAATGTTCATGAAAAACTCTTCATAAACCTTAAAGTACTATACAAATGCAATTAACAGTACAGATAGGAATCTCATTACAGGAAGCAGAGGATCACATATTCTAATATATAAAGATACTTTTTCTCATTATATCAATGAACAAGTTAAAATGCATCAAAAGATTACTCTGCCATAGACTTAAAAGTAATCCATTCTTCAGGGATTCTCAGTGTTGGCAATGTTTTTGTCTTTTTCCAGAATCAGAATATATTTGAGCTGAAAGGAACCTTGGAAAACATCCAATGTAATGTCTTCAATATCTCACCCCCATTTACCATAATGTAAAATTTAATGTGAACATAAAATAAAACTTTCTAGACGGTTAAAATGGGTTTCTCTTAGAAAATTGCATGTTAAAATGTATTTAGATTCTACTAGGACACAAATGAAGCCTGAAATTTTAGATTCAAGAACAAGAATCAAACTTCCTAAGGGATTTCTTGTTAGGTGATAAATGAAAGGATAAAAATAGAAAGTTGTTGGGTATATCTGACATGTTACCATACTACCGTCTGGTAAAGTATGTCCACATAAAAAGGATATATGGCCACTATCAAATAACATCAGAAAGTTATGAGGGTGAATGAAGCTGCAGAGAATGTGGAAAACATCAGTGAAATTCCCAATTCTCTGTTATCTATGAGGTGATTGTTCATATTGCAAATGCTTGATTCCACCCTTTTCCCAGGGATACCAAGAATGCTATTCTGAGTAGCTATTTTCTATAATTAGTCAAGGTGTATGCAATGAATGGAAAATAATTATAATATTAGCCTAAGTAAGACATGATGGGGGGGGTATAAATATTTTATAAAAAATAACATAGGCTGAATTCTTGAGAAAAAACCAAATAGCTTCTACTATTCACATCTTCCTTTACTGTAGAATTTCCAAATATTTACAAATATTTCAATTCCCTAACATCTACAAAGAATAACCTAAAATGAAGCTATAAGAAAAAAGAAATTCCTAGGACTCCTTAAACACATATCATCTACTTTACCGTGTTCAGAAAGACAAACAGTGAACATTAAATAAATCTTTAAATATTGAGAACAGAACACAAAGGGGAGTATTTGCACTCATGAGTATCATGCACTCATGAGTATTTTTTTAGCATTATGCTCTCTAATGGATTCACCACTTCACCTATCAACTAAACGTAAATTAGAATAAAGCAGTGTTCTATGCAATGTTATGGTCCATGAAGCATTAAAGGAGCAGTGATATTCTTTTTAGGTTCTGATTGGTAAAAACTTGGACTGGACTGGCTAAATCTCCTGGAAAGATAGCTTAGAAGATAATTTCTATATAATACTATGGGTCATAGAAATATTATAAGGAGTTTCCTTTAAAGCAAGGGGAAAGGGAGTCAAAGTTAGAGGAAAAGTTGAAAAAAAAAAGTCATAAAGGAATGGATGACAGTGAGGTTAGCCTTGGAAGAAAAAAAAAAAAAAAAGACTGCTTTCCCTGAAGTTAGAACAAAGGAGGAGAGAATGAGGAAGGATAGGTAATATATTTACAGTGGAAATAAACATGCTTGCCCAAAAATGTTCATTTGGAGCAGAGGGAATTTGGCAGAACTTAGGCCAGAGAACTTTAATCTCTAAGTTAAAGAGTGGGTAAAGAGTGGGTCCTTTGCTGAGGCAGAAGAGATGGAGAAAAACTTGGTGGTCCTAAGAGTGTTGAAACAGTTTGGAACAGTGACTGTGAGTTGTACAACATGGAGGAAATATAAGAAGAGTGTAGAAAGGGTGGTGGGGAGCTCTGAGGACCCAGCTGAGGTTAGAAATCAAATGGTATGTTTTCACTAGTCAGAGGGTAAAGAAAATATGCTATGCCAGTAGCTCAGGGTAGGCAAACAGCCAACTACAAGGTCCCAAAGTAGGCAGCATTGAAATGATCCATAACCAGGTTCAAACCAGATAAGGAATAAGTGACTCCAGAAAAAGCCTCAGAGCTTATGAGGCCAGTGAGAGGTTTTAAAAGGGATGAGAACCGTCAGGGTGGAGGCCGTTTCAGGATATGGATATAATCAGAAAAGAGAGATTCTAGCCACACTAAATTAAGTTAGAAATCAATTTAAAAAAAGGAAAAAAGAAGTAGCCTATGTATAAAGAACACTCAATGAACACATTTAGAAACAGACTGATAATAAAAATACAATATATCAAAACTTGTCAA
Source organism: Mesoplodon bidens (assembly GCF_964165515.1). NCBI lineage: Eukaryota > Metazoa > Chordata > Mammalia > Artiodactyla > Ziphiidae > Mesoplodon > Mesoplodon bidens. The sequence continues at coordinate 69,239,306 of NC_138162.1, read as the reverse complement.
TGCAGCTAAAACCATTCTTACAAAAATTGGGTCCTGGGGCTTCCCAGGTGGCGCAGTGGTTGAGAGTCCACCTGCCGATGCAGGGGACATGGGTTTGTGCCCTGGTCTGGGAAGATCCCACATGCCGCGGAGCGGCTGGGCCTGTGAGCCATGGCCACTGAGCCTGCGCATCTGGAGCCTGTGCTCCGCAACAGGAGCGGCCACAACAGTGAGAGGCCTGCATACCGCAGAAAAAAAAAAAAATTGTGTCCTTAAATATATTTGTTAGAAAAAAAAAGTTGAAAATTAATGATGATAAGCAGGTAGAAAAAATCAGTAAGTTAAACAGAAGAATCTGATGTTATTGGGACTGACATATACACACTACTAAATATAAAATAGATAACTAATAAGAACCTGCTGTATAGCACAGGGAACTCTACTCAATACTCTGTAATGACCTATATGGGAAAAGAATCTAAAAAAGAGTGGATATATGTATACGTATAACTGATTCACTTTGCTATACACCTGAAACTAACCCAACACTGTAAATCACCTCTACTCCAATAAAAATTTTTAAAAAGATGAAATATCACTTAATAAATGAATTTAACAAGTTTCTTAGAATAAGGTAAATATACAAAAAATCAATTATATTTCTAAAAATAGATAATGAAATCATAAAGAAAATATTTATTAAAAGCAGTTTTAAATGTATAAAAATAACTTCAATAAAAATGTATTGGATCTCTCTATATAAAGCATAAAATAATTTTGAGAGAAATTTAATACTTAAATAAATGAAGGGGTATACCTTGCTTATGAATTTGAAGATTCAGTATTGTAAAGATGCCAATTCTCTTCAAGTTGTTTTATAAATTTAATGTAAGTCCAGTAAAATAGAAATATTTATTTATTTGTGTGTACTGTTAGAACTTGACAAGTTGACTTTAAAATTCATATGGAAATGCAATGGGCTAAGAATAGCTAAAATATTCCTGAGAAGAATAATGACAGAAGGGGGACTTTCTTGATCAGATATTAAGGGGGATTTTGAAACTACATTAACTAAAACTGACATTGGTTCATGGATATAAAAATTGACCAATGGAACAAATAGAGGCTGGTGAGAGACCCATGCATGTATAGATACTGGATTTATGAAAAGGTGTGCAGCAGAGCAATGAAGAAATGAAGGTCTTCATAATAAATACATTTTGACCCCTATCTCACATCATAAAACAGTATTTTCAACACATGTAACAGAGAATCATCAGATCTCCTAGGAATCATTCCGAAAAAGACCATCAATCCAACAGAAAAAAAAAAAAGGGCAAGATATTTGAATGGGCAATTAGAAGAGGATATACAAATAGCCAATAAACATATGAAGAGATGCTCAATTCTGTTATTAATCAGAGAAATCACAAAGAGAAAACATGACTCACTATAATGGCTAAAATTAAAATCACTGACATATCATGTGTTTCATGTGTTGGTGACCATATGGAACAACTGAAGTACTCACCAACAATACAATGGAAAAATCAAATCACACTATAGTTCTACAACGAAATCCTATTCAGCAATAAAAATTAACAAACTACAGCTAATTGCAAAAAATGTGGAATCTTACAAACATAACGCTAAAAAAGAAGCCAAATAATAAATAATGCATACATTTATTAAAGTGCATATCTAAACTTTATGTAACATTCTAAGTCAAGTCTAATGGAAGTTTCCTGTAAGAAGTTAGGAGAGTAAACACTTTTAGGGAGGAGGGGAAGAATCATAATTGAAAGAGGACCAAAGAAAGGCTTACAGGGTAGCAGCTATCTTCTATTCCTTGACTAGGATGGTGGTTATATAGATTATTCACTTCGTAAAAATGCCTTCAGCTGTAAATTTGTTTTGTGCACTTTTCTATATGTGTTACACTTCAACAAAAAATGTTAAAAAAAAAGAATATGTGAATGGAATTTTTGACAGCATATTTCTTCTTACAATGTGATAAATTTCAAATGCTATTTCCCATTTCTACTGCAGTGAATAACCTTTTTCGGACATGTAGACTTAGATTTTAGAATCTTGTTTTATTAAAAACTAAAACAAACACAAAAAAAGAACAAAAACATGACAATGAGGGCTCATAAAAAACAAAATAACTCGCATATATTATAACTCTTCAGCTTCAGAGCAGCTACTTTAGGTGCCTCCCTCCTTTTCCTTTTTGCCCACAGATAACCTGGGTCTACTAATATTTGTAATATGCCCCAAGGCTGTTCATCAGTGGCTCAGATTATTGGTCAGTTTGACTACCCCTAAAATGTAGGTAACGGTCACAGCAGGACAAGATGAAGCCAGGCTCCATTAAAAATATTAATAAAAGTAGAGCAGCAATTTATTAAATGAAAAGCCTCTGATCTGTTCACTGTAGCAAACAGCTGTTATTCTGTATCCTACTGAGGGCCTTGGGACCCAGTGACACTAGCAGGTCTGCCTCTGTGCACATTTATCTCAGCTGGTCAAATAAACAGCTCTTCTCTCCTCCTGTAGACAAGGCAGGGTTGCTCCCCGTTGTCAAACTCAAATAATCCCCTTCAAACAGAATCCCTGGCAAGTTCAAAGGAAACACACGAAACCCCACTGCTTTGGGGGATAATGGACATTGAGAGTCAGCTGCAGGAACAGAAACAGAAGCAGAAAGATGCCTCTGAACATGAAACATTAACAAACCAATCATTATTACAAATATTTCTCCCCCATCCAATGACCTTTAGCAAAAAATCAACTCCAATCCCTAGTGTTCCAGTCCTTTCTTTTCTTCTGCATTTCATATTCTACTAGCTGAAGTTCAAGTTTACTTAGTAGCATAAAATTCTACATACACATACACACACACACACACACACATACACACACATATCAATAGTTTGAATATGATGTAACCAAATCAAAAGAGAAAGTAGGTAGGATTACATGTTCAAACACAGTTTGATCCTCATTCTAATAATCAGGGAAGATTTTTTAATCATTTAAAAAATATTAGGGGCTTCCCTGGTGGTGCAGTGGTTGAGAATCCGCCTGCCAGTGCAGGGGACACGGGTTCGAGCCCTGGTCTGGGAAGATCCCACATGCTGCGGAGCAGCTGGGCCCGTGAGCCACAACTACTGACCCTGCATGTCTGGAGCCTGTGCTCCGCAACAAGAGAGGCCGCAATGGTGAGGGGCCCACGCACCGCGATGAAGACTGGCCCCCACTTGCCACAACTAGAGAAAGCCCTCGCACAGAACCTAAGACCCAACACAGCAAAAATAAATAAATTAATTAATTAATTAAAATGTTTAAAAAAAATAATTAAACAGTTGATAATGCACAAATACTGCATGGATGCCTCTGGATGCATTATATGTTTCTAAAAATAAAAAAATTTAAACCTTGAAAAAAAATACTGCATGGATACTGTCTAATGAGTAAACAACTAATTATCCATAAATAACCGATATGGCTAATAAATCATTTACATACTTTGTGACTGACAGAAGAAACTGATTATTTTTTAAGATTTGGAAATATGTTTCTCAATCCCTTGTTAGTTATCACAGTCTTTCTCTGTTTTCCCATAGACCCCACCTCCAAAGGAAAACTGACATTATCTATCTATCTATCTATCATCTATCAGATTATGCTTGAGAAAATGAGGTCCACTATTTAGCTGATTTAGTAGGCAAGACTGAATATATGTTTCAGTGGATGAATAATGCCAATAGTGAACACAGCATAAGTGATTTAAAATGTTATGCTACTGTGCAAATATCATATGACTGTTTATATCTACCATTTGATTTCTGCCTTTATCCAGAATGAATTTCCTGACTTGATTTTAATAGACACCACGTGGCTTATTTCCCAATCCCAGGCAGCTCTTAAATTTCAGAAATAAAAGACTTCTGCTTATTTCACAAGAATGTTTTAAGAATAAATGTGATAAATTGCCAGAAAGCATTTGAGTTTGTTGGAGAAAAGATACTATGTAAAAAGAAATGTGATACTACAATGGCTATGGTTTTCACATGGTGATCCTGAGCCTTACATTTATATGGGTAGGATGTCTCAGGCTTTCCTTTCAGTGGAATGCCATCCTTGACCACTGTGTCCTGTGAGAGAGGGGTATACAAGGATGAATGCTCAACTAGGAGTCAGGGGACTCCAATGTTTATTATGCCTCTACTTCCAACCAGCATGGGTAAATTTTTATAAAACTCTTTACCTCTCTGGGCATCAGGTAGTTTATCTTTAAAATGAGGTAGAACTAGACATTACATGAACTCGAAGGTGGCTTCCAGCTCCAGCATTCTGTAATTCTGAGTGCAATCCTTCATACTCAAGAAGGTAAGAAATTGTTTTTAAAAGTAAATAGCAAAACGGTGGTTTAAGAGTTAAGGTTCTACCTTCACTGCAATGCCTACTCCCATCAAACAATTTGAATTTAGCTTTGATGGTGACTCAGGATTTGAGAAAAGCCTTCCCTTATCCTATGCAAGCTGGTTCCCAGTTACTCCAGTACATCATCATATTTACTTCCTTCAACCCACCATAATCTGTATCCTTTTTATTTCATTAAAAAAAAATTGCCTCTTGTGAAAATGACTCTACTACCCAAAGCAATCTACAGATTCAATGCAATCCCTATCAAACTACCACTGGCATTTTTCACAGAACTAGAACAAAAAATTTCACAATTTATATGGAAACACAAAAGACCCCGAATAGCCAAAGCAATCTTGAGAACGAAAAATGGAGCTGGAGGAATCAGGCTCCCTGACTTCAGACTATACTACAAAGCTACAGTAATCAAGACAGTATGGTACTGGCACAAAAACAGAAAGATAGATCAATGGAACAGGATAGAAAGCTCAGAGATAAACCCACACACATATGGTCACCTTATCTTTGATAAAGGAGGCAGGAATGTACAGTGGAGAAAGGACAGCCTCTTCAATAAGTCGTGCTGGGAAAACTGGACAGGGACATGTAAAAGTATGAGATTAGGGCTTCCCTGGTGGCGCAGTGGTTGAGAGTCCGCCTGCCGATGCAGGGGAAACGGGTTCGTGCCCCGGTCTGGGAAGATCCCACATGCCGCGGAGCGGCTGGGCCCGTGAGCCATGGCCGCTGAGTCTGCGCGTCCGGAGCCTGTGCTCCGCAACGGGAGAGGCCACAACAGTGAGAGGCCCACATACCGCAAAAAAAAAAAAAAAAAGTATGACATTAGATCACTCCCTAACACCATACACAAAAATAAGCTCAAAATGGATTAAAGACCTAAATGTAAGGCCAGAAACTATCAAACTCTTAGAGGAAAACATAGGCAGAACACTCTATGACATAAATCACAGCATGATCCTTTTTGACCCACCTCCTAGAGAAATGGAAATAAAGACAAAAATAAACACATGGGACCTAATGAAACTTCAAAGCTTTTGCACAGCAAAGGAAACCATGAGCAAGACCAAAAGACAACCCTCAGAATGGGAGAGAATATTTGCAAATGAAGCAACTGACAAAGGATTAATCTCCAAAATTTATAAGCAGCTCATGCAGCTCAATAACAAAAAAACAAACAACCCAATCCAAAAATGGGCAGAAGACCTAAGTAGACTTTTCTCAACAGAAGATATACAGACTGCCAACAAACACATGAAAGGATGCTCAACATCTTTAATCATTAGAGAAATGCAAATCAAAACTACAATGAGATATCATCTCACACCAGCCAGAATGGCCATCATCAAAAAATCTAGAAACAATAAATGTTGGAGAGGGTGTGGAAAAAAGGGAACACTCTTGCACTGCTGGTGGGAATGTGAATTGGTACAGCCACTATGGAGAACGGTATGGAGGTTCCTTAAAAAACTACAAATAGAACTACCATATGACCCAGCAATCCCACTACTGGGCATATACTCTGAGAAAACCATAATTCAAAAAGAGTCATGTACCAAAATGTTCATAGCAGCCCTATTTACAATAGCCCAGAGATGGAAACAACCTAAGTGTCCATCATCGGATGAATGGATAAAGAAGATGTGGCACATATATACGATGGAATATTACTCAGCCATAAAAAGAAATGAAATTGAGCTATTTGTAATGAGGTGGATGGACCTAGAGTCTGTCATACGGAGTGAAGTAAGTCAGAAAGAGAAAGACAAATACTGTATGCTGACACATATATATGGAATTTAAGGAAAAATAATGTCATGAAGAACATAGGGGTACGACAGGAATAAAGACACAGACCTACTAGAGAATGGACTTGAGGATATGGGGAGGGCGAAGGGTAAGCTGTGACAAAGCGAAAGAGAGACACGGACATATATACAGTACGAAACGTAAGGTAGATAGCTAGTGGGCAGCAGCCGCATAGCACAGGGAGATCAGCTCGATGCTTTGTGACCGCCTGGAGGGGTGGGATAGGGAGGGTGGGAGGGAGACGCAAAAGGGAGGGGATATGGGAACATATGTATATGTATAACTGATTAAATTTGTTATAAAGCAGAAAAAAATAAAATTAAACTTAACTGGTAAAAAAAAAAATTGCCTCCTCAAATAGAATTTAGGCTATCTTGTTTACTGCTGAATATTTAGTGCTGAGAGCAAAGGTTAGCAAATCGTAGGGCTCAAAAACATGTGTTGAATGAATAACTTACTGCATACCAAGACCATTACAAAAAGTGTAGCATACGGCTAGATCTCTTTAAGAGAAAGATGTTTAGTGTACACTAGTACATGGAAGACTTTGCTTTCCTTAGACATGTCAAAAGGAAAGATGATGTGCTGAAATTAGATCAATAAAATATATCTGGAAGCTTTCCCAGCCTAAATCACTTTTGCCAGGTCAGTGGAGAGGTACATGGTTTAAGCATGATGAGATTTTGCAGTAATACAAGGAGAATAGTCCTCTCTTTTATATGACACATATTAATTCAATAGAAGCTTTTATTAATCCTAGAGTAATTACTTTTACTGACTGTGGCATGGCTTTAAAAAATATACAAGCGAGATGCAAACGGCTGCCAAAAAGTTCAGCTGAGTGTTTGAATCAGTTTCATTTTGTGCTAATAACACACCACAATATACAAATTGTTATATATTACATTTTAGAAAAATAATTTACATCACTGGGGCTTAAGGCATAAGAAATGGCTTTTGCAAGTTTTCTCAGAATCTGTAGCTTCAACAACATGTGGATCCTATTTGTTACTGCTATTTTTTGTGTGAGTCTATTTTTAAGGATCCCAAGTTTGGCAGAATTAAAAATATGGATATCATCTGCATTGCTCCAGACCACTGTATCACAGCATAGTAATTTGTATATAGGTCATCAGAATTTTTAAAAAGGGAATCTATAGTTATATTTTATATAGTCAGAGAATTCACTGTTCCATGATGCCTTTTCTCAGGTCATCTTGAGAACTGATTGTCACACAATGACCCAATCAGCTGTTTGATTGATCTGATTCAGTTCATCCATGGCACCTGGACCAACCATTTCAAGGTCAGGTTATTTCTGTATGACATTGATGGACATGGCATGCAACACTGAGGGATAAAAAGAGTTTATTATATTCAAAAACTGCCCCACACCAAATATATTTCCATCCCTTTGCTTAAAGAAAGCGGAGACTACCTAAACTGAATAATGTTAACTCAGTAATTTCATCTGACAGCAGTGTTTGGTATGGAGTTGCACAGTTAGTGTGGACACTCAGTCAAATTATTGAAAACCATGAAGGCAATAATGCTTCATTAAAGAACTGCAGTTGTGTGTTCAGAAAAGTGATACGAATAGAGGGTTTGGAAAATTGTCTAACACAAATGAGCAGATAGCTTATGAATTCAGACTATAAGCATAGAGATCTAATATAATGCAATGCAATTTCACATGTTTTAAAACAAATGTACATAACTGTGGAGCAGCCTTTGATTGTACTTTGAACAATCAGATTCAAACTCAGATTTATTTTTTATATGTCAGAACTTTTGGCTGAAGCATTCATGCCACTAATATTCATTGAGCACTTACTACAGAATGGGCACTCTCTTAGGAACTTGAGATACATGTGTATGTATGTGTATATATATATATGTATATGTATATATATATATACATATATATATATATACATATACATATATATATATACACATACACATGTTAAACAGACAAAAATCTCTTTCCTGTTGGAATTGAAATTCTACTGGGCACAGATAGATAATAAAGATATTAGTGAAATTAATTAAATAGTGTGTTAAGAAATAATAATGCTATGGAAACAAAGCAGAATAATGTGGATGAGAGTGCCCTGATGTTCAAAGATTCAATTTTAAATGGAGAAATCATGGTAAACCTTGTTAAAAAGTGGCAGTGGAAGAGACTGGAAAGGTCCCACTGGAGGGAGATCTATGATATCAGTGGGAAACATGTTCATTGCAGACTGAATAGCCAGTGAACAGAGTAGGAGGGTATATTGTATCTGACATGTGTGAGGAACAATAAAGAGGTCAATGTGTCTGGAGTGCAGTGAAACAGGCAATAGGAGTAACATATAAGATCAATTCTATAGGCCCTTGTAGACCATCATAACGACATTGTCTTTTACTCCTAATGCAATGTGAAGCTAATGGGGAGGTTGAGCAGAAGAGTGACAATATCTGAATTACAGTTTAACAGACTTACTCATCTCAACATGACTGAAAATAAATTATGGGGTTTTAGGTTAGGATGGAAGAAAGGAAGAAGGATATTCAGTTAGGAGTGAGATGCTAGTGGCCTGTACCAGAGTTTTAAACCACAAACTGCTCATCCCACAGCCATACTTTCTCCTCCTTGAAATCATACCTTAATGTCTCTGGAAGGCTTCTAGAGTTTTTCTAGTAGTTCTCACCAGTGGAATCCATCAATTGATGTAATTTATAGATGTAATCCATTTAACCTCACTATATCTTAGCTTTCTTGTTCGTTAAATAGGGTTAAAAACAGTGATTAGACTTCCGGGGAAGATGGCAGAAGAGTAAGACGTGGAGATCACCTTCCTCCCCACAGATACACCAGAAATACAGCTACACGTGGAACAACTCCTACAGAACACCTACTGAACACTAGCAGAACACCTCAGACCTCCCAAAAGGCAAGAAATTCCCCACGTACCTGGGTAGGGCAAAGCGGAGAGGTTCCCGCACAGAGGATGGGTGCCGACCGGCACTCACCAGCCGGAGACGCTTGTCTGCTCGCCCACCGGGGCGGGCGGGGCTGGGAGCTGAGGCTCGGGCTTCGGTCACAGCGCAGGGAGAGGACTGGGGCTGGCGGCGTGAATACAGCTTGAAGGGGCTAATGCGCCATAGCTAGCTGGGAGGGAGTCCGGGAAAAAGTATGGAGCTGCCGAAGAGGCAAGAGACTTTTTCTTCCCTCTTTGTTTCCTGGTGCACGAAGACAGGGGATTAAGAGCTCTGCTTAAAGGAGCTCCACAGACGGGCGCGAGCCGTGGTTGAAAGTGCGGAGCCCAGAGATGGGCGTGGGACGCTGGGGCTGCTGCTGCCGCCACCAAGAGGCCTGTGTGCGAGCACAGGTCACTGTCCACGCCGCCCTTCCGGGAGCCTGTGCAGCCCGTCACTGCCGGGGTCCCGGGATCCAGGGATGGCTTCCCCGGGAGAGCGCACGGAGGCACCTCGGGCTGGTGCAACGTCATGCCGGCCTCTGCCGCCGCAGGCTCGCCCCGCCTCCGTGCCCCTCCCTCCCCCCACCACCCCGCCTGAGTGAGCCAGAGCCCCCGAGTCAGCGGCTGCTCCTTTAACCCTGTCCTGTCTGAGCAAAGAACAGATGCCCTCCGGCGACCTACATGCAGAGGCGGGGCCAAATCCAAAGCTGAGACCCAGGAGCTGTAAGAACAAAGAAGAGAAAGGGAAATCTCTCCCAGCAGCCTCAGAAGCAGCGGATTTAAAGCTCCACAATCAACTTGATGTACCCTGCATCTGTGGAATACATGAATAGACAATGAATCATCCCAAATTGAGGAGCCAGGAGTCAGTGCTGTGCCTCTGAAGTGGGAGAGCCAACTTCAGGACACTAGTCCAGAAGAGACCTCCCAGCTCCACATATTATCAAATGGCAAAAATCTTCCAGAGATCTCCATCTCAACACCAGCACCCAGCTTCACTCAACGACCAGCAAGCTACAGTGCTGGACACCCTATGCCAAACAACTAGCAAGACAGGAACACAACGCCACCCATTAGCAGAGAGGCTGCCTAAAATCATAAAAAGTCCACAGAGACCCCAAAACACACCACCAGACGTGGACCTGCCCACCAGAAAGACAAGATCCAGCCTCATCCACCAGAACACAGGCACTAGTCCCCTCCACCAGGAAGCCTACACAACCCACTGAACCAACCTTAGCCACTGGGGACAGACACCAAAAACAACGGGAACTACGAACCTGCAGCCTGCAAAAAGGAGACCCCAAACACAGTAACATAAGCAAAATGAGAAGACAGAAAAACACACAGCAGGAGAAGGAGCAAGATAAAAACCCATCAGACCTAACAAATGAAGAGGAAATAGGCAGTCTACCTGAAAAAGAATTCAGAATAATGATAGTAAAGATGATCCAAAATCTTGGCAATAGAATAGACAAAATGCAAGAAACAGTGAACAAGGACCTAGAAGAACTAAAGATGAATCAAGCATCGATTAAAAGCACAATAAATGAAATGAAAAATACTCTAGATGGGATCAATAGCAGAATAACTGAGGCAGAAGAACAGAGAAGTGACCTGGAAGATAAAATAGTGGAAATAACTACTGCAGAGCAGAAGAAAGAAAAAAGAATGAAAAGAAAAGAGGACAGTCCCAGAGACCTCTGGGACAACAGTAAACACACCACCATTCGAATTATAGGGGTTCCAGAAGAAGAAGAGAAAAAGAAAGGGACTGAGAAAATATTTGAAGAGATTATAGATGAAAACTTCCTTAATATGGGAAAGGAAATAGTTATTCAAGTCCCGGAGGCACAGAGAGTCCCATACAGGATAAATCCAAGGAGAAACATGCCAAGACACATACTAATCAAACTGTCAAAAATTAAATACAAAGAAAACATATTAAAAGCAGCAAGGGAAAAACAACAAATAACACACAAGGGAATCCCCACAAGGTTAACAGCTGATCTTTCAGCAGAAACTCTGCAAGCCAGAAGGGACTGGCAGGACATATTTAAAGTGATGAAGGAGAAAAACCTGCAACCAAGATTACTCTACCCAGCAAGGATCTCATTCAGATTTAATGGAGAAATTAAAACGTTTACAGACAAGCAAAAGCTGAGACCGTTCAGCACCACCAAACCAGCTTTACAACAAATGCTAAAGGAACTTCTCTAGGCAAGAAACACAACAGAAGGAAAATACCTACAATAACGAACCCAAAACAATTAAGAAAATGGGAATAGGAACATACATATCGATAATTACCTTAAATGTAAATGGACTAAATGCTCCCACCAAAAGACACAGATTGGCTGAATGGATACAAAAACAAGACCCATATATATGCTGTCTACAAGAGACCCACTTCAGACCTAGAGACACATACAGACTGAAAGTAATGGGATGGAAAAAGATATCCCATGCAAATGGAAACCAAAAGAAAGCTGGAGTAGCAATTCTCATATCAGACAAAATAGACTTTAAAATAAAGACTACTAGAAGAGACAAAGAAGGACACTACATAATGATCAAGGGATCGATCCAAGAAGAAGATATAACAATAGTAAATATTTATGCACCCAACATAGGAGCACCTCAATACATAAGGCAAATACTAACAGCCATAAAAGTGGAAATCGACAGTAACACATTCACAGTAGGGGACTTTAACACCCCACTTTCACCAATGGACAGATCATCCAAAATGAAAATAAATAAGGAAACACAAGCTTTAAATGATACATTAAACAAGATGGACTTAATTGATATTTATAGGACATTCCATCCAAAAACAACAGAATACACATTTTTCTCAAGTGCTCATGGAACATTTTCCAGGATAGATCATATCTTGGGTCACAAATCAAGCCTTGGTAAATTTAAGAAAATTGAAATTGTATCAAGTATCTTTTCTGACCACAGTGCTATGAGACTAGATATCAATTACAGGAAAAGAGCAGTAAAAAATACAAACACATGGAAGCTAAACAATACACTACTTAATAACGAAGTGATCACTGAAGATATCAAAGAGGAAATTAAAAAATACCTAGAAACAAATGACAATGGAGACACGATGACCCAAAACCTATGGGATGCAGCAAAAGCAGTTCTAAGAGGGAAGTTTATAGCAATACAATCCCACCTTAAGAAACAGGAAACATCTCGAATAAACAACCTAACCTTGCACCTAAAGCAATTAGAGAAAGAAGAACAAAAACACCCCAAAGTTAGCAGAAGGAAAGAAATCATAAAAATCAGATCAGAAATAAATGAAAAAGATATGAAGGAAACGATAGCAAAGATCAATAAAACTAAAAGCTGGTTCTCTGAGAAGAGAAACAAAATTGATAAACCATTAGCCAGACCCATCAAGAAAAAAAGGGAGAAGACTCAAATCAATACAATTAGAAATGAAAAAGGAGAAGTAACAACTGACACTGCAGAAATACAAAAGATCATGAGAGATTACTACAAGCAACTATATGCCAATAAAATGGACAACCTGGAAGAAATGGACAAATTCTTAGAAATGCACAACCTTCTGAGACTGAACCAGGAAGAAACAGAAAATAAGAACAGACCAATGACAAGCATTGAAATTGAAACTGTGATAAAAAATCTTCCAACAAACAAAAGCCCAGGACCAGATGGCTTCACAGGCGAATTCTATCAAGCATTTAGAGAAGAGCTAACACCTATCCTTCTGAAACTCTTCCAAAATATAGCAGAGGGAGGAACACTCCCAAACTCATTCTACGAGGCCACCATCACCTTGACACCAAAACCAGACAAGGATGTCACAAAGAAGGAAAACTACAGGCCAATATCACTGATGAACATAAATGCAAAAATCCTCAACAAAATACTAGCAAACAGAATCCAATAGCACATTAAAAGGATCATACATCATGATCAACTGGGGTTTATCCTAGGAATGCAAGGATTCTTCAATATACGCAAATCAATCAACGTGATATACCATATTAACAAATTGAAGGAGAAAAACCATATGATCATCTCAATAGATGCAGAGAAAGCTTTCGACAAAATTCAACACCCATTTATGATAAAACCCTGCAGAAAGTAGGCATAGAGGGAACTTTCCTCAACATAATAAAGGCCATATATGACAAACCCACAGCCAACATCATCCTCAATGTTGAAAAACTGAAACCATTTCCACTAAGATCAGGAACAAGACAAGGCTGCCCACTCTCACCACTCTTATTCAACATGGTTTTGGAAGTTTTAGCCACAGCAATCAGAGAACAAAAGGAAATAAAAGGAATCCAAATCGGAAAAGAAGAAGTAAAGCTGTCACTGTTTGCAGATGACATGATACTATACATAGAGAATCCTAAAGATGCTACCAGAAAACTACTAGAGCTAATCAATGAATTTGGTAAAGTAGCAGGATACAAAATTAATGCACAGAAATCTCTGGCATTCCTATATACTAATGATGAAAAATCTGAAAGTGAAATCAAGAAAACACTCCCATTTACCATGCAACAAAAAGAATAAAATATCTAGGAATAAATCTACCGAAGGAGACAAAAGACCTGTATGCAGAAAATGATAAGACACTGATGAAAGAAATTAAAGATGATACAAATAGATGGAAAGATACACCATGTTCTTGGATTGGAAGAATCAACATTGTGAAAATGACTCTACTACCCAAAGCAATCTACAGATCTAATGCAATCCCTATCAAACTACCACTGGCATTTTTCACAGAACTAGAACAAAAAATTTCACTATTTGTATGGAAACACAAAAGACCCCTAATAGCCAAAGCAATCTAACTTTAGACTATACTACAAAGCTACAGTGATCAAGACAGTATGGTACTGGCACAAAAACAGAAAGATGGATCAATGGAACAGGATCGAAAGCCCAGAGATAAACCCATGCACATATGATCACCTTATCTTTGATAAAGGAGGCAGGAATGTACAGTGGAGAAAGGACAGCCTCTTCAATAAGTCGTGCTGGGACAACTGGACAGGGACATGTAAAAGTATGATATTAGATCACTCCCTAACACCATACACAAAAATAAGCTCAAAATGGATTAAAGACCTAAATGTAAGGCCAGACACTATCAAACTCTTAGAGGAAAACATAGGCAGAACACTCTATGACATAAATCACAGCAAGATCCTTTTTGACCCACCTCCTAGAGAAATGAAAATAAAGACAAAAATAAACACTTGGGACCTAATGAAACTTCAAAGCTTTTGCACAGCAAAGGAAACCATAAACAAGACCAAAAGACAACCCTCAGAATGGGAGAGAATATTTGCAAATGAAGCAACTGACACAGGATTAATCTCCAAAATTTATAAGCAGCTCATGCAGCTCAATAACAAAAAAACAAACAACCTAATCCAAAAATGGGCAGAAGACCTAAGTAGACATTTCTCCACAGAAGATATACAGACTGCCAACAAACACATGAAAGAATGCTCAACATCTTTAATCATTAGAGAAATGCAAATCAAAACTACAATGAGATATCATCTCACACCAGTCAAAATGGCCATCATCAAAAAACCTAGAAACAATAAATGCTGGAGAGGGTGTGGAAAAAAGGGAACACTCTTGCACTGCTGGTGGGAATGTGAATTGGTACAGCCACTATGGAGAACGGTATGGAGGTTCCTTAAAAAACTACAAATAGAACTACCATATGACCCAGCAATCCCACTACTGGGCATATACTCTGAGAAAACCATAATTCAAAAAGAGTCATGTACCAAAATGTTCATAACAGCCCTATTTACAATAGCCCAGAGATGGAAACAACCTAAGTGTCCATCATCGGATGAATGGATAATGAAGATGTGGCACATATATATGATGGAATATTACTCAGCCATAAAAAGAAACGAAATTGAGCTATTTGTAATGAGGTGGATGGACCTAGAGTCCGTCATACAGAGTGAAGTAAGTCAGAAAGAGAAAGACAAATACCGTATGTTAACACATATATATGGAATTTAAGGGAAAAAAATGTCATGAAGGACCTAGGGCTATGACAGGAATAAAGACACAGACCTACTAGAGAATGGACTTGAGGATATGGGGAGGGCGAAGGGTAAGCTGTGACAAAGCGAAAGAGAGACACGGACATATATACAGTACCAAACGTAAGGTAGATAGCTAGTGGGCAGCAGCCGCATAGCACAGGGAGATCAGCTCGGTGCTTTGTGACCGCCTGGAGGGGTGGGATAGGGAGGGTGGGAGGGAGACGCAAGAGGGAGGGGATATCGGAACATATGTATATGTATAACTGATTCATTTTGTTATAAAGCAGAAACTAACACACCATTGTTAAGCAATTATACTCCAATAAAGATGTAAAAAAAAAAAAAGAAAGAAAGTTTTCCAGGTTGGGAATAGTAACTGTTTCATTATATATCTTTATGTATATCAATGAAAATTATTTAAATATTTTCCTCTGTAAAATGAGAGCTTCATTAGAGTTCAGATATGCTTACATTGCACATTAAACTCACATTCTTCAATAATTTCTGATATCAAAACAGAGAAATACTGTATTTTTCTGATATCAAAACAGAAAAATACTGGTGTTTACATTCAATTTTAACTTATTGGAAATAAAAATTTCCATGTATATAGCGTGTTACTTGTAGAGAAATGCTTACAAATAGTCACTGTAACCTTCCCTCTTGTCTTGCAACTTAAAGCAAATCATAAATATTCAAGTAAATAAACTAGTGGACATCAAGCAATATGAAAACAATCATCCCAACTGCTGATTATTTTTTTCTTTTTTTTTTTTTTACAAAAAATAAAAAATAAATAACCAAAGACTTTTTAGCATAATAAAAAAGTGACTAATCTTTATGATAATGGTGTGAGTTATATAAGAATATACATGTATATATATAAAGCTATGGTAATTAAAACAGTATGGCATTGACACAAAAACAGACATACAGATCAATGGAACAGAATAAAGAGCTCAGAAAAAAACCTACACATATATGGTCAAATAATTTATGACAAAGGAGCCAAGAATATACAGTGGGGAAAGGACAGTCTGTTCAATAAATGGTATTGGGAAAACTGGACTGCCACATGCAAAAGAATGAAACTTGACCACTAGTCTATACCATACAAAAGATTATCTCAAAATGGATTAAAGAGTTGAACATAAGATCTGAAACAGGGGCAGGACAGGAATAAAGATGAAGATGTAGAGAATGGACTTGAGGACACGGGGAGGGGGAAGGGTAAGCTGGGATAAAGTGAGAGAGTAGCATTGACATATATACACTACCAAATGTAAACTAGATAGCTAGTGGGAAGCAGCTGCATAGCACAGGGAGATCAGCTCAGTGCTTTGTGACCACATAGAGATGAGGGATAGGGAGGGTGGGAGGGAGGTACAAGAGGGAGGGGATATGGTGATATAAGTATGCATATGCCTGACTCACTTTGGTAAACAGCAGAAATTAACACAACATTATAAAGCAATTATACTCCAATAAAGATGTAAAAAAAAACAAACCAAAAAAACTTGTAGATGAAAACATAGGTGGTAAGCTCCTTGATGTAAGTCTTGGTCATAATTTTTAAAAAATCTGACACCGAGAGCAAAAGCAACAGAAGCAAAAGTAAACAAGTGTGACTACATCATACAAAGAAGCTTCTGCACAGCAAAAGGAAACCATCAACAAAGTGAAAAGGGAACCTAGTAAGTAGAAAAATACTTGCAAAGTATAACAGGCTAATATCCAAAATATACAAGGAACTTATACAACATAATAGCAAAAAAACCAAACAGCCCAATTAAAAAATGAGCAGAAGATCTGAATAGACATTTTTCCAAAGAATTCATACAGATGGCCAAGAGGTACATTAAAATATGTTCAAAATCATTAATTCTCAGGGTAATGCAAATCAAAGCCACAATGAGATATCACCTCATACTTGTCAGGATGGCTGTCATCAAAAAAATAAATAAATAACAAGCATTAGCATGTATGTGGAGAAAAGGGAACCCTTATGCACTCTTGGTGGGAAGGTAGATTGGTGCAGCCACAGTGGAAAACAGTATACAGTTTCCTCAAAAAATTTAAAATATAGTTACTATATTATCCAGCAATTCCACTTTTGGGTATTTATCTGAAGAAAATGAAAACAGTAGCTCAAAAAGATATATGCACCCCTGTGTTCATTGCAACATTATTTTCAATAGCCAACATGTGGAAACAACCTATGTTTTCATCAGTGCATGAATGGATAAATGTAATGTTTAGTAGTTTCATTACAGCAGCTTTGCACACTGCACATTTGATTTACATACAATGCTAGTAAATGGTGTCATTCACATTTTTTAATTTTCTATCTATTCATTGCTAATATGTAGAAACATGATTGATTTTCACATGTGGATGATGAATTCAATTACCTTGATAAATTCATTTATACATTTTAGTGATTGTGGATCCTATGAGTTTTCTACACATACTGTCCTATCTTTTGCAAAAAAAAAAAAGTCAGTTTTATTTCTTCATTTACATTTCTTACATTTTTTTCTTGCCTTACTGCACTGGCTAGACCTTCTAGTGCAATGTTGAATAGAAGGGTGGTAACGGGAACCCGTATACTGCATTTCTCATCTCAGTGGAAAACAAACTATTTCACCATTGTTACGATGTTTGCTGTAGGTGTTTTTACAGATAACTTTTATCAAAGATGCAACCTTTAAGTGATCTATATATATATATGATTGAAATGATTCAGTTTGCAAATGTTTTGTTTATGATTGTTGCATCTGAATTCATGACAGAAATTGAGATTAATATTCTTACCAGACAAAACAAGGGCTAGGAACCATTTAACAACATTTATACCCTACTGCTTTCTATGTTAATATTCTCATGCAGTATAATCCTACATATATCAAATTTCACAAGATATTCTAAAGGCTCTATGCTAATTTACGGTTTCCTTACTATAGGTCCTTCCTACATTTCAGTGTTTTCACTGTGGTCATTTCTTTTTATTTGAAGCTCTTATTTCTTTCAGTTGTATTTACTGGTGAAAAATGCTACCACATTATCTGAGAACAAATTCATGACAATTTTATTTTATTTTTTTTTTTGCAGTACGCGGGCCTCTCACCGCTGCGGCGTCTCCCGTTGCGGAGCACAGGCTCCGGACGTGCAGGCTCAGCGGCCATGGCTCACAGGCCCAGCCACTCTGCGGCATGTGGGATCTTCCCAGACTGGGGCATGAACCCGTGTCCCCTGCATCGGCAGGCGGACTCTCAATCACTGTGCCACCAGGGAAGCCCCATGACAATTTTTTTTGAAAGACATTTTATAATTTTGGCTTACAGTATTTTATTTTAGCACCTTAGAGATGTCAGCCATTATATTTTGGCTTCCCTTCTTTTGCTAAGATGTTAAGTGTCAGTCTTGTCACTATTTTAAAGGTAGTGTGTCTTTTTTTCCTCCTTCAGTTGTTTTGGTTTTATTTTTCTTTGTATTTATATCTTGAGGTTCTTAGTGAACCTTTGGCTTTTTATCTTTTGACAGTTTCAGAAAATCTTTAGCTTTTATCACTTAAGCTATTGCTTCTTTCCCATTCTTTCTTTACTCTCCTTTCAGTCTCTAATAATACACATACTAGATATTTTCATCCTGTTCCACATACCTGTAGCATGTTTTTTCATTTGAAACATTTTTTTTCCTGTGCTTTAGATATTTTCTATTGTGCTACATTTTAGTTCACTAATTCTCTCTTCTGCTATTTCTAATCATTAACCTATCTATTGAGCTGTTAATTTTTATTACTATATTTTTCATTTCTAGAATTTCTATTCAATTTTTATTTTCATTGTTTTAATATTATTTCTATGGCTAAATTCACCATTTGGTTTATCTATTTCCTGAAACATATTAATCATTTTTAAAATTTATGACTATTAACCTAATATATGTATCATTTGTGGTTCTGTTCCTATTGTCTGTTTCTCTTCAGGTAGCTCTTGGTCATTCGATCCTGGCTTCTGGCATGCCTGGTAATTATTCAATGAATACAAACCATGTATATAAAAATATTTTTGAGCTAATTTGAGGCTATGGCTGATGTTATATTACCCAGAATTGGTTTTTCATATCACTTAGGAATGCTGGCCATTCAACTTTCTGGCCTTAGTTACTCTCTGATCCTTCAACAGAAAATTATTATTATTTTTTTTTGCGGTACGCGGGCCTCTCACTGTTGTGGCCTCTCCCGTTGCGGGGCACAGGCTCCGGACGCGCTGGTTCAGCGGCCATGGCTCACGGGCCCAGCTGCTCCGCGGCATGCGGGATCTTCCGGGACCGGGGCACGAACTCGTGTCCGCTGCATCGGTAGGTGGACTCTCAACCACTGCGCCACCAGGGAAGCCCAGAAAATTATTTTTATATTTGTTCAGTGGGAGGGTTAGGCTAAATAAGGTACCTTTCCATTTCACTGATTTTTTTTAAATATAAGAAAGTGAAAACTTAAATTCCATGCACCCACACAAACTCACTTAAATATACCCAAAGTCTGTGCTCAGATTTAATCTTTACTGACTTTTATTATAGAAAAGATTTTAATTATCAACTAAGTAAGATATTTCATATAACCTTTAGAAACCATTAATCAGGCTAATGAATCAAATTAGAGTAATTTATTATGTATTAAGGATACCTATTCCTTCATATGCATAATTTAGATATGAATAATACTAAAGAGCCATTGATTCCAGAATTAAGGAGTGTGTCCTGTTAATTCACAAAGCTTTGACATGAGTTTAATCTTGTAAAGAAAACAAGGAATCATACTTCTCTTTCAAAAGTTTAATTTCCAATGAAAAGTAAATTATTCCATGCTAATCATCATCACAACCTATCATAACACTAAAAGGAGTTCCAACTATATTTTTGCATGTATTTGTATAATGTTATAACTAAGTTTTTAAAACATTACTGCTTATGTTTGAATTTGTTGTGCTTTTATGTTTCTTCCCCTCTGAGTCCCTGGCCACCTTTTTATTTTGCTTATTTTTCATGTTGTGTGTATCAAATAGTGTACAATGTTCCTTAGGTATGAACCATCTATGAGTTTTATTAGAGTGTATTTCTTCCTCCAATGCTTTTCATCTTTTTTCCTTCTTGGTAGGTACTTATCATATATATTATATATAGATAGATACATAGATAGATAGAAAGATAAAAGATATATGGTTTCTAGAACGCAGTGATTAGGGAAAATTGCCTAGGAGTTGAGGGGGCCAGAGTGGGACCTATGTGTGTAATACTCTTTTCTCTTCTGGAGCAATTTTAAAATATAAATATTTTAAAATATTTATAATAACATTATAATTTTAACATAATGATATATGTTAAATATTGTGGAATTACAAATGTGTTTGGTCTTTGTCTGCATTTAAAATATATATATTTATATATATTTACTTCAAGTTTTCAAGGACTTTTTCAATTAGTCCTTTAGTTATTTGCTGAAAACATATTTCGATTTTTTAAATTAAGCTTTTTATTTTATAAAAATGTAGGTTAACATACAGTTGTAAGAAATAATTCAGAGAGATTTATGTAACCTTTCCTCAGATTTCCTCAATCTAACACCTTGAAGACCTGTAGTATATCACAACCAGATATTGCCAGTGATGCAATCTGCTGATCTCATTTAGATTTTCTCAGTTTTACTTTTACTTTTGTGTGTGTGTGTGGGGGGGTGTATTTAGTTTTACGCAATTTTATCACATGTGTAGGTTTCTGTATCCATCACTAGAGTCTAGATACAAAACTTTTCTATTACTCACAGATCCCTCATGTTGACCTTTTTTTTTTTTTTTTTTTGCAGTACGTGGGCCTCTCACTGTTGTGGCCTCTCTTGTCGTGGAGCACAGGCTCCGGACACACAGGCCCAGCGGCCATGGCTCACGGGCCCAGCTGCTCCGTGGCACGTGGGATCCTCCCGGACCGGGGCACGAACCCGTGTCCCCTGCATCAGCAGGCGGGCTCCCAACCACTGCGCGACCAAGGAAGCCCATGTTGCCCTTTTATAACCACATTCATCTCCCTCCTCCCCAGCTGCCCAGCTACCTGTCCCTAGAACCACTATTCTGCTTTTCATCTCTATAATTTTTCATTTAAATAATCTTATATAAATGGATTCATACAGTATGTAACCTTTGGGATTGTTTTTCTTCGCTTGGCATAATTCTCTCAAGATTCATCCAAGTTGTTGAGTATATCAATGATTTGTTGCTTTTCATTGTTGCATACTAGTCCATGGTATGGGTATATCACTGTTTGTTTACAATTAACCTGTTGAAGGACATCTAGATTGCTTCTAGCTTTATCATGAATAAAGCTTCTATGAAAATTCCTGCACAGGTTTTTATGTGAACTATAAGTTTTCATTTCCCTGGAATAAATGCCTGTGAGAGCAACTGCTAGATTGTATTCTGATTGTATGTTTAGTTTTATAAGAAATTGTTATATTCTTGAGAGGCTGTGCCATTTTACATTCTCACCAGCAATGTTTGAGTGATCCTTGGGTTTGTTTTAAAACTTCTGACATTCACTATCATCCAGTATTTTAATAACTGATTTGGTATCACTTTTTACTTCTTATTCATGGGATACTCAGTTAAACTCCTATTCATCTTTATCTTGCAATTTATATTTTACAATACATTTCTTTATGGGAACCTATTTGTATAATTTTAATAGTTTCAGGAGATAGAAAAATAACTTTATTATTTCTAGTTTTATAATACGATTTCATATATAAAAGGAAAATAGAAAGCACCTACTTAAAAAAATAAATTAAGAATATACCTTTAGGGCTTCCCTGGTGGCACAGTGGTTAAGAGTCCACCTGCGGATGCAGGGGACGCAGGTTCGTGCCCCGGTCCAGGAAGGTCCCACATGCCATGGAGCAGCTGGGCCCGTGAGCCATGGCCGCTGAGCCTACACGTCCGGAGCCTGTGTTCCGCAACAGGAGAGGCCACAACAGTGGGAGGCCCGCATACCACAAAAAAAAAAAAAAAAAAAAAAAAAAAAAGAATATGCCTTTATTTTATAATAAACAGGACCACAGTGCATATGAAGACCTAAAGGAAGGTATAAAAATATTACTATATTTAAGTAAATGTTTCCCAAGGTGGAACTCTAAATTCCCAAGACAAGAATTACTTTAGGTGAAATAGTGAGATATTTAAATACTATTGCTAAATAAAAAAAGTCTACAAATTTATTATTTTTTCAAAATGGAAATAGCATTATTTTTATTTATAAATAAATGCTTATTAAAACAACAAAAAATGCAGAAAGTATAAAAATATAATTATCTATAATAGTAGTCATAGAAAATTGACTTCCATGTATTCACTACTTAAAGGCCTTTGTGACTAGAATGAGCTGTTTTGGAATAAGAAAAAAAAAAGTGGTTAGGAAACAGAATTGAAGTGGAAGACATATAAGTTTTATTTCAAAATTTTATTGATGAAACACAATGCTCACAAACTCAAGGCAAGAAAAGTTATCATGATGATACCTTAGCTGTTAGATTACAACTTCAGATTGCTGGCTAGAGCCTCTTTTTGAGGACTTCAAGCCAACAAAGTTATCAACTCTTTCATTAAATGCCCATCATTTAGTTTCTTGTAGTGATCAATGTAATACCTAAGCTCCTCCTAAACTTGACTACCCTGAAATGAGTTTACAAAGACAGTGTTAGAATGTGAAGATGAAAGAAATGTGTACACCTCTTAATTTAATATAGAAACCTCAGGTATTATCTGCAACTGATCCTGGCAGCACTGAAAGAGAAGCAGTATAAAAATGAGTCCACTCCAGCAGCGACAGAATTCAATCACCCGGCTATTGTGTAATATCAGCTTGAGGATCATCAGTAGCTTATTTCACCATTGGATAAAAAGAATCCCTAAAATTAAATTAAATTAAAAAAAAAAGCTTTTCTCCCTATTGTCAGCCACAGAATACAGTTTTAAGTAAATCAACATTTTATTATAAAATATTTCTGTAGTTATTTCTTCCATGGACAAAGTCCTTGAGGAATCAGTCATGTATTTCAAGTATCAGCAGAGCTTAAGAGACCAGCCGAGTTGCATAACTCTCAGCATTTTATTTATTCACAAGGAAATCTTGACTTAAATTAGCCAGATTCTGCCTTGGCTTCACTTGATTATCTAGATTTACACAGGGGTTGGCGAAGCTATTTTTGCAATTCAAGATGCCAACTTGTCAAAGAAAAAATCAAGGTGATTTTCATACAGCTAGTTTTACATAAGGGGTCCTGTACTGCCACAAGAAATAATATACTATTTTCCTCTCGTTCTTTCATAGAGGTATGGAAATATTGTTGCAATACATTATTATACGTTCCTATTCTCATTTTTCTTTGAGTATAGCTATCTATATTGATCCAAATGATTTAAAAATTCCAGGTTGATCCAGTCAACTTTATCCAAGTTCAAAAGGCCCTAAAATTCAAGAAGTTAAAAGTTGAGGGTAAATTCCATTTAGTATATTTTAAAAAGGAAACAGAACCCATCTTGCTCTATACAGTTTTTCTTGATTAGTTTCAATCTCTTTAAAAAACAAATAAAAGCAACAGACTTTTTACTTATTCTTTGGGAATTTCAGTCACAGGGACACACGCCTGCTCTTACTGTCTGATTGAACCTCAGTTTAAGATCCTACAGTCATTGCATTTCGGCATTCTATGGAAACTTCAAGACTTTTTTAGTTCAAGATTTGTACTTATTTTTATTTTGGAAGTGAAATTCTTAATGTGCCAAGCAACCAGTCCAGTTTAACCAGCTAATAAGTGGTGGAACTAAGGCTCGAAATCCGAGTACCTTAGTGCTGCTGCTTGCTCTCCCACACCAATAATGGTCCTTTAAAAAGACTGGGAACACATATTTAATCCTTCTGTGGTGGACAGACCCTAGAGTGGTGCCCACGGCTTTTTCCTATCTCCTCTCATCCCGTCTGTTCACACCCTGTATGACCCTCTACTCCTAACTGTAGACAAGACGTGGCTTGCTTCTCATCTGTAGACTATGGCAGGGGTCCCCAACCCCCAGGCGGCAGACCAATACCAGCCCACAGCCTGTTAGGAACCGGGCTGCACAGCAGGAGGTGAGCAGCGAGTGAGTGAGCGAAGCTTCTTCTGCCGCTCCCCATCGCTCCCCATCGCTCGCATTACCGCCTGAACTATGCCCCACCCCGCCCCATCCATGGAAAAACTGTCTTCCACGAAACCAGTCCCTGCTGCTAAAAAGGTTGGGGACCACTGGATTATGGCAGAAGTGAAGAGATATTACAGATATGTAACTTAGGTTCCAAATCTGTTTATTTTGAGTTAATCCAAAAGGGAGATTTTCCTGATAGGCCTGACAACCAGGCAAAAGCCCCTAAAAGAGGGAGTAGACCCTCCCTGAGTTAGATGCTAAATAAGAGAGAATTTCCTAGCAGGCATGATGAAGCAAATAGTCATGCTGAGGAAGCACAAGTGGCAAGACACTCGGGCAGCACCTATGAACTACGGATGGTCTCGAGCATCAGAGGTTGTTCTCTAGCCTATAACCAGCAATAAGTGAGGGTGTTCAGTGGCACAGACAAAAAAAAAAAAAAAAAAAAGAATTCTGACAATAATCTGAATGAAACTGAAGCAAATTCTTCCCGTTACACCTACAGATGAAAACAGAAAGCCAATACTTTGATTGCAAACTTGTAAAATCTCGAAGAAAGAACCCAGCCAAGCTAAACTTGGACTTGTGACCCACAGAAACTGTGAGATAATAAGTGTGTCTAATTTTAAGCTGCTAAGTTTGTGGTAATTTGTTACTGTGCTATAGTAAACTAATGTGATTTGAAGCTAGAGCCTCTCCTTCTTTGATTTGAGAGTAAACTATGTTTTTAACCTGCTTGTGTGTAACACATAGAAATGGTCCACTGCTTTGTAGACTTGTTTCCCACATCACAGCTCTTCCCCAACTGTGCTGCACAGTTACCTCAGAACTCTGGCCATACTAGGAAGTGATTGTCTCCTCAGGCAGTGGTTCCCAGACATGGGATTTCATAAACTAGGATAATTTAAGGATATGTTTTGGGGATAGACATAGTGTTGCCAACCTTTAATTTTTCAACATAATGCCATTTAAAAAACATCAACTAGTATCTAATCATTTTATCTTTAAAAAATAAGCTATAACACCATAAAATTTACTATGGATACGCTCTCAGAATAAAGGAGAGACTTTCCCAAGAAAGGAGGGTTTCCAACTTATGTAGACATAACCCCCCCCATATACACACACCCATATGCACATACACTCTCAAACTCACACTCACTCACTCTTTAACTTTCCCATTTACCTTAGACTGGAACAGACATAACACTGTCACAGACTAGAACCAGACTATAGATTGTCATTTGGAAGCTACTGTTATAAGGAAAAGTTTTAAAAACCACTGGACAGAGCATAAGGCATCCTCTGCTACTTCTTTCAGGCTCCTTATTATTTTTTGGATTAAGGGGCTTTTCTTTTTTTTTTTTTTTTTTTTTGCGGTACGCGGGCCTCTCACTGCTGTGGCCTCTCCCGTTGCGGAGCACAGGCTCTGGACGCCCAGGCTCAGTGGCCATGGCTCACGGGCCCAGCTGCTCCACGGCATGTGGGATCTTCCCGGACCAGGGCACGAACCAGTGTCCCCTGCATCAGCAGGCGGACTCTCAACCACTGCGCCACCAGGGAAGCCCCAAGGGGCTTTTCTTAAGGAGTGAACTGGAAGTGTATAAACTGTCTTTTTTTTTTTTTTTTTTTTTTTTTGCGGTAGGCGGGCCTCTCACTGTTGTGGCCTCTCCCCTTGCAGAGCACAGGCTCCGGATGTGCAGGCTCAGCAGCCATGGCTCACGGGCCTAGCCGCTCTGCGGCATGTGGGATCTTCCCAGACTGGGGCACGAACCCGTGTCCCCTGCATCGGCAGGCGGACTCTCAACCACTGCGCCACCAGGGAAGCCCTAAACTGTCTTTTTATATCCCATTAATTATACTCTTATAAAAACATCTCTTCATTTACCTGGTACCTCCTGTTTGCCAAGCACTATTCTATATACTCAATGTGTATTACATCACTGAATCTTCACTACAGCCCTAAGATTTATGTTAACATGATTATCTCCATTTTACAGATCTTAGGAATTTTAGGCTGTGAAGGCTTAAGTCACTTTCCTGAAGTGGTCTTAGGTTACTGCGCTCAAACTTTCAAACACTACGTTAGACTACTGGAGTCACTTTTTGCTTTGCTCAGTCTCCAAACATTTTTTATACAAAGATTGAACCAGAAAATGGATATCTGATGGGAAAGGAGGACATAAGAAAGATACTCAATAGAGCAAAGATAGAGTCTTTAACAAATACTGCTGGAACAACTGAACATCCACAGGCAAAAAAAGTGGATCTAGACATGGATGTTATACCCTTTACAAAAATTAACTCAACATGGATCACAGACCTAAAACAAAATGCAAAGATATAACACTCCTAGAAAATCACATAGGAGAAACCCTAGATGATCTTGGGCATGATGATTTTTTTTAGATACAATGCCAAAGGCATGATCCATGAAAAATGTTCATTGATGAGCTGGACTTCATTAAATTTAAAAACTTCTCTGTGAAGGACAATATCAAGAGAATTAGAAGACAGGCCACAAACTTGGAAAAAATCTTTGCAAAAGACGTATCTGTTGCTAATTTGATGGACCTAAATTCCTAACATACTAAGTCTTTTCCATTGTTGACTTTGGTAATCTTATGATTGAGCAAACTGAATATAAGAGGTTGGTTGGCTGCTCTTGATTAAATACACACACACACACACACACAAACACAGTCTAATCTTTTTCTCTATGTGTTTACAGGGGTTCAAAACAACTGGTTTAAAGAGCAAGTTTTCTGAGACTAATAGAAGACAGTGTCACACAAAGATTTGTGAACAGACGTGTGTATCTATGCTCTACTTTAACAAGCCATAGTTGGGGAGGCATGTGAAATATTACTTTATTGGAGTAGCCACATGTAATTGGCCATAGATATGTTAAAGACATAGATATGGCTATATACACAAGATGAAGCTGAAGGAAATGGGAAAGTCCCTTGGAAACATGAAAGAGAATGACCCTAGCTTAACCTGGGTAAGTTATGTGTTCACATGGTATGCCCCTGCACCAAGCCCTGTGTCTTTTTTTCTTTTCTCTCAGGCTTGAATGAGCTCTGAAACAAGCTGTGGAGGATGTGCCCACCTGCTTTAACTTAGAAAGAAGAGTTAATAAGAAAAGAGAAAATTTTACATTTTACCTTTTAGAAATGTATACTAGATTTCTGTTCAGATATATTCAGGGGCCTTGAAATTTTCAATGGCCTATGAAATTTTTCAAAGATCATCATACAAAATTTGAGTCTGCATAATTAAATGTATTGACTATAGAAAAACAAAAAAGAAAACTACAAAATCAAAATGAATAAATGTTTAATTAAATGTCTGTATAACATAATATTATGTCAACTTCATTAATTACTAAATTTAGTATTCATAAAAGTTTTATTACACTTGAAAACAGTTTTGTGGGCACATTTTTCCCACTTTGCAAGATTTTCCAAGTCTGCAGAATGTCAAAAAAATCATAGCCAATCACCAATTATATTAATTACACATAGTTAAATAATTTCAAAAGTCAATATAACGTTTCTTTCCCCAAATTTTACAGTAAATAATTGCTGTTGAATGTGGGTATAGTTTCCTAGGTTTACTATGATGTATGCTCTGGCTTTTAAAAGCCTGAACAACTGCCACTTTTAATTCAGCCATTGTCTGCTGTGCCACAATAGATAAGAAATAGATATTTGGTCCATGATTTACTACTCTAAAACTTTTCAAACTAGGGGAGGCCTTGGACTGTGTTCTCTGGAAGCAGTCTCTTGTCAGAGAGTTGTGGGCAGAAGGTTTATTGTGGAATGTTCCCAGGAAATACACACACAAGGAAGGCTGGAAGGCAAACTGGGCAGAAGGAGAAGCTCTCTACACTAGGATTATATGAGATGACTCAGCTAATGCTACAATGAGCTCTGGTGCTAGTGTGGCCCTTCAGAGTTGCCCCAAAATGGGGCAGGGAGCAAGGCCTTTGGATCCCTACATCAGCCAGTTATTGCTCATGTCTCCCCTGGTAGGGGACATAACCTTTGGCAGCTCTAGATAGCTGAGGGAAACACTTCATTGAGGGAATCTGGACATGGAATATCAGAGTATGTATGTACTTTAGGGAGAATTAGATTACCTCACAGCAAAATTCAGCCCATTTGTTACAGTCATAGACAGAGGTAAATTGGGGGAGAGGTGGGATTTCATCCAGTTCATTAGTTTATCAGATTAATACAATGGCAATGATGTATTCCTGGGCAAGGGTCTCTACTGAAATTTAATATTTAAGTGGAACCAGTGTGCTAGGTAAAGCTACAAATGCAATATTAAATGATCAAAGACTTCTTGAACACTCTAAATCCTGAACTAGTGGCATATTGTGTAAAATAGACATGTACAATTCTGGATTTAATCTAACTTGGCCAAATCATAATCTGTAGTTATTATCCATTGAGCATCTCTTACTGGGCTAGACCCCTGAGTGCGTAATCTCACTTATTTCTCAATTTATGACTCTTACTTTAAAGAACAGGAAACAGATGTCGAGAGAGTTGATATAACTTGGCCAAATTCACATAAGGTGTAAGAGGTGAATAACAGAATTAAAAAATCTTTGAGGGCTTCCCTGGTGGCGCAGTGGTTGAGTCTGCCTGCCGATGCCGGGGACACGGGTTAGTGCCCCAGTCCGGGAAGATCCCACATGCCGTGGAGCAGCTGGGCCCGTGAGCCATGGCTGCTGAGCCTGCGCGTCCGGAGCCTGTGCTCCACAACGGGAGAGGCCACAGCAGTGAGAGGCCCGCGTACCACAGGAAGAAAGAAAAAAAAAATCTTTGATCTACAGTCCAGATTTTCCTCTCCAATATACCACGTTGTCACTTTAGTCTGGAATATGTTTTTTAAAAACCCTTTAAAATACATGCAAAAATAATGTAAAATTATGCTCAACAAAGTGAAGAAAAGCTATACATGAATACTAATTTCTTTGCAAATATAGCTTGCTACTCTATGCCACATGCTGTTTGAACTGCTTTACTTGAATAGACGCTTCACTCACAGCTCTAGAAAGGATATACTATTATTGTATTATTCCCTTTTTTGAGATCAGTAAAATAAGACATAGATGGGGTTAGGTAACTTCCCAAGGTTACACAGCACTAAGCAGTAGAGTTGGCATCAGACTCCTGCAGTCTAACATCAAAAACTCCCACTTAACCGCAAAGCTCTACGCCTCTTCGGGTTAAGTGTTGATGTATTATGTTTTAAGTGCTGGTGTACCACATTGCTTTATAAAAAAGTGCTCCCATTGACACACATTTCTGGGAACCAAAGTCAATGTGTATAACATCTAGAACATTTCAAGGACTGCAAATGAAGAGGATTTGAGAGTGTTATTTTTAAGCAGAGGTAATGTGTCAGCCTTTGTCCCTAACAATGGTAGTAAAAGTGGACTTCAAATGACACACAGTACAGCAAAAGCAGGCAAGGCTTTGAAGAAGGCCACTCGATGAAAGAGGAAGAGTAGATAGCACTATAGCTTAAGGATAATTGTTTTGATCTCTCATCAAAAGAGCCACCCCCCCAAAAAAAACCCTGCATCTTTCTACATATCAACACTGTACTTTCTTTAAAGCTTATGTATTTCTTAGCTACCATCTTATATTTTTTTAAGACTATAGGATGCAGTATACTTTTAACCAACCATTTCTGCACCTACAGGGGAAGGTTATGTTTTCTATGAAAACAATGTCTTTTAAACTTTCTTTCCTTTTTACTGCATAGTTAAGTACGAAAAGGGGGTATTGATTAAAGTGTATGATTCTACAATTTATAGTTATTTTATTAGAAAACAAAAATTTTTCTGGCTGCTTATCCTCCTAAGAAATATATACTTAGTGATTATTTGATCAACACTTAGTCTAAAGGGACTTTCTCCTAGTATAATGGCACTGTGCTAATGATCAAGACTGAGAAAAAAAGGTGGAAACATGTACACATAATCTTTTAAACTATTTTATAACCACATAGTTAGGATTCCTAGAATAAATACCCTACTCTTGCCAGTAAGTGCAAAGATTTTACATGATTATTTCCTGTATCTCAGATAAATATTAACAAAGTAAAGATATAGTGTGCTAATTCTCGCTTTGAGACATGCGCTATGCATGTGTAAGCTTTGATGAGTACTAATGGATACTTCTTAGTTTTGACCCTTAGTTTGAAAATAACAGCTTGTTGTTATTTTTTAGGAAGAATAAGATCCATTTCTAAACATTTTAGAAATCTCAGGGCTTCTTTCTCCTTAGAAATAGACAAATAAATGACCACATTAGCACTTGCACTGCAATGTGAGCCAAGGACATTTTTAAAATGTCAGAACTCAGGGTTAACACTCTCATTTTTGACATTTGGCCTTCAGATTTTTCTCCTTAATTGTCTGTTTGCTGCCTCATTGCCATACACAAGGATTGAAGGTCAAATGTATCTCTTTCCTGCATTGCCATAAAATGTTAAGTTTCAAAGTTTTAAATATTTCATGTACTGTGGGCTACCAGATATTCCCAAGTTCTAAACCAGTTTAAACATCTTGAACATAGGAAGGTCTTCTGCTCAGGCCAAAATTGCTCTCAGTAAGAACTGTCAGTTACTTGATTCCAACTATAAGCTGCTCACTTTTTAGCAGATGCTAGTAGGTTTGTTTTTCTAGACCAATGGAAACATTTTGGGCTAGTCTTACAAAAGCAAATATGAATGCAGTGAACACATGATAGTATGCTCTTATATAAGAAATTGAGAGATTGGTTCAAGATGGTGGACTAGAAGGATGTGCTATCACTCCCTCTTGCAAGAACACCAGAATCACAACTAACTGCTGAACAATCATTGACAGGAAGACGCTGGAACTCACCCAAAAAGATACCCCACATCCAAAGACAAAGGAGAAGCCACAATGAGACAGTAGGAGGAGTGCAATCACAATAAAATCAAATCCCATAACTGCTGGGTGGGTGACTCACAAACTGGAGAACTCTTACACCACAGAAGTCCATCCACTGGAGTGAAGGTTCTGAGCCTCACGTCAGGCTTCCCTACCTGGGGGTCCGGCAATGGGAGGAGGAATTCCTAGAGAATCAGACTTTGAAGGCGAGTGGGATTTGATTGCAGGACTTTGACAGGACTGGGGGAAACAGAGACTCCACTCTTGGACGGCACACACAAAGTAGTGTGCACATCGGGACCCAGGGGAAGGGGCAGTGATCCCATAGGAGACTGAACCAGACCTACCTGCTAGTGTTGGAGGGTCTCCTGGAGAGGTGGGGGGTGGCTGTGTCACAACGTGAGGACAAGGACACTGGCAGCAGAAGTTCTGAGAAGTACTCCTGGGTGTGAGCAGTTCCCAGAGTCTGCCATTAGCTCCACCAAAGAGCCCAGGAAGGCTCCAGTTTTGGGTCACCTCAGGCCAAACAACCAACAGGGAGGGAACCCAGCCCCACCCATCAGCAGACAAGTGGATTAAAGTTTTACTGAGCTCTGCCCACCAAAGCAACAGCCAGCTCTACCCACCACCAGTCCCTCCCATCAGGAAACTTGCACAAGGCTCTTAGCCTCATCCACCAGAGGGCAGACAGCAGAAACAAGAAGAACTACAATCCTGCAGCCTATGGAACAAAAACCACATTCACAGAAAGATAGATAAGATGAAAAGGCAGAGGGCTATGTACCAGATGAAGGAACAAGATAAAACCACAGAAAAACAACTAAATGAAGTGGAGATAGACAACCATCCAGAAAAAGAATTCAGAATAATGATAGTGAAGATGATCCAGGACCTCGGAAAGAAAATGGAGGCAAAGATCGAGAAGACACAAGAAATGTTTAACAAAGATCTAGAAGAATTAAAGAACAAACAGAGATGAACAACACAATAACTGAAATGAAAACTACACTAGAAGGAATCAATAGCAGAATAACTGAGGCAGAAGAACGGATAAGTGACCAGGAAGACAGAATGGTGGAATTCACTGCTGTGGAACAGAATAAAGAAAAAAGAATGAAAAGAAATGAAGACAGCCTAAGAGAACTCTGGGACAATATTAAACACAACAACATTTGCATTATAGGGGTCCCAGAAGGAGAAGAGAGAGAGAAAGGACCAGTGAAAATATTTGAAGAGATTATAGTCGAAAACTTCCTTAACATTGGAAAGGAAATAGCCACCAAAGTCCAGGAAGGGTAGAGAGTCCCAGACAGGATAAACCCAAGGAGAAACACACCGAGACACATAGTAATCAAACTGGCAAAAATTAAAGACAAAGAAAAATTATTGAAAGCAGCAAGGGAAAAATGACAAATAACATACAAGGGAACTCCCATAAGGTTAACAGCTTATTTCTCAGCAGAAACTCTACACGCCAGAAGGGAGTGGCATGATATACTGAAAGTAATGAAAGGGAAGAACCTACAACCAAGATTACTCTACCTGGCAAGGATCTCATTCAGATTTGATGGAGAAATCCAAAGCTTTACACACAAGCAAAAGCTAAGAGAAGTCAGCACCACCAAACCAGCTCTACAACAAATGCTAAAGGAAGTTCTCCAAGTGGGAAGCACAAGAGAAGAAAAGGACCTACAAAAACAAACCCAAAACAGTTAAGAAAATGGTCATAGGAACATACATATCAATAATTACCTGAAGCATGAATGGATTAAATGCTTCAAACAAAAGACACAGGCTCGCGGAATGGATACAAAAACGAGACCCACTTCAGACTTAGGGATACATACAGACTGAAAGTGAGGGGATGGGAAAACATATTCCATGCAATGGAAATCAAAAGAAAGCTGGAGTAGCAATACTCATATCAGATAAAATAGACTTTAAAATAAAGAATGTTACAAGAGACAAGGAAGGACACTACATAATGATCAAGGGATCAAACCAAGAAGAAGATATAAAAATTTTTAATATTTACGCACCCAACATAGGAGCGCCTCAATACATAAGGCAACTGCTAACAGCTATAAAAGAGGAAATCGACAGTAACACAATAATAGTGGGGGGATTTAACAACCCACTTACACCAATGGACAGATCATCCAAACAGAAAATTAATAAGGAAACACAAGCTCTAAATGACACAATAGACCAGACAGATTTAATTGACATTTATAGGACATTCCAGCAAAAAAAAGCACATTACCCTTTCTTCTAAAGTGCGCACGCAACATTCTCCAGGATAGATCACATCTTGGGTCACAAATCAAGCCTCAGTAAATTTAAGAAAATTAAAATCATATCAAGCATATTTTCTGACCACAACACTGTGAGATTAGAAATAAATTACAGGGAAAAAAATGTAAAAAACACAAACACATGGAGGCTAAACAATACGTTATTAAATAACCAAGAAATCACTGAAGAAATCGAAGAGGAAATAAAAAAATACCTAGAGACAAATGACAATGAAAACATGATGACCCAAAACCTATGGGATGCAGCAAAAGCAGTTCTAAGAGGGAAGTTTATAGCTATAAAATCCTATCTCAAGAAATAGAAAAATCTCAAATAAACAATCTAACCATACACTTAGAGGACCTAGAGAAAGAAGAACAAACAAAACCCAAAGTTAGCAGAAGGAAAGAAATCATAAAGATGAGAGCAGAAATAAATGAAATAGGAACAAAGAAAACAATAGCAAAGGTCAATAAAACTAAAAGCTTTGAGAAGATAAACAAAATCGATAAACCATTAGCCAGACTCATCAAGAAAAAGAGGGAGAGGACTCAACTCAATAAAATTAGAAATGAAAAAGGAGAAGTTACAACAGACAATGCAGATATTCAAAGCATCCTAAGAGACTACTACAAGCAACTCTATGCCACTAAAATGGACAACCTGGAAGAAATGGACAAATTCTTAGAAGACTGAACCAGGAAGAAACAGAAAATATGAACAGACCAATCAAAAGTAATGAAATTGAAACTGTGATTAAAAATCTTCCAACAAACAAAAGTCCAGGACCAGATAGCTACACAGGTGAATTCTATCAAACACCCATCCTTTTCAAACTTCCAAAAAACTGCAGAGGGAGGACAACTCCCAAACCCATTCTATGAGGCCACCATCACCCTGATATCAAAACCAGACAAAGATACTACAAAAAAAGAAAATTATAGACCAATATCACTGATGAATATAGATGCAAATATCCTCAACAAAATACTGGCAAATAGAATCCAACAACACATTAAAAGGATCATACATGATGATCAAGTGGGATTTATCCCAGGGATGCAAGGATCCTTCAATATACGCAAATCAATCAATGTGATGCACCATATTAACAAACTGAAGAATAAAAACATACGATCATCGCAACAGATGCAGAAGAAGCTTTTGAAAAAATTCAACACCCATTATGGATAAAAACTCTCCAGAAAGTGGGCATAGATGGGGCCTACCTTAACATAATAAAGGCCATATACGACAAACCCACAGCAAACATCATTCTCAATGGTGAAAAACTGAAAGCATTTCCTCTAAAATCAGGAACAAGACAAGAACGTCCACTCTCACCACTATTATTCAACATAGTTTTGGAAGTCCTAGCCACAGCAATCAGAGAAGGAAAAGAAATAAAAGGAATACAAATTGGAAAAGAAGTAAAACTGTCACTGTTTGTAGATGACATGATACTATACATAGAGAATCCTAAAGATGCCACCAGAAAACTACTAGAGCTAATCAATGAATCTGGTAAAGTTTCAGGATACAAAACTAATGCACAGAAATCTCTTGCATTCCTATACACTAATGATGAAAAATCTGAAAGAGAAATTAAGGACACACTCCTGTTTTCCATTGCAACAAGAAGAATAAAATACCTAGGAACAAACCTACCTAGGGAGACAAAAGACCTGTATGCAGAAAACTATAAGACACTGTTGAAAGTAATTAAAGGTGATACCAACAGATGGAGAGATATACCATATTCTTGGATTGGAAGAATCAATATTGTAAAACTGACTATACTACCCAAAGCAATCTACAGATTCAATACAATCCCTATCAAATTACCAATGGCCTTTTTTACAGCATTAGAACAAAAAATGTTAAAATTTGTATGGAGACACAAAGGACCCCAAATAGCCAAAGCAGCCTTGAGGGAAAAAAACGGAGCTGGATGAATCAGACTCCCTGACTTCAGACTATATTACAAAGCTACAGCAATCAAGACAATATGGTACTGGCACAAAAACAGAAATATAGATCAATGGAACAGGATAGAAAGCCCAGAGATAAACCCATGCACCTATGGTCAACTAATCTATGACAAAAGAGGCAAGGATATACAATGGAGAAAAGACAACCTCTTCAATAAGTGGTGTTGGGAAAACTGGATAGCTACATGTCAAAGAATGAAATTAGAACACTCTCTAACACCATACACAAAAATAAACTCAAAATGGATTAGAGACCTAAATGTAAGACCAGACACTATAAAACTCTTAGAGGAAGACATAGGAAGAACACTCTTTGACATATATCACAGCAAGATCTTTTTTGATCCACCTCGTAGAGTAATGGAAATAAAAACAAAAATAAACAAATGGGACCTAATGAAACTTCAAAGCTTTTGCACAGCAAAGGAAACTACAAACAAGACAAAAAGACAACCCTCTGAATGGGAGAAAGTATTTGCAAATGAATCAATGGACAAAGGATTAATCTCCAAAATATATAAACAGCTCATGCAGCTTGATATTAAAAAAACAAACAACCCAATCTAAAAATGGGCAGAAGACCTAAGTAGACATTTCTCCAAAGAGGACATACAGATGGCCAAGAAGCACATGAAAATCTGCTCAACATCACTAATTATTAGAGAAATGCAAATCAAAACTATAATGAGGTATCACCTCACACCAGTTAGAATGGGCATCATCAGAAAATCTACTAACAACAAATGCTGGAGAGGGTGTGGGGAAAAGGGAACGGAATGTAAATTGATACAGCCACTGTGGAGAACAGTATGCAGGTTCCTTAAAAACCTAAAAATAAAATTATCATATGACTCAGCAATCCCACTACTGGGCATATACCCAGAGAAAACCATAATTCAAAAAGACACATGCACCCCAATGTTCATTGCAGCACTATTTACAATAGCCAGGTCATGGAAGCAATCTAAATGCCCATTGCCGCCGAATGGATAAAGAAGCTGTGGTACATATATATAATGGAATATTACTCAGCCATAAAAAGGAACGCAATTGGGTCATTTGTAGAGATGTGGATGAATACAGAGACTGTCATACAGAGTGAAGTAAGTCAGAAAGAGAAAAACAAATATCGTATATTAACGCATATATGTGGAACCTAGAAAAATGGTACAGATGAGCCCGTTTGCAGGGCAGAAATTGACACACAGATGTAGAGAACAAACATATGGACACCAATGGGGGAAAGCGGCAGGGGGGTGGTGGTGGGATGAATTGGGCGATTGGGATTGACATGTATACACTGATGTGTATAAGATGGATGACTAATAAGAACCCGCTGTTTAAAAAAATAAAGTAAAATTCAAAAATTCAAAAAAAATGTCCAAAATGTTATCTATTAAAACTATGCTATGGTCCCACCTTTGAACTCGGCTCCTCTCCTCAGATTTAACCACTATTAACTGATATTTTATGTCCTTACGGAAATTTCCTTTGCATATGCAGCTATGTATTTGTGTGTGTATATGCGTGTGTGTATATAGCCTTCAAACAATATTAAATTTGTACCTTTAATTTTTGTTTACATAACAATATATCTTAGAGATCTCTTCATATACACATGTTTGAATTTACCACATTCTATTTTACAGCTACAGAGTTTCTGGACTGTAAAACTGTAATACATCTCATCAGTTCATTACTGATGAGTAGGTGGTTTCTAGTTTTTGGCTATTACAATAATTCAATAAATAGTTTTAATGTCAAAAAAACCCCCCAAAATTGAATACACTGTCAAGGTGATGCTATTAAAGATTAACTGACTGACATAACTGGGACATTAGTTTTCTTTTTAAATCAGGATCATTTCTAGAATGGCATCAAGTGAACTAAACCGTGCCCTCCACACAAACTCTCCACTTAAGAAGTCTCAAATACAGAAATATTCTAAATCTATGGGCATGGAATATTGAACTTCTTGCTGGCTCATACCATCCATTGAGAATACTAGAGAATGGAAACATCATACGATGGTGGTTTTAACATGGAAATGTTCAGTTTAGTCCAGAATTCATACTGCTCATTACACATTCAACAAACATATTGATCATCTTGAGCTAGTAACTAGAGAAAGAAAAAAGTTGCTTCTCTCAAGAAACCTAGGAGCCTAAAGACTGATTTCTGTCTCATATGCCACTCTCTCTAATGATTTGCCTTTATCTTTCCCACTGGATTATTATGACCTTTATAAACTATTATAAGACCCAGAATGCATACTAAATCCTTAAATGCCTTTCCAAGAGTATCCTGTAGTTAAGTGTCAGTCCTCCTGTCCTCACTCCCCACCCTCAGTTACGGATGTGGCCTTAGTCTGATTTTAGAAAATATAAGTGTCCAAATTCTGTATATCAGGCCCCTACCCCCATGCCCACAGCAGAAATGACTGAGGATGAGCGCCTAGCCCAAGATTGACAATTTGTGAGCTGAATAACAGCACCTGGTGTGGCTTTGAGCAAAAGCTTTGTCCAATATGGACAAGGATGATTGGTTAGGTCAGTCACATACTTTCTCTGGGGAATTTGAACCAATGGGGGGAAAACTGACTGTGGAAGGCAGAAATAAAAAGAGATTGAGGTAAGATAGTACACAGGAACTATGGGGCCACAGAAGCTCTGAATAAAGACACTATGACATAGGAGAGAAGAGAAATAATAAAATACAGTCATTGTGGCTGAAGTGATATACAGAGAGAAAGATAAGCTCATTTTTCCCCTACTCGTATCAGAGCTGCAAATTTCTGAAAAAGCAAAAGCAAAACAAAAGCAACCCCCCGCCACCCGACTTCCATTATCTCTGAGTTGGCTATGCAGCTGCTCCTGGATTTCTGTGTTATTTCTCCACTGCAGTCTTCTAATAAATATCCATTATTTAAGGTGAACTTAGTGAGTCTCTGTCCCTTTCAATTGAAAGAGCCTAAAATATTTCATTATGACAAATGTGCAAAATATTTACAAAGTGCCCTAATGAGTTACCAAAGCAGAGTTCAGGTCCTTGACCCTGAAGAGTTGGTAATAAAGCAGTTAGAATGTACCTAAAGGAAAAGATGAATCATAAATAATAAATGTATAGATATACACATAATCCATGCTTGATGATTTTTCAATGATCTGTAGATATATAGACACACATATACATCCATAGATAAATACAAGAACAAGGATCACTGTGATATGTTCCTAAATGCAGCAGCTATTCTCACCCTGCATGCCTGGGGGGAAATGTTTTCCCATAAGGAAATGTGCATGGTATTTCAAGGAGGAAGAACTCAGAGCCAGCACTGAAATATGACAAATTATAGATAAAAGTTTTCAAGGAAAGTATGAGAGAATTTTAATTGAGTGCCAGCTAAGATGCTGACATTACACCAGAGCTCATCACGTATATGATCTTATGTAATCCTTACAAAAAACTCTGGGAAGTTTTACATTATAAGTTATAAAAATAAGAAAATTGAGACTCAGGGAGTTTGAAGTAACTTCTCTAAACTCAAGTTTGAAATTGAAATTCATTACTTTCTGGCTCTAAAGTCCATATTCCTTTCATCTTACCAATATGCCTGCTCTTCATTCAACATAATCATCTGACGTCAAAAAGAACATAATAACCTCATTCCCACTAGAGCCCTTGACTCCTGATGCTTGTGCCCTTACTCTTCGCCTGAAAGTTCTAGAAAGGAAATTCTTGCTAAATTGTAAGTGTTGTCAAGGAAGGGACTGCCTTCACTTAATAAAGTGGGGTTTGTCATGCAGTAGGTGGTCAACAAATATTTGTTGAACAAATGCTTTAAAAGAACTTTACAAACATTATCATAGATTACCCCAAACCAATCTTGGCTATCCAAACGCACCTTTGCTGGGTTCACTGCGTTTGCAAAAAAAATAAATAAAGGTGGTTTTTATTTTATTTTTTTACTTTTTACTTTAAAAAAAAACTATTTATGGGAGGCAAACTCATTTAGAACTTAAGCCTGTGGGCTTTGGAGACAGTGTCTGTATTTGAAACCTGACTTCCACTTCACAGCTGTATTGCCTTAAGTTACTTAATCAGTTTCCTAAACTGTAAAGGTTAATAATAGATGATAGGTTTGGTGTGAATATTAAATTAGTTAATACTATGAAATATTTAGAACAGTGCCAGGAAATGGATAAACAGTAAATAAATGTGAGCTATTTTAAAGGACTTCAGGGAGTTTTCATTTAATACCACTCCTATTCCTTACCTCCTAGGAAACGGCAGGCCTTTCTCAGATCATTTGTGACTTACCAGGGGAGTTGACAGAATCCTGTAATATGACTGTGTTCATATGTCAGGGGTGGTGGTGTGCGTGAGGGGTATTCCTATCTTGAAGGACCTCACACTAATTAATAGATAGCCTACTTTTGAAAAGAGGCCTTGTGTAAATGGTCTGCTAATTAATAATTTTGGCTTTGTGAACCATATAGATTCTGTTGCAACTACTCTACTCTTATGTTATACTGTACACACAGTCACAGGCAATAGGTAAACAAATGAGTGTGGCTGTGTTCCAATAAAACTTTATTGACAAAAACAGGCAGTGGGCCAGATTTGGCCCAAGAGCCAAAGTTTGCTGACTTCTTCTGTAGACAATGGTGGGTGCAGTGTTCAGAAAATGAGTACACAGCTGGGACAATGGCTTCCCAGATGCACCCTGAATATTACAATTTAATCAGGGGAATATCATTTGAAGTTTATGACAAAAGTTTCTCATTTGTGAGTTGGAATAAATGTCCCATGACACTCTTTTAAGATTAAGACTCTACTAAGTCTTAGTATGCAAAGGCCTGGAAATCCCATGTAGCAAAACCAAAATTAATATTCTATTAAGATTCCTAACTTTTCTACTCATCTTCTTCTAAATGGAATCTTGCTTTTCCCACTTAGATTTTCTTTCCCCAACTTGCCTGACCGATGATTTGGAGATTTTATAAAGAGATTTAATTAGAAAAGGGGCAAGGCAGGAGGATAAGATGAACATGTTTGCCAGGGATGGAGAAAATAGTTTTCTGTAAGGTTCAAAGTGAGAAATGAGGGAATATCTATAATATGTAATATAGTATAATATAATATAACATAATATAATAAATACGTGAGAAAAGTAGAAAGGAAATAAAGTAGTGACACTGTGTGTAAGAGAAAAGTTTATTTTGAATTGTTTTTCGACAGTGAGCTCTGTGTCTTTAACTGGAGCATCATTCTGTGACTGGACCACATGGGTAATGGCTTCTTTTTTTTTTTTTTTTTTTTTTTTTAGTTTCTGCTTTATAACAAAGTGAATCAGTTATACATATACATCTGTTCCCATATCCCTTCCCTCTTGCATCTCCCTCCCTCCCACCCTGGCTTCTTAAATATTACTCACTTATAGTCAGTCTAGTACAACCCTAGAGTGAGAAGTGAAGATAGATGACAATGTTACTTAGGTCTGAAGTGGCTGTCATTGTGATTTTTATAAGCCTGCGTTTTGGTTGAGGGGCAGTAGCTTCACATAGAACAATAATAGTTAGCAGCCTGGCACTTTTATATAAACTCAAAAAATATTTCCATCTTCTTAAGTGGGGTAATAGTAATGATGGCTCTTGAACAAAGACCATATCCTTACTCAAAACATCACTAATTTCAAATTGCATCCTTCCAAGTTGAGTCGCTGCATACTTGAAATAGTTCTTAATGAGTTTTTGATATCTTATCCCATTGACAATACTGAGAATTTCAATTTTTTTCTTATTAATATCAGCATATTTTTCTGTAGTTCTACATTTCTGATAGATCTCCAATCACAATCTAATTAAGTCTTATTAAAACTTTATCCATTAAAAATACATTGTTAGTCTTGCATATTATTTCTAAGACTTCAGAAGGCTTCTTGGTAGCTTCAATATGCGCATTTGTCCTACCAAGATTAAAAATGGTTCTCATCTCCAGAATCTACTCTCAAAACTGCTTTTTATGGTAATAGTCCTATTCAGCATCTATAACAGTGCCTAACATACTTAATAAATATCTGTGGAATGAATAAGTAAATGAATAGTCATGGAGAATGACACAGATACACACCTGCATGTGACAAATACTAAACTTGTACAAATTCCCAGTCATAAGAAAACTAAACAAAACCTAACAAAACAAGTCAATGGAATAATTTATGATCCACTGGAAAACTGAGCTTTCTCTCAGGCTTGGGACAAATGGGATGTTGCTTACTTTCAGGATTAGTCTAGGTATCATTTACCATCACGCTTAAAAATCAGTTGGGTTTTGTGTGAAGTGTGGGAATAAGATTCACTGAAAACCCTAAGTTAAAATATTCTTTTCTTCCCCCTTATCTAACTAATTCCATCTTCTATCTGCCAGGATTACATAAGGGTTATTGAGTGTCTCTGCAACCTTCTTTTCTCTCGGCTCACCTTTGGAATTCTCCAGTTAGAAAGTAATGATTCCTTAGAACATTTGCTCTTAAATTAAACTTTTATTTGCCATGGGGAAGGTTAATAGTGTTTTGGATAAAAAAAAACAAACCACTAGGCTCACTATTGTCATAAACATGCTAAAGTTAAACCATTATCATGTTCTCCTACTTCTCAGAAATAATGCACCTTTTTCAAACACCAATGGTATTGTCTATTGTAGGGCAAAGGTCTTCTCTAAGGTAATACTGCTGGGAACTAAAACAGACACAGATATTGAAATGGTGATACCTTATTCATGACCATATGCTGCTGCTACTGATTTTTGCATCAAGGCATTTATCAATTTATTCCTTTTTTTCTTCTTATTTCAACAGACTCATACTATTATTATTAAAAGTAAAACATGTAATAGAAAGATGAATGATAAGTAATCTAATATTCACTGATTGATATATTCATCAGTTACTATATTACTTTTACCCTGTATAGATGTGAGAAATGCATTCATAATAAAATAAGATTTAAAAATTAAGTGTAATAGCTATTCTGTTCACTTATAACTTATATGAAAAAAATTACTAGAGATACTATATTTAGAACAAGTCAACAGTAGAGTGAAAAAGAATGGATTTGAAAGAAATATAAACTTAATAAATTTGTCAAGTTCGTATTATGTGCAATGTGCTTCAAATATACAGATGGTTAATCATTTAGAATTTACAGAGACAAATTAAAAATTATTATGCTCACCAACCATATCAATAATTTCATCAAATATAAGTGCTCTAAACACACCAATTAAAATATAGAAATTTTTAGACTGGATTAAAAAATAGGACTGTACTATATGCTATTGAAAAGAAACTTACTTTAAATATAAGGACATAGCTAGATTAAAAGTGCAGAAAAAGATATATCCTTCAAACACCAAAAAGAAAGTGGCTATTTTAATATCAAAGTAGGTTTCAGAACATTGTAAAGAGAGACATTACATAGTGATAAATGTGTCAAACTACCAAGAAAATATAATAATACTAAATGTGTAAGCATCTAATAGAGCTTCAAAATACATGAAGCAAAAACTAATAGAAGTAAAAGGAGAATTAGATAAATCCGCAATTATAGTTGGAGACTTCAACACTCTTTGCTCAACAATTGATAGAACAAGGAGACAGAAATCATTAAGTATATAGGAGATATGAAAAACACTATTAATCAACTTGACCTATAAATTGTTATTTATAGAACACTCCACCAATAACCACAGAATACTTATTATTTTCAAGTGCACAAGAAATTTTAACCACGATTGACTCTATCTTGGGCAATAAAGCGAGCCTTAAAAATGTAAAAGAATAGAAATTATGTAAAGAATGTTTTCTTTCTATAATATACTAACGTAGAAATCAATACATATTTTTTAAATCTAGAAAATTCCCCAGTATTTGGAAATTAAGCCACACATTTCCAAGTGAACCCATGGATGAAATAGAAGTCATAAGGGAAATTAGAAGCATTTTAAATTGAATAAAATTGAAAACACAACAAATCAAAATTTGTTGGGTGTATTTAAAGAAATATGTAGAAGGACATTTATATAATTAAATTCTTATATTAGAAGAGAAGAAAGACTCAAATCAATTATCTAATCTTATCTTCCATCTTACAAAACTGGAAAGAGAAAAGCAAGCAAAAGGAAGGAAATAATAACGATAAGAGCAGAAATAAATAATGTGGAAAACAGATAAACAATACAGAAATCAATAAAACCAAAAGCTAGTTCTATAAAAAGATCAGTAAAATTGATAAACCTCTAACCAGACTGACCAAAGAGAAAAACAGAAAGAATATAGAAAATCAAGAATGTAAAGGTAGTCATGATCCCAGATCCTACAGACATTAAAAAAATAATAAGATAATATTAAGCTCAATTTAATGACCATAAATTCAACTACTTAGATGAGATGGACTAATTCTTTTAAAGATACAAAGTACCAACCATCATTCCAAAAGACATAAATGATCTGAATAGTTTGATGTCAGTTAAAGAAATAGAAGTTGAAGACTTCAAACTAAGAAAACTCCAGGTGCAGACTGCTACCTTAGTAAATTCAATTAAACATTTAACAACAATAACAACATCAAAAAATTCCACACAAATTCTTCCAAAATATTGAAGAGAAGGGAATACTTCCTAACTTATTTTATGAGGCTAGAATCATGCTGATACCAAAATCAGACAAAGACATCACAGGAAAAGAAAATTATAAAGCAATATCCCTTATGCTCATAGGTGCATAAACCCTCAACAAAACAAAAGCAAATCAAATCCAGCAATGTATAAAAGTGATAAGACATCAAGATCAAATGGGGATTATCTCAAGAACACAAGGCAGGTTCATTTGGAAATCAACCTGGGAATGGTGATTGCATTCATTCATGGTAAAAAACAAAAACAAAAAAACACAAAAACCCTGCAAACTGGCATAGAAAGGAATATCATTGCTAATGTATAGTATTTACAAGACAAAGAAACCAAAACTACAGCTAATAGAACAGAAAGGAAAAGATTAAATGGTCTTTATTAGCAGACAACACATAGAAAGACTGCAGAAATCTTTAAATAGAAATAAAACAACTGCTTGAACTAAGTTCACACTTGCAAAATACAAGGTCACCGTACAAAAATCAAATGTATTTCTATTTGTAAGATGTCAATTTTTCCCAAAATG
Source organism: Mesoplodon bidens (assembly GCF_964165515.1). Lineage (NCBI taxonomy): Eukaryota > Metazoa > Chordata > Mammalia > Artiodactyla > Ziphiidae > Mesoplodon > Mesoplodon bidens. The sequence continues at coordinate 69,194,350 of NC_138162.1, read as the reverse complement.
ATCTATAAGATCAAGATATGTGTGGTATAGTAATAAATATATCTGGTCACAGGCAAGGCCCAAGGAAGTCTCCAGGGTCTTTTTGTGGTGAAGAACACTTCTAGTGCAGATACCCAGAAGGTTCTGAGATCCTCTTACACATGGCCTCCAGCTGGGGATGACTTTAAAACTCCCTGTGGTGATGGATGTTAACTAGATTTATTATTATTTCTATATATTGTTTTACTATATATATATATCAAATCATTATGTTGTATACCTAAAACTAATATACTGTTATATCACAATTATATTTTAATTAAAAAAATATTCTTGAGGATCCAAGATGGCATCTAAATTCCTTCTGAAAATAATACACAGCAGCAATAATAGGAAAAAAAAACAAACAAAAAAACTTCAACAACTCCCCAAGAGACAACTGTGAACCACATGAACTGTGGAATGCAACATTATAGTTAAAATTAAAGTGTTGAAAATTATTTCTGAACACGACTTTCAACACTGACTAAAAATTTTTGTGTGCCATGACACTTTTTACAATTCTGTAAGATTAGATATTAACATACAAAAAACTATATATAACATGTGAATTATATTTGTCAGATGAGACAAATAATGTCTATTTGGTACAGAAGATTAATCACAAAAGTTTCAGTTTAATTGCCTCTAGGACAGTAAATATATTTTATCTAAATTGGCCAAAAAAAACCCCCCAAAACTCATTATAGGAAGGAGGTATATAAAATGTTATGGAAGCTTTGGGAACAGGGCCATAATTGAGTGAGTATAGGAGGGCGTGTCACCAATGAGCTCCTAAATGTCAAAGGTACTGTTCTTTACTTATCCCCTACAGTTTCTCTGTTGCATCTCACATTGTTGAAAATATTATTAATCAACTTGAATTAATTCACTCACATTTGAAAATTAGAGGTTTTCACATCATAATACAGATTCTTCCCTTCTCTTGAAACATTGGAATGGAAGGCAACACCTGGTTTGCATACATACAGGGCAACAATGAGCTGGATAGGACCAGTAGCTGTTCCTTATGCATGAGCAAAATGCTTTCTGATTTGCAAAAACAGCCATTATATTTTGATTCCTGGCATGGTGGCTAAGCACTTGGGAGAAACTGGTTTCCCTGAAAGCAAACACAGTATCAGCACTGTAATTAGGAGATTCAGATTGGAGTCAGGAGCAAGAGTTGGGGGCACTGAACCTGATACTCCTGAATTAATCTGGAAAGGGTTTAATGCATCCACAGGTTAGTAGCACACCATGGTTCCCAAAGGAAGCCAGTCCAAAACCTCTCTGAAGTAAACTGTTGGGGAATATTTCTTGTGGGTCTCCTATTTCTGCACATCTTGTGAGCAGAAGCCCTAATTGTGTTAGAGACTATCTTTTCAAGAATATTTGTAGAGCGAAAAGCCTTGGAAGACAGAGGCTATATCTCCCTAAGGAGTAAAGGTTATGTTTGTGTATTATCCAACATAATCAAGATAGTATCTCCCTCTGGATCACAGGACAGGCAAGCTTAACAATCATCATAAAAGAGTCAGGTTCCCTAAGCTCAAGGCATTCATCACATAAAACAATAACATGTGCAGGTGTCACTTGGCCCTCTTCACTTGGCCCTATGCATATTTGCACCTGAGAAATCTGCACAACAAAATGTGGACCCTTTGGCTGCTACCATTGCTGTGAGTAATAAAGTCCTTTTGTCTCTGACCCAGCAGTGTTGTATCTTCTGCCAGTATCTATGAAACTGTGGTAGGCTAAGTTAATAGCCAGAAAGTAGGGTAAAATGTCAGACCCTTCACAGTTCTAGCCTTTTAAAGGGACATTTGGCTATAACTACTAACATTCAAAATGCATATACAATTTGACCAAGGCACTTTACTTCTAGGTTTCTAATTTAGAGCCACATTTTCTTATAGACATAAAGGCACACTAGGATATTTTTTGCAACGTTGTTTGGACTTAAATATACACATAGGATAACTCTAGGCTAAATTGTTGGCTAAATTGTAGGACATTTATTGGTTATCTGAAATGACTATATAATGTCCTATAATTTAGTCACACATATCTATAATGGCTAAATTATAGGACACCCATCAGTTGTATGAAATGAGGTCAAGCTATGTACACTTAGGTGGAAAGATTTTCTGGACATAAATTAGGTAAAAAAAGCAAACACAAGTGAAAGTCGCATGATGCTTCTGGTATAATACCATGTACATAAAACTATCCACAATATTATATTTCTATATTTGTAACGTATATATAATATCTATAACACATTATAGGTAATATATATACAATATTTATATTATTATAATATATAAATTCTGAAATGTCTGCAAAACTCTTAACAGGTTACTGCTGGAGAGGGGACTGGAATTGGGAAGTGATTGCCTAGTTGTCAAGGGCTTTATTTACCAGAATTGATTGAATTTCTAACAATATCAATATATTTGTTATACTGATATGATATAATTTAATATATTGTTATATTACATCAAATAAATGTATTTATATAGACGTTACTCAGTCATTACAAAATTAACAAATACTCATTACCCATTAATACCCCAAAGTCACACTCATCATGGTGACTCTCTGTCTGCAAATTACATTTCCTTCTCTTCTCCCAACGCCAGTGTGCTCTCTTCCTTCCTGTACCTGGTTTCTGTTCTTTTGTCCCATTAATATGTTTATTATTATCAGTCTCATCATTATTATTTAATCTTTTACAATTATTAACATAGTTTTGGATACTTACAGCAAAGTTACTAATGATAAAAATAACTGTCGTAACAACTGTATTATGATATTCCAGTGATTTTATAAGCTCATGGCATTGTGTGGATCTTACACACTATTAGAGAAAAATATAACATAATACAACATTTTTTGGAAACAAATTTGAACGTATTTTGTAAACTTAATCACTTGAACATCTTACAAGCCACTGATTCTACTCTTAGACAGACTTTTACACATGGTCACCAGGAGAAATACACAAACACGTTTACGGTGGTATTGTTCATGCTGTTTAAAAGCAGGAAACAACAGAGATGTCTATAGACTAAATACTCAATACATACACTGTGGTATAGTCATACTACAGGGAATTTATGTAATAGTGAAAAAGAACAAAGTTTAATAAAATGGCATGGGTAATTCTCAGAAACATAATATTTAGTAGAAAAAGCAAGTGGGAGATAGTACAGAAAATAATGATATTTTAATGAAAAAAATTTAAAAATTGTGCATGTATAAATATGTGATAAACCTTTGTAAATGCCAATACGATGATATGTGACAACAAAGCAGATCACGTACATATTGGTAGCAGTAAATGCAACCATGTTGGTGATATATTAGTTCTTCACTTAGGTGCTGGTTCATGACTATTCATTTTCTTATTTGCTTCATAATTTACAAATATATACATCAAGAATATGTTCATTTTTCATATATAATAAAATACTACACATCCATGTAAAAGTACCTTGCATATCACCAGTCATCTTTGCATTGAATAAATGTCCATGGACTATATCTGTCTTAGTTTTGGGAAGTTATTTTGCAAGGAGATAGCTTAGCTTCTGTCTGGTTGGGTTTTGTGTTTTGAAGGTAACTAACCATCTTTTGTGTCAAGCCCATGTGACCATGTGAAAAGCTCCTCTTGAGTAACGATCAAGCAGGCAGTAGATATATGCTTATAGGATGCATTTTCACAATTGTGAATTATAGTTTAAAAAATAAAAATATTCTATGCTGGGAATAGCATAGGTGCTACTGGAAGCTTCATGCTGTGTAATGGAAGTTAGGATTATTTTTTATGTCCCATGGTTTCTAGAAATAAAATTAACCAGACACCAATTATCACTTCATTGAAGGGATAAGTAACTGTGACATGTACAGCTGAGATCAAACTCATTGCTTTTGCAATGTGAATTAATTAGAGTGGGAGAAAGCTATACTGAAGGGTTAGGATGCACTGCAAATTTGAAAAACTCTGTATTTTAAGCAACTCAGGGGAAACGTGTTCCAATTAGTGTATAATGTTAATATGCAATGATCTTATTTATATACAGGTTCAGAATTCTGAACATTACCTTCAGAATTCCCCACATTCTGAAGGGAATGTTCTTGTCCTGCCTCCAGGTATATTACTAAGCAGGTCCATTCCCTCTTTCAATATTTAGTGTTGACAGTCTTAGAGATAATCTGCAGGGAGATCAGCTTGGTGCTTTGTGACCACCTAGAGGGGTGGGATAGGGAGGGTGGGAGGGAGACACAAGAGGGAGGAGATATGGGGATATATGTATATGTATAGCTGATTCACTATGTTATACAGCAGAAACTAATACACCATTGTAAAGCAATTATACTCCAATAAAGATGTTAAAAAAAAAAAGAATCTGTAGTGAACTCATAGTGGTATAATGTATAGTTCCTAATCTTAAGGACCTGTTGATCTCATATTATATTACTAACTCTGATTTCCAAATTCTCATTTGCACTGTGTGTATAATCATTCACAGTAATCTGATTGCTTAGTTATTTACAATGCAGTAGTTGGATTTCACATAGATATAAACTCCTTGATGTGAAAGCAGGTTTATTTTGTTAATTTTTATTATGACTGTTTTTGTTTAGAAACAATAAAAAAATTTTAAATCAAAGAGTATCCAAGAAGTTGATAAGAAATTTGAACCAACTGGCCAACATAAATGAAGAGAGACAGAGTAGAGATAAAGAAAGCAAGAACTTCAACAAATGAACAATCATGATGCTCAGCAAACAAATAACTAATATTGTAGACATAATAAAGTATTTTTCAGAAAGACCTGAGCATAAATAGACACTTGAGAATTCAACTGCTGGGTGAAATTTGGGATATTAGGTAGATACTCATTTCTCATTTTTAAAAAGACATATAGAACATTAATTACAGACAGATGATGTTCTTAAGTGAGCAGACGGATTTTGCTGGCAGCTCTATAAAAATACACCCACACAGATATGATTAGCATCCTCACCTCCCATGAAATCAAGAATGGGGATGGAAGGGGATTCTGAAGGTATTCACGATGTATTAATGAGGCAGCAGAGCAAGGTGTGATGATAAAACCAAGTGTCTGCGTGCGATTGTCATGACTGACATTTACAAAACAGAGAAACTAATAAGATAATTATTATCTTTTGTAGCACTTGGTTTAAAAAAAAATTCTAAAGCATTAAAACCATGCCATTTTTGAAAAACAACTTGTGAAGCTGAAGACTTGAGATGTGACATGTGTCTGTCACTTATGCACTCAGTTATTCCTAAATAATCATATGATTAAACCAGAGGTAGACTAAGTGAGTAAGTATATTTTTTACTTTACATCGTTAATATAGGAGGAAATTATACCTTGACTATACCTATAGAAAATCTTATTTTAATTATTCCAGAATTCTAGAATTAATAGCAATTTTAATATTTTTCTCTAAATCCACTATCTTCAGTAATTGATGTAAATTAAACAATGACAGTCTCTGATATGCCAACAAGATTTAAGGCTATATTTGGTATCTGAAAAAACCCCAAAAAACAAACGAAATCACAACTCTTTTGAGGTAGATCTGATTTAGTGCTTGTCATAAATGATAAAAAAAAAAAGAACTATCTGTCGAGACAAAATTGTACTGATCAGTGTTTCAAAGGCAGGCATAAAGGACCTTCTTTTAAATTTAAATATTTGCCTGGACATTTATATGATTATTAAAGATCACAGCTAGAATTTTTACTGCATATGTTTTATAAATATCTAGGTTATAGCTGCTACTCTATTTTTATAGTTTATTTTTATTTTTAAGAGTCTTACAATAGATTATTTCCTGTCATTCATATAGGAGAACAAGAAGTAGGAAGTCCTGATGTACCTCTATTTTCTTTTAAATTGACCTTTCTATGACTACCAACAGGTGCTGCCTGGGTAGGGGCAATGCTCTAAACAAAGTAAATGGCCAATTTGAGCCACTGAACCAAAGTCACACTGCTGCAGCTGTGGCTTCTTCCAAGTCATTCAGAGATAACTGCCAGCAAAGGGGTGTAGAGAGAGGTGGCCTTCAGCCATTTGGCATTCACCAGCATGTAGGCCAGATCTGCTCCAAGAACGTAATCACCATCAATCAGCAAGATAACAACTTACCCTCTCATTGATTCAGAGCTGAAACATTCACTTTCCCACCATGGTTGTTCATTACATAGATACTTTAGCCCATGTGGAAAACATTTTCTTAAATATATAGACTACAATAGTTTTACAATATAATCATACATGGAAGTTACCTATCATAAGTGATCCTGATCCCATTGAACAAATTAGTATTTTTAGTGAATTAAGCTGCTGGAGATTTTCCCCTCAATTTTGGGAATGACACTGAAAAAAAATAAATAAAAGTGGCACAAACAATATAACTACAAAAACAATGTTTGTGAATTGCTGGATTTTTTAATCTGATGGAGTTAGCTAACTTTTTAATCTAATCAATATTATTTTCTAATGGTGTTTTACTCTCAGGCACAATTTGAGCAAAAGGGCTTAGGAGAAGTCTTTTAGTCACTTATTTTCATTGGAGGAGAGCTGTTTGTTTGTTTCATTGTACCAACTTCATGGACAGCATAATGATACTTTATAAATTGTCTCAAGCCAATGTCTTTTAAAAAAGATTCATCAGACCTCTGCTTAAGTTAGAAGAATCTTGGTAAGTCATTTTGGATTAAAAGAAAGTGTGGAATAAATAAATAAATATGTGATTAACTTATAAAAGTTAAATGAAAATGTATTATTTTAAATAAAATGTTCATAATTGTTCTTGTTATACATTTCATAAAAATAGCATAAAAAAACTTTGATTTGAGTAATTATCTTCTTTCACACAACCTCTCCACTTCTACAAAAAAACAAAAACAGAAAAACAAAAAAAAGAATCACAATGAAGCTACTTTAAATTTTTCAGGTGTTGAAACTTTCCATTTGAAAATGTTCTCCACAACACAAAGCCATCTCTGTTCAGAAATCGATTTTGATAGTACAAAAGCAACTTTGGCCAACAGAGAGAGCAGGGCTTAGCAAATTTTTTTGTAAAGGGCTAAACAGTAAATATTTTAGGCTTTGCGGGTGAAGGAGAAAAGAATTTGCTACCCCAAAATATGCCTCTTTGGCATAAAGATTATTTTAGGCTGGTTATTTTTAAGAAACTCCAACACAGGAGAACCTTTGAAAACCAGTACAAGTTATCCTTTGGTAAGAGACATTTACAGTTATAAAGGAAATCAGCATATGTAAGGGTGTCTCCCTCTCACTACCAAGAAGAGGATGACCAAATCTCTAGAAACTCTTATCAATGCAGAAGGCATTCAGGACTTAAATCTGCACAACAAACATATCATTGTTTACTTTGCCTGAAAACCCCTTAACTTCCACCCCCATAACCATCCCAGCATCTTTCTTTTGTCTTTAGCTGGAGATGGTATTTAAGGTGGTGTCTTGGGCCATTTTGGGGAGTTACTCAGTTTTCTTGGATCTCTCCCATATATACAGGAGGTATACATGTTATTATACTTATGTTTGTTTTTCTCTTGTTCATCTTTTATTACAGGGAGGTCTCAGCCAAGAACCTAGAAGGGTAGAGGGAAAATTATTTTCCTCCCCTGGATGGGCCATACAGTGTCTGTCACAAGTACTCAACTCTGCTGTTGTAACATCAAAGCAACCAGATACTAAATAAATTAGCTTGGCTGTGTTCCAATAAAACTTTATTTATGGGCATTGAAATTTGAAATTCATAAAATTTTCATGTACCATGATTATTATTCTTTTGAATTTTCTCCCCAAACATTAAAAAATGTAAAACCCATTCTTAACTCACAGACTGTACAAACACAGGTGGCAAGGTAGATTTGGCCAATAGACCATAGTGTGCCAATTACAGAGACGGATGATAAAGTCTGTGTTTATATATATATATATATATATATATATATATATATATGTGTATATATATATACACACACACATATATATATATGTATACACACACACACACACACATACACACACACATACACACACACCAATGGAATATATATATATTCCATTCCTACTCAGGTAGGTGTTTTGTGAAGGCTGTTTGGTGGTAATAAGGTAATAAGGTTTGTAAAACAGTTATTTCTAAAGATACTCAAGCCCTCTGTCATTTTCACTGAAGGCCACTGCTGTCAGCTAAAACAAGAACCATTTTGGATAGTATCTTATTAGGGCCTGAAAATAAGAATAGAAACTTGAAGATAATCTTTCATGGTGAATTGCATTGAATGACTTGGTGCTCAGTGTCTCTTTATTTACTTTCTGCCTCACTGACAACAAACCTCAAAGCCCATTTATTTATACATTTAGTCATTCCTTTGTTTATTCCATCGTTCCCCATTAAATGCCAGGTACTTTCCTAAGCACTGGGGAAACAGTAAGTTAGACACGATTCCTGAAATTCAAGAACTCATAACAGCATTGAGACAAACAAACTAATAGCTAGATTTCACTGTGCCAAGTGTGTGATACGAGAAGAGAATCCCCAGGACACCATGGAAGAGAAAGAATGCCTTGACAAGACAAAAAGTACACTGGAGACCTCAGAGACACAAATCTGTTTAAGATATTTAAAGAAGAGAACACTTACTGCCAATAGCCTCAGATAACACATGTAATATTTATTATTTATACAATAGTGTAGCAATTGCCTGCATGTATAATCATGAAATATTAGGAATTTTAGGGTTACATCTTAGTGGTAACTCATTTGGATTCTTACATTTTTTAAAATAAATTTATTTATTTATTTTTGGCTGCATTGGGTCTTCATTGCTGTGCGCGGGCTTTCTCTAGTTGCGGCGAGTGGGGTCTACTCTTCGCTGTGGTGCGCGGGCTTCTCACTGTCGTGGCTTCTCTTGTTGCGGAGCATGGGCTCTAGGCATCCAGGCTTCAGTAGCAGTGGCTTGCAGGCTCTAGAGCACAGGCTCAGTAGTTGTGGCACACGGGCTTAGTTGCTCCTTGGCATGTGGGATCTTCTCGGACCAGGGCTCATATCCATGTCTCCTGCATTGGCAGGTGGATTCTTAACCACTGCACCACCAGGGAAGCCCTGGATTCTCACATTTAATTAATGAGAAAATAGTGGCCCTGAGAAGAGAAGTGAGAAGTTCAAGGTCACCCAACTCTTTAGAGGGGGCCTTAATTAAACTTGTAAGTTCTTCGTGCCAATGCAATATTGTTTCTTCCACATTAAGCCTTCTTCACCTCCTCCATAGCTTTTTATTGATTGTTCATTGTTTATTCTCTCTTTTCTATGCAGGTTCTCTAGTCAACTTGCAGAGCTCTTATCTTTTCCTTAATGATTCTTTAATGAGTGTAGTTGATAAAAATTGAGAAAATGAAATTGGAAATGATGCTCAAACAACATTACCTTTTTTGGATTTTCTGCTGATCTGAAGTAAAAATGCAATTACCTCAGCTCTCAGACTCAGCATGTTGTGTTCGTCATTCCAGGTTACTCCATAAATTGCAATTATTGTCATTTGTGACTCTCACAAGATTATAGGTGACTGCGTACTTCATCAGCCAAGATCAGAATTTCCCATGGCACAAACAAAACACTTGTATAATGATCTAGGAGGGTGGATTAAACATACTGAATGAGAGAGCTACACCCTGAAAATGTTCAGGGGATTATCAGTTTAATTTTTCAAATCCATTCAACTGAAGTGAAATTGATGTGGCTCTGCCTAAGTGTCAGTACCATTTTGGGGTTTAACTTTTACATTTCTGACTTCCTGCTACTTAAGGTTTTTACCACTTTTAATGCTAAAGAGTAGGATACCAAAAGAATTCAAGTCACTGAGTAAAATCTGTGGTTGTTCATTTAAAAATAGATATATTGTTCATTTAAATTGTTCATTAAATTGTTCATTTAAAAATAGATATATTTAAATACATGATAATGGTTCTCTCCCCTTATTTTGTCCTGAAGCCTATGCCTTATCCATCCCCATAGCTCCATAGATTGGAATTTTTGTGTAGTGTTTCTTATTAACCTTGAAAATATTTCTACAGAGACAACGTGATGTGTGTGTGTGTGTGTGTGAATTTATACCCCATGGGAGGCTATTTGAGAGAACATATTCCAGGGATAGCTAGCATTTTAAATCTTCTAATCAAAAGCCCACATTACGAAGGTACACACATCAGCTATTTTATCGCTACTATTCTTATTTCAGATTTGCATCAGATTAGCATAATGGGTATTAGAAACTATTTTTTGCTACTGATATGAGTGACAGAAATATTATGCAGGCTTTCCTGCCCTTGTAGGAATGAAGTGTAAGAATCCAGAGACCAGGTTATCTGTATCTTTTGGAGCGGGGCCTGAGGCCAGATTCTGAAATGGTCTACTGTATACCCACTGATTCAGAACAAACTTGTTGCCACACTAAATCCTGCTGCTAGGATATCTGTTGTGAATGCTTCAAACAAATCTTTCACACAGGTGGGGTCAAAACACTAAGAAGGAGCTTACAAAATAAGTTGCAGACTTATTTTCTAATAAATGTTTGTATATATAATCAAATTCCTTCTGTTAGCCTTATTTTAGGGTAACCTGGTTATAGAAGACTTAAGACTTTTACCTGCCTCTAACTCTTGGAACTTTTATTTATCATAAGGAACCTACTAATTGTGAATGATCTATTGCCTTAGATCAGTTGGCAGCAGGAGTTGGTGTGTGCCAGTACCTATGAGCCCGTGTGTGCGTGCATACACAGAGATGCATCCACAGGAGAGTGGTGAAGTCAGAGGAATGGAGTAGGAGACAGACTGGAGCTGCCAACTGTTTATATATGGGCTTATTTGTCCTTGTCCCTTAGGTTGGAAAGTTTCTCTTCCACAAATTCTCCTGAATTTCTTACTGGTGAGCAAGTCATTTGTCTTTTGCTCCAGAGATGGTAACACGTGATTTATGACCCACACTTACCTACCGTTGTTCAGATCTCGGTCATCTCCAGGACGGATGGTTAAAATGCAGTCTACTTTAGTCTACCCTCTTCAGCTTTATTTGTTCTTTGAAAGCCCGTGCTGTGTATATTTCAAGGAAAAAATCTGGTTTAAATGTTCTTCTTACTTTCTATGTGTGACAAATGTTCAAGTTACTTTTCTCCCTCAAAATTTCCATCATTATTGCTTCTTTTCTTTCTTCTAATGTTGCCATGCTTCTTCCTCATGTCTTTAAAATCAAAAAGCCATTTAGTGAACAATATAGTAAATACTTCTGCAAACGCTTAGGGCTTATATCATCCAACGCTATTTCCAAGCCTTTAGAGTCATAGTTTTCTTGAATTATAGGTTTTCATTTGAAATGTATGTTCTTTGCATTTGTCTATATGAATTAAGCATTCTCTACTCAGAATGCTGTTTCTTGAATTTTTTTTTCCTTCTCCCCTTTTATGTTTATTTTCTGCTCTAAACTTAGCCATGATCTTTGTTGATTAAGAGTGAAGATATATTATGGAACCAACTGAAATCTTCATCTGACCCAGTCCAGAGTAAATAAATTAGTATTAATAAGAACACTTACATTAGTTTAGATAAGGAATGCTGTGCTACAGTGACAAATAATCCACAGTAACAACAACAATATTATTTTTCACTCATATAAAGTCCACCCAAGGCTAAAGGACAGTCAAGGATAAATCTCTTCCAACTAGTGACTCAGGGATTGAGGCTGTGTTCAATCTTGTGGTTATGACACTTACAATACTTGGCCTATGTGGTCTCCAAGTCCATGGAAGAGACAGAAGGTGGTCTACTAGATCTTAAGTGCTTTGCCCATAAGCAACATACATTACTTTTCAGAGCACGTGGCTCAAAGCTAGTCACTGATGCCTGCTTAACTGCAAGAGGACTCAAAGAATCAGGTGAGCAGTGACTGTCTCTGCCTAGTGTTTTCATAGAGGAAGAGCTATGTGACTACTGCGACCATCTGGTAAGAATGTTGTTACTCAGAACACTGGAACCCTGATGAATACCTAAGATGAGCATGCATCTGTTACTCAGAGCTATCCTTGTAACTAACTGGCACCTCTGCTTAGAGATATATATGACTGGCATCTCATCAAACCAAATTCAGTTTCCACTTCCCTACCCCCACTCCTTGAGAAGGGCTAAGAAAAGGGCTCTTCTTTTATGCAGTAGTCAGCCTGTTCCTCTCCTTTCTGCAAGACTCATGGCGTGGGGGTGGGGTGGGGAAGTTTTGGTGAGCTCCTTCCTTGGCAGGAAATGATGAGGGAAGTCTTCAACTGGACCTCCTTATTTATAAGATTGTATCCTGCTCTGGATCAGTATCTTAAGAATTTTAAAATAGTTTCTCAATTTTGAAACCTTGCTAAGCTTGTTATACCTTATCTATATACATGTACAGATTAGCAGCAAGGTCCTTAAAAATGCAGCATCTGTGCATTTTCTTTTGAGGACTGCAGGAAGGATGAAGGAAATCTGGAATGTTGAAAATTGGTCAAGAGAATAGGCTTTTGTGTCAGTCAAGTCTAGGTTTAAATTCTCTCACTGTTGCCTATTAACCATTTGGTCTTGAGAAAGGTAATTTTTAGCCTCTCTGAATCTCTCTGAAATGGATGTAAAAAATCTATCTCAGTGGTAGTTGTGAAGATGAAATAAGAAAGTGTACATTACCAGTACATGTACTTAGCAATGCACTTAGCAGTCAATGAATTTGGCTATCGATATAATTGTTAATTTAATAACCGTAATAGTTATAATGTAGAATAGAAGGGAAGAACTACAAAAACAAAAGGAAGGAAAACAAAGGTGACAGTCTAGGCCTAAGAGATATCCCTGATTTTAGTAGTTGAAAGGTTTGCAAGAAGTTTCCTGCAAATATTAATATTTCATTAATATTAATGTTAACAAAAATATTAACTGCAGAGCTTGAAGTTCCAGAGATTGGAGGCCTCCTCTTTTAAATATTTCTCTTGCTTGACATCTTTCCTATATTTTTCTTCATCTTACTTTGTTTAATACCAATGTCTATTTTCTCTTTGATTCTCAAAGGGCTATAAATCTTTGCTTGAGGGATGATAGTATGTGTATTGTTCTCTCTATGGTATCCTAAAATTCTGTCCTTGGTCCTTTCTCCATTTCATTCACTCTCCATCATGATAACATCCAAGTCAAAATCCTGGCACATCTCTCTGGGGCAGTTGTTTGCAAAGGATGGTCTCCAGACCAGCATCTTCAAAATCATTTGGGAGCATGAAGGAAAAACAAATTCTTGGGCCCCACCCCAGAATCAGAAAGTCTGGAGGTTAGCTCAAGAATCTGTGTTTTCTACAAGCACTCTAGGTGATTCCAATACACGCTGAAGTTTAAGAGCCATTGTTATAGATCACAGGTTTTCACATTCACTGTGCTCCAAACGTAACTCATCTCTTCCTCCCCACTTCTGCTAGTATACCCAGTTCCACTCTTTTTAGTTAAATGTCTCCTCCTTAAGACCAGTTACTCAAGCCAGAAATTTGGATGTCCTCTTCTCCTCACCCACCCTTCATACCAAATCACCAATCATCCAACAGCTCTCAAATACAGTTAACCCTTGAACAACGTGTGGGGTTAGGGGCACTGACCCTTCATGCACTCAAAAATCTGTGTATAACTTATAGTCTGCTATCCATAGCCTTGGTTCTGCATCTGCAGATTCAACCAACCATGGATTGTATAGTACTGTAGTATTTACTATTTAAAAAAAAAATTGGGTATAAGTGAACTTGTGCAGTTCAAACCCTTGTTGTACAAGGATCAACTATACATCTTCTTCTGTCACTCACCACAGACCACCATCAACTCAGCCTATATTACTGAAAGGCCTTTTTTGCTAAACCACTAACATATGCCAGGCTTTGTGTGAGGCTAGAGTTGGCAAACTCACAAGTACAGGATAAATCCAGGCCAAGGCTAATTTCTGTAAATAAGATTTCATTAGAATACAGCCACACTCATCCGTTTACAAATTGTCTGGACTTCTTTTGCACTATGACAGAGTTGAGTAGTTGCAAAAGAGACTGGATGGTCCACAAAGTCTAAAATGTTCACTATCTGGCCCCATACCTTAGAAAAGGTCTGTGGCCACTGAGGTAGGCCCTGGGCATACATGGGGAGAAAGATGGATATCATATATGTCCTCATGGAATTTACAGTCCAGCATGGAAAACCTGAAGATAAAGTGAGCTATATAGTTATCCATGTCAGCAGCATCTGACCTAGCCTAAGGGGAGCAAGAAAGGCTTTCCTGGGAAAGCGTGGTGAAGCCAAGTTTCAAACGATATATGGAAACTCATCAGGCAAAGGAAAAAAGGAGAAAAGTGTCACAATCAGAGGAAAGAGCTTGACATATGTATGTATGTATGTATGCATAGGTGGATGTATGTATGTAACATAATTTCTCTCAGTACTTGGTGTTGTCCTCAGTACATTCTGGTTTTCTGACTATCCAATAATTATTGCTTAAAAGCCCTTGACTCTTAATCTTTAGGGCAGAAACCTTCAGATCACTCCCTTCCAGGTGGTTCCCCATTGCACAGTGAGTCCTAGTTCTATAAGTGATTCGACATGACTCAGGGCAGCAGTGGGAACAATTCTGTTGAGCACGGGAGACACTCCATATTAAGACACTAAACAAATACCTTCCTGAAAGCCCAATATACACTTTGGGAGTTGCCTGAAGTAGTAACTATCAGATTGCATTTTATAGCTGCTACCAAGTGACCTGGATAGAGAAATATTGGCGTAACAATTTTGCCCCAGGATCTGGGGCAAAATATGTATGCACCACTGGTTTTTCAAGATAAATCTCATGCAAGATCTGAAATGGTTTTGGTTACATGTTCCTCTTTTCCTGTTCAATATTCTTTTCCTCTTTGTAGAGACACTTAAGGAAAACATTTAAAAACTCACAAGCTCAAGAAAATATATCTGAAATAATTACAGAGCATTTACTTTTCTTTTTTTAATTGCATGATACTAAATTAAAAAATCTTTCCTCTCTTCACCAAAGATGGGCCCTTCAGAAGTACTTTTCCTCTTTCTTCTTGGAGGAAAAAAAAAAAAATGTGCAAAAACAGGGCTCCAGGCTACTGTCGCTGAGAGTTGAGACTCCAACAATTTGAGACCAGCACCATTTTCTCCTCATTTTGCTATAACCTTATCTGCTTTGACTGCTGCTCTACCATCTCAGGTAAAACACATATCTCATTCTCTTTTCTGCCTACAAAGCCAAGCTGGAATAATTCCACCTGTTTTGTGGCTGGCACTGATCCTTTTTGGCATGAAAAATGGAAACACTGGGACAGTTAAAGCACCGTCTCCATTTCCAGCATCTCGCTGGGTGCCCTCCTCTAGCTAATAACTCGCTCCTGTCCAAATGGTACATTTTCACTTTAGGCAGGGATGTCTTGGGATGGCTGTTTTAGAGGTAGAAGTAGTTAGGGGATCTGAGAGACTTCTTAATTTCCCCCTCGTCTCCAACTTCTAGGTTCCTCATGAATTGGATCATTGCCTGCTCACTGCTTGCTTGCCTGCACAGCCTGCTTCCTTAATCACAGGCATTACTTTCAATCTTGTTGCAGATGTAGCTGATTAAAAACACTGGTCTTGAGAAAATTCTCTTTCTTGAAAGTCAGTGCTTGCAGGAGATTAGGACTGTTTATATTGTAAGGCACTCCCTTCAAAGCCTCTGGTGGCTTTACTCTCTTGACTTATGCAAACCTCAACTAATTCTCTTTATCCAGATAATCCACTTGCTTCCAGTATTCATCAAATGGCAAAATGAAAAGCTTTTAAGAAACAGAATAAATGTGCAGGCTTAAAATCACATAGAGTTTTAGTCTTAATAAAATTGTGAAAAAAATTTTTTGAGGAAATCAGACTTCTGAATCTTAGGTCTAATGAGATAACTTAAAAGCCGATAAAATCCAAGAGACCATACCAGATATGTTTTGTACCTCTTGAATTGCTTTAGCAGGTGTTTAGATCACAAACTTTTTTTTTTTTTTGGTGGTACGCGGGCCTCTCACTGTTGTGGCCTCTCCCGTTGCGGAGCACAGGCTCCGGACGCGCAGGCTCAGAGGCCACGGCTCACGGGCCCAGCCGCTCCACAGCATGTGGGATCCTCCCGGACCGGGGCACGAACACGTGTCCCCTGCATCGGCAGGCGGACTCTCAACCACTGTGCCACCAGGGAAGCCCCGATCACAAACTTTTGATGAGGGAAAAGAATTGCGTTTCTTTCTCTTGGATAAGATGACCATAAGGCAAACTCCCCCTATCTGAGCCCTGCTTCTTCCCTTAACTTGTGTGGAATTCTCCATTGCACGAGTTCTCTATTTGATGTTTAAATTGAATTCATTAGATATTTAATGCACAGTGACCACACACAAGGTACTAACAAATATACATAGCTATAATAAACAGGAAGAATCCTGTCCTGAGGGAGCTCCATTATTTCAGTAAGGGCTGACAGGGTTGTTCTGAGTTAGGGCCAGAAAACCAAAAGATTCAAAGTCTGTATTTTCCCTGATTCAATCACTCCTATAGCACTGGGCGAAAGAAAACATGGTGAGTAAAGGGATGCTTTTGAAGCAGTGACATCCAGGACTCCAGTTCCAAACTGACAGAATTAATAGTTGAACAGATTTCCGAGACTATCTATAAGATACATGATTTGGAAGTGGTGTAAATCATGCTTCTCCATGTGATACTCTGTGCTAGGGGTGACATGTAGAATGATACTACAAAAGTCTTACTATTGTTGCCAGGATACCACCAGGAATATCAAGTATCTCCCAAACACATTTAAAAAGTAGCATAGCAATTCTTTCACACTTTGAAAACTTCTGCCCAAGAGAGTGAAAGCAAAGCTTCAGTTTTCTTTCTAAATGACAATGTGCTATGGTTAGGTATCAACTAACTTAGTATTCACCAAAAAAAAGGTCTGATATTTGGAGCAAGACAATATGAGAAGAAAAGACTATTCAGGGTGTGAGCTAGCAGGCTTCTTTCCCAGGTTTACACTGTATGAACGGGCTATTTCAGACAAGTGGAATAAAATGGTGAGAATCATTGTAAGAAAGCAAACAGGAGAGCTGTAACCAACAGCCCACTGGCATGAACTGTCAAACACAAACTGTCCTTTGAAGCTTACTCAATGCAAACAAAATGAGCAGACCACAGGTCAATTATGTTCCCATAAGGTCTGATGCAGATCACTGGGGTTTCTACAGACTGGTGTGGGTGCACACAGGTGGGTATTGATGGTTAACCATTTGAAATGAGTGCCTGCTTGTGTGCCCTGTTATTTGATAGCTTCATAATGAAACAATGAATCTGCTAAGTTATAAAACGACAAGGGTCTTCTTTATAAGGCTTGGCCTGGGAAAGGCCTCATGCACAGGGAGAATCCTACTCAGGGCTTGTCGGAGATAGAAACCCTCAGGGGGAGGCTTTGGTCCTATAGGTGGGCACACTTCAAAAATATTTGAATAAAGGACATGGGTAAGCTGATTTCTTCTTGGCGAAATCTTGCTTAACCACATCAATGGCAGGAGGATTTTCATTTCTCCAAACCACAATCTACGATCTATGTATATGTGTTGGAGCAACATCTCATCATTCATTCCTGGTGATAAACGATGCTTGACTTGCTTTCCTTCCCCTACAAAGATTACAAGGCACTCCCTAATCAAGAATTTTACCTGCTCCAAAAAATAATGGAAAATCAATGTAAAACTTTTGCCTTGTTTCAGTGTAGCTAGGTAGGTGGTTAGCTTTAGGGGGAGATGACTTTGACATGACTCCCTGTTTTATATCTTGGACACAACCCAAAAGCTGTGCTCTGAATGACCACGTGAAGTGCTACCTTTCTTCTGACTGGAGGTCCTTGTGCAGATTATGAGGCATTTAGTGGAATATTTCCCTCCTGAATTTGAATTTAAACTCTACTAAGCTCAAGGATCAGCGTTGTTCTCAGGAGATTGTGTGGTTACAAAGTGGTCTCTCTACATCTCATGTTGACTTTGGAGAGGACCAGATTTAGGGTGACCAAACCTAGCCTGGATTGCTATTGTGGGCTGAGGTGTAGAAAGATCGCCTTCCTTACTCATGGTCTGTGATACTGTTTCAGGCTAAATGGCTTTTAGACTTTAGGAAATGCATTGCTGGTGGCTATTCTACTTTGCTGATTCCCTGAAGGAAGGAAGTATGCTGGTGGTGAAGAATGAAGAAGGAGGTCTTTAGGGTAGGAAAACAAGTATAGAAATTGGGATATATTCCTGTGAGTAGAGGGTGTCATTTGGGATGCTTTTCTCTTTGATTTTGGGAACGATCTTACATTGCAAGTAATTATTTCCATATTTAAACACATTTTAGCAAAGTCTGATGCAGCTAAAAATCTTTTATTGATTTAATTTTTGGAGGAGGGAGGTGATAATCTTCAAGTCATCCTTCTGATTTTACTTTAAAAGTTACTTGTACAGAAGATGCTCTCCTATGCCCAGAGAAGGAGGTTCTTCAATCATGTCTTAAGACTGTGTGTGTTTCATTCATAGCATTTGCCATGAATTATAGTATGTGTTTGTGATTATATAATTAATCCAGAGGCACAGTCTGATCAATGTTGGCTCCCCAGTACTTAGTGCAATGCCTGATACAGAGTAGAAATTCATTAGATATCTGTCAAATAAATGATAAATGCCCCAGAGGGGGAGTCAGAGTGGTGGAGAAGAGCTTAAGATGGGAGGAACAGGACAGAGGTGACAACTGAAAAATGAAGGACAATGCCTGGACACTGAGTAGAAACTTTGAAGTTAATTTTGCTCCTCATGAATTTTTAGCATGTTATAGGTAAGTGGAATCTGATCTAAAATTAGTATCTTTTTTCCGACCGAGAGGTCAGGAAATTGAGTTTTTTTTTTTTTTTTCAGAATGTGCTCAACTTATATTCAAGTAATTAATTCTTGAGTATAAAAGGACTTAGATTTGTAAAACGTAGCTCCATTGTGCCTTAATACTTTCCTTAACATCTTGTTTTGATTATTAATTTACCATTTTTAATAACTTATAACAATGCATTGTTCTTAAGCATAATAAAATGATTCAGAGGTGATGATGTACATGAAATAGAGACAATCCACCAAACATTATGCATGCAAGCTATTTAAAATTTATTTTGTAATTGAGAATTGTGCTAAATACCTTGCCCACCCCCACTGCAGAGTTGGTGAGCAAACTGAGCAGCCAGATGTTTTCTTATCCAATTAGCTTAATCTCTGTACATGCCTAGACACACACTGCAACATAGTCATTGATGAAAGAAAGGATCCCTAGGTTTTCCTAGAATAAAATGAACTTGAGAAAATTGATTTTAATATTAATGTGTTGAGAAAAAAAACAAAAGTCTTTTACAGCTTGAAACTAACTGTAATGTCATGGGTAGTAATATTTTCAGAAATAATGAGACTGTCATTTGTTCCATTGCCTGATAAAGTAGATTGATGTACTACCTTGAATATAACAGTACTGGTAAAGAAAAGAAAGAAATAAGAATGGACACAGGTTTCGTAGCATCTTAAGTTTATATAATGTGGAGGTCCTTTTGGTTAGAAAAATAATTTTTAAAATTACAACTATAAATTTAGGTACATGTCCTCTTAGATGAGGACTTGCAAGAGAGGGACCTGAAGCATGACCTTCACTGACTTCAGGCCAAATCTTCCTCTGGCACCTAAACCAGAGAATCATCCACATTTTTGTCTTTTGGTCATTCCAGAAGTCAAACAACAATTGTTACAGCCTTTGACAGTGGCTCTGCAGGATTTGAAAGCTGAAAGACACCATAAAATTATTTAAATGTGTTTTCAGCAGAAAAAACATAGTAAAAGTACTTTCTCAATTATTACCATGACCAAATGATCTCCCTGAGAATACATGGCAAGCTTGATCCCAGAACAACAGGGATTCACAGGTTGAGTGAACAGATGCAATCCAGTTAACCCCACTTAAATGACCATTTTCTGCAGAAGTTAAAGTGGGAATAGAAAAATCCTGCCTGATTTCACACTGGACGTGCTGTGATTTAGTACCCAGCAACTTTTTAGTCACACTCTGGCTTTCTATCTACCTTCTAGGAATGTCTGTTTTTATTCTCTATGTCAAGAATCTAAGCAGCTATCTCTACTGGGCTGCACAATGCAAAGAGACTAGATTCTTCGGCTTTGCTCATATCCTCCCACCTTTAAAAATAAATTGAGAATAAAGCTCTTAAATGTGTAAAGAGGCAACCTTCTTCTGTTGAGACAACAGAGTTGAACTGGTGGCCGGAAAGATACTTGCAAACATGGGAAGCTGTTCATTGAACTAATAAGGTGATCAGAAAGCAGTGAGCTCTCAATATACCATGTCCTTTTTATTTTTTTTAGGTTTTCATAATTTTGATTCCAGATGATCAATGAAGGATGACATGTTAATTCTACCTTAAAATAAAATATGAGAACACTTTATTTTTTAATAAAATACAAACCCAACACTCCCATAACTCTTTTTTTTTTCTTTTTGGTGCTGGTTATATGTAGTTCTGCTAAATGTCAGAGAATGTTACAATGCAGAACAAAAACAATGCTGAAGCACCAGTTCACTGCCTCTCCCCATGCCATTAGGAACAAGCATGTATTTCAACTTCTGACAAAAGTTATGCACATGAAATCACACTCTATTTTATCCCATAGTTACAAAGGAAAGCCAGTGGGCCTAAAACTGGCATAGTGGATATGGACATTATACCTCTAAAAAAGATATTAAAGTTCACATATTTCTAAGTCACGTGGAAAGACCAAGACACTGAAATTAAATAGTGATGTAAAACCAGACAAATAGGAAAAATGGAATCTATCTAAGCTAAAGCACACCTTGGAAAAAGTAAATTGACTCATGTACAGCTATTGGTTTATGTAGGTATATTGTCTAAAACGCAGGGTCTGGGGAGGGAACTACGAAAACTGCCTAAGGAATTATTGATATTATGGCTAGTAAAGAATGCATAAAGCTGGCATGGGGAAAAGGATATTTTATCTGTGTATCTATGCCTAGGAAGCAAATACATTTAACCATATCAAAGTTAAGTGTGCATCAGGCACACTGATGAAATATTATGGCATAGATGCTTTTGATGCAACAGTAGACATTTTCTGTAAGAGGTATTAAATAGTAAATACTTTGAGCAGGTCTAAAAATGGAGCTAGACTGTTAAAAGCATTCTTATCAGATGTTATTTACATACACCAGTAAGACTATATGTACACACACACACACAAACACAAACACACACATTTCCTTGTGTGTTTCCTTGTGCCAAAATAAAAATGTCTGGCTTTCTCTAAATAACAATCTTGAAACAGGTTTTTATAATACCACAATGTAATCAATATATTTACTGATGCATTTCTAATATGGTTGGTCAAATACAGACTGAAATTTAGCCCAGAGCAAAATGACAAAATGGCCATAATTACTCTCAAGACAATTATAAGACTGAAGAAATCAAGCAATTATAGAATTTATGCTCTAAAATTGTCTTTTTCTTTTAGTAAAAAGAATGAACAAAACCAAACTATTCAGCTCATAACAATCTGATGCATTTGATTCCTGGTGAGTTCAGACCCCGTGGTTGCTATTTCAAGCCTCATTTCTTTTTGACCTCAAATAATAAAGTTGAAGTCAGCCAGTTTCCATTCAGCCTTGTTGCATTGTCTGCCAGTTTATAAGGCTTTATGTTTGCAACAAAAATGTTATAGGAGGAAAACCACAAAGAAATCACAAATCTGGGGAATTTTCCGTTTTACACAGATTTCAAAATTGTTACAAAAGTTGCCTACCACTGGACATACTTGATAGCAGAAAATAATCCAAACACTGAAAATCTCTGTCACGATTTTGTTAACTCCTTATAATAAGAAACTGCTGTGCTGGGCAACTGTTTCCTCCCTCCCTCCCTCTCTCCCTCCCTTTCCTTCTTTTTTTTTTCTTTCCTTCCTTCCTTCTCTTCCTTTCTCTCCCTCCGTTCTCTCTATCCATCTGGCACCTCTTCTAGTTCCTTCTGTGTGCCAGGCTCTCTTAAGCTTCTCAAGTTTAACAGGAAAAGACAGCCCTAAAGAAACACTGAAGTGTATCATACCCGAGCCTGAGTTTCGGCACAGTGTGACAGCTGTCATTATCAGAACTGGCTCCGTACTTAGACAAAGTGGGCAGCTCCAAAGCAGCATGGTAGGAAGATGTCACAAAACCCTGCTTCACTTTATATTCCACAATCAAACTGCCTGTCATGGAAGCACCTTGCCGTCAGAGAAGGGAAGATACATCTAAATTAGAGCCATTGCTATGTAGCCATTAAGACTCAGCTCAGGAATCATCTTTCATGGAGCATTTTGCTTACTTGCTCTCCAGTTCCATCACCATTCTTGTTTAGTCTGACTCTCTTTTTTCCCATAGCACCTGTGCTTACCTCTAACAGCATTTCCTTCAGTGCTGCAATCATCTGCTAAGAGAGATATCTCCCTTTTAGATGATGAGGGCCTTCAGGGCAGGGACTTTGTCTTTCATTTCAGTCCCCAACACCTAACAAAAATATCGGCACACAGTGAGTGCTCAAGGAATACTTGGTGAACGAATTCATTAGAAAATATATTCGGCAGTTGAGAATCGCTAACAAAACCATTCAACAATATTACAGAGCATGTACTATGTTCTAAGCACTAGGCACAGACGTATAGCAGAAATAAAGATCCATGTCCTTGTAGAACTATACTCCAAGAGAAGACACAAATAACAAAGAAAGGACAAATAAACTGTGATAATAGCAATGAATAAATAAAGGGAATAATCAAATAAAGAATGATTGGGGGAGGGCTCTTTGAGATTATGATGTCTTCCCTGAGGAGGTGACATTTGAGCTGAGACCCTGAAATGGAGCAGGACCCTGTGGGGCAGGGCTCCTGGGCACAAAAGCCTTTCTGTGTCCCCCATTTCTTGATTACAGGAAATAGGCTTCATTCACCCTTCATGACCTTCTGTGAG
Source organism: Mesoplodon bidens (assembly GCF_964165515.1). Taxonomy (NCBI): domain Eukaryota; kingdom Metazoa; phylum Chordata; class Mammalia; order Artiodactyla; family Ziphiidae; genus Mesoplodon; species Mesoplodon bidens. The sequence goes on along the minus strand of NC_138162.1, from coordinate 69,171,110 downwards.
TTCCAACGGGCAGGTTTAAACAGTTGCTAATCAGCGAAGGAAGGGGATGCAGAGGCAAGGGAGGAACAGTCAAGAAACAATAGTACAGTCTTGGGGCAGGGTCCTGGTTCCCCCTCAAGGGATACACACAACAATATCTTTGAGCTGTTTTACAGATACTGAAACCCCCCCAGGTGGGAGAAGTTAAATGTATGCTGTTCACAAGCATGTAGACCCCAGACCGGTTGGAACCAGAAGGTTGATGATGCTGACTCCCACTTGCCTCACCATCAACCAGTTAGAAGAATGTCCACAAGCTGATCACACCCTCTTTGAACCATTACTATAAAACTCCTCACTGCCCCCTCCAGGTCGGGACACACAGCTTTGAGGACATTAGCCCACTCTGGCCCCCTTTGCCTGGCCAAGCAATAAAGTTATTCTTTTCTACTTCACCCAAAACTTGCCTCTGAGATTTAATTTGGTGTCAGGGTACAGAGACCGGATTCGGCTTCAACCTGAAGGACGAGATGGAGCTAGTCAAGTGAACAGAAAGCTGAAAATGGTCCAGGCAGAAGAGACAGTTAGGATAATGATGAATAAGATCTTGAAGTGTTGCAGGCATTGAAAAATGTCTATTGTGCCTGGAGCACTGCGAATTAGGGAAGAATAATAAGAGATGAGATTTATAGGAAGTGCCAGATTATACAGGGCTTTTAAACCAAAGCTAGAAGTTGGGATTTTATTCTATAAGCCATGGGAAGCCTTTGTAAGGTTTTAAGCAGGAGAGTTATATAAGCCATTATATATTTTAAATAGATAATGCCTTCATCAGTGATGTAGAAAATAGATTGGGGGTAACAAGAGAGGAAGCAGGGTAAACAATTAGACAGGAATGAGATTCAAGACATTTAATAACTTCTATAGCCTTTGACACCTATCAATCAGAAAAGTCACCAACAAATAAGGACAGACACTGGCCAACAGGCCATGATATCTGAAGAAAAGCAGAAGAGTTGGCTAACCTTGTAGCTTGTAGTGAGAGAGAATTTTGGCATGAACTAGGTGGGTAGTGTAAGCATGAAGTGTAGTGAATTGAGACAAAACATATCTAGAAGGTATAACTGAAAGGACATTCAGATAGATGGGATGTAAAGGATCCTTAGACAAGGGAGGGATCTTTGGTCAAATTGAAAGGTCTGGCCTGAACAATCAGTAGTATGAATATCTATTCCATTTTAATGAAGAACAGTCAAAAGTTCTGTTTTGGACCTGATAAATTTAGATGTCTTTATGCCATTTCAAATGAATATGTTAAGTGGCTGGGCTTCCACACTTGAGCTGAGGGTAGTGGCCAAGGCTGGAAATGTACATTTAAGAGTAATCAGTATTTAGTCAAGCTTCTGGATGAGACCAGCTCAAGAAAGAGTATAGAAAATAAGCTCAGAGAAAATAAACCAAGGAAGATAAGTAGAAGGAATGCTTTGTGGGCAGGAATGCAGCAAGAGAAAGTACCCTGGTTAAACTTCATCTGTCTCCTAACTTTGCCAGAGTTTGGTCCTGCCAGAACACCTGCTTCACAATGTACCCCAAGCTCTTCATTCACCTTGGCACCTTCCAGATTGGCTGCCAATTTTATTCCAGATCTAAGAACACATCCATAAACTCATCAATATACTGTATTACTGAAATATGTGGGCATGCCAAAGATTTTATATTTATTTAACTCTAGATGTTTTTACTTTACAGACAAAATAGATGCTGGATCGTAAGCTTAAAGCATGTACTTGACCATAATGCTTTGGCTCTTTCAATTTTTCATGAAACTCACAAATGAAGACCACTGTTAATAGGTCCTTCTGAATATGAGATATATCTATAATTCAAAATATTTCAACTAATTGGCCTTCTTTTTACCTTCACAATTCATACATCTATGAACAGAGACCTTCAAAAAGGTAACTGTAATGCCCCAACAAAGGTAGGAGAGATCATACTTCTAACAAATACCCTATCTCAAGATCAATTGTTTGATTTAGTTATTAGCCACATTCTATTCCCTTCTATTATGTAACTGAGATGTGCTATTTTACTACATTCTACGTTCATGTTAAGGCTGCATTTACTGGTCCAGTCCGCAAATATTTATTATGGTTTCATTTATACTCAAAGGACGATTGCAGAGTGTTTAGGAGTATAGATTCCCTAGTTTGGAATATCAGCATCGTCACTTAACTAGTTTAACTCTTGGCAAGTTACATAAGTTCTCTCTGCTTCTGATCATTCATTTGTAAAATCGGTATAACAATAGCTTCTGAGGATAAGTATAATTTAAGATACTTTAAGCACTTAAAAAAGTATATGGCACATGTTAGGCTCTTAATGTTATATATTGCTACGATTTTAATTATTATTATTCAGATGTGCTTGAGTATCTTATATTAAGTGCTAGGTAGGGATACATTCCTGAAAAAAGACAATCCTGCATTGAAGATATTTTCAGGCTGGCTGGGGAAATGCATGAATGATACAGATTTTCAAAATAATGTGCACTTTTGTAGGAGTAAGTCCAAATCTTGGAATATTCACTCTAAATATGGAATAGTGGTTTAATGATGAAAGCTGACAGGAAATGATTACTATAAAAAGCAGCATTTACTTCTCATCTGTTTATAATGAAACATCAAAATTTCGATAAAAATAAGAGTTTATCCAGATAATTTTCACCGGAATTTCGAGAAATCATGTGAACAGAATCATTTCAATTCTTTAAGAGCTCCATCTTCCTGTTTCAGGGTTTTGCTAATTTAATGGTCTACACTTTAAGCAAAAATAGGGGTCATATATTCCTTGTGGGGACAAGATATTCTAGTAAATCCCAGAAAAATCAGTATCTAGGACACAAAGTAGGGTAAGCAAAAGTCCATAAGCAAAGTCCTTATGTATTCTCATTCATCTGTTTATTTTTCTCTTATTCAGACTTATCCTAAAGTGAGAGGTAAAGTTTTCAGGGATCGAAAAAAAAAATACATGTATATACATACATACATACATACATATTTATTCTCTCTCTCCCTCTCTGCATATGTATATACATAAACATATACATTTGTAGAACTATATGCTTCTACATGTCTTTCCTACTGACCACACTGTATTGTGATTACCTGAGTTTCTTGTATTGAAAACAAGTGAAAGTAAATGTTTGGTTGCTGACAAAGGGTTAGTCATTTAACTGAGCTGGCCTCAGCAGGTGCCAGGATGATGGACTTACACTCTACTTTATGCATCAGGAATAGGCTACAAAATTGCATATAAATCAAATATCCATTTAAAAGTTGTTTTTTTAATGGACCGTCTGATAAATATCTCATTTTTTCTTCATTTATCTTTGAAAATTTGAATTTTGTAACTTGGATTTTTTTAATGCAAGATAAGTCTTTTGTTTAACAACAAATCCAGTGGTTTTCTAGGATGGAAAAATCTGAAAAAGAGTGGGAACGGAAAAGGGAAATACAAAGTCTGAGATAAGAAATAAGCTGAGGCAATAAAAACTGATACTGAGGGCAAACCCTACATATATGGACCTTTTCAATGCCTTATTTCCTTTGCATTTGCCTGTACTATTTACATTTGGATACAATTTAAATCATTTCAGGTAGTCTTTTTTCTTTTAGATTTTCCTTTTTCCGAAAGAACAAACATATCTTTTTGAAGAAAGCTCATCGAGTAGCCATAGTTATCCTGTAACTAGAAACAATTGCCTGTTTATGGCCCATATAAATGTATATCAGTGAATCAGCAGATATGTCAGAAATATTGTTTATAAACAGATGAGTTCAAACAACAAAATCACATGGAACACATCTTAGGGGTGTGTCATTACCATTGTGAATATATATACATATTCACAATAGACTCTAGGGGGAGATTACCATTTTGCAGAGATGCATTTGCTAGTCATTATTTAGACTTTGCTTAAGTATGGGGAAACATGTACTGCTATTTGAAATTAACTGAAGTAACAGCATATGCCCAAAAAGTTTCTTCGTAAACCAATTTTTTCTAATGTAAATATCACATATGAATAGCCAATTCAGATATTTGCTGGGACAGATAGTGACTTAATTATGAGACTTAGGTAGGGTTGGGTATGTATGTAGGTAGTGGTCCATGCAGTAAAATGTATTTCTTGCTATGACATCAAAGATGTTAAAAACATGGCCAAGTTATCAGTGAAATAAAGGTTTTGTGAGTTTTGCTTTAATTAATTGGAAAGGCAGCTGTACAGCTTCTCTCATTTGAGCAGGACTTATTTAGTCTACTGAGCTTAAGAAAGGGCCAATCATTTTGAAGGCTGTGAATTTTTCTAACTCGTTCACGGTATGGGTAAGATACATTTGTACCATCTGTAAGTGTGCAAATTACTACATAAACTCTGAGTAACAACAATAATTTGTATAACATTTCATGCTTTGGCAGTCTTTGCTCAGAAAACATTAAACTGGATGAGACATGGGTCAAACTCAAGCTTACAGACAATGCATCTGGATAGAAGTATCTTTATTTCACAGAAATTATGATACCTTCTTTGGAGACATAGTATTCTCATTCTATTAATGAAAATAAACAATATCTAAGATGGAGTCAGTCTCTTTTCCAGTTTAATTAAAGGGATGTTTGATTTTAATCCTTCATTGAATTTACTTTGTCCCTAACCAAATATGCAATCATAATTAAATAAACTGTAGGCAATGTTGCAGATTCCAAATCCTCTTCTTCCCACGTTTCAGGGAATGAATGTGCTACAGAACATTAATATATAAGGCTAAATAATCACTTTCTTCACCAAAAAGTGACGTATTATTTAAAAATATGATGCAAAAAAATGAGAATTCATTGATGGTGAGAACGGATTGCATATACAATATAAATTTAGTTATATTCAATTTTTCATATCAGATAAAGCCTGATATATGAAATAAAACACACTAGTTTTTTTGTTTTGTTTTTGCTTTTGTTTTTAAGCAACTCTAAGAGTAGTGATTTCAACAAAATATTTTTTACTAATTAATTTTATTCCTGGTCCATTTCATATCATGCTATCAAGTTAATTTTTAGAGGCATTACAGGGATTCTTTGTCTAGTGGTGTCTGCATGTGGCTGATCAGAACATATGGTAGAGTATGTGTAAAGTACAGAGTGGGGAATAGAATCTGAATATTTGAAGACTTCTCCCCAGGTTAGTCTGATGATGTTCCAGAGTTGGCAAGTTTTTTTTTTTTTTTTTTCATGTTTTTTTTTTTTTTTTTTTTTTTTTTTAAAGAAGATGTTGGGGGTAGGAGTTTAGTAATTTATTTATTTTTGCTGTGTTGGGTCTTCGTTTCTGTGCGAGGGCTTTCTCTAGTTGTGACAAGCGGGGGCCACTCTTCATCGCGGTGCGCGGGCCTCTCACTATCGCGGCCTCTCTTGTTGCGGAGCACAGGCTCCAGACGCGCAGGCTCAGTAGCTGTGGCTCACGGGCCTAGTTGCTCCGCGGCATGTGGGATCTTCCCAGACCAGGGCTCGAACCCGTGTCCCCTGCATTAGCAGGCAGATTCTCAACCACTGCGCCACCAGGGAAGCCCCCGGCAAGTTTTTTTACATTTATTTCACTAACAACCTGCTCCCCAGGGACACTGACTTTGCATAACATTGAGACATCTAAATATTAATCACCGTGATCTTCCAATGAATAACACTGATCTAGTGTTAATTTAATATACGGTGATCCATTCATTCTAAGGAATTCAGAATTAGAGTGTATGTACTGAAATAAAAACAAATGGAGTTTCATGAAAGATTTCACAGACAAAAAAGAGTAGTGTGTGTGTGATGGAAAGCTTTTTAAATCAAGAGAGTTACTATAAGAAAACTCATTTTGAAGACATAGATATATAAGTACTTAAGATATGAATACTGGCTTAAAATCACTGTTGGATATGTAGGCATGTGAGAATCATCATTATGTTACTGGACAATAGTGGTCATATATGGTCACTGAGTCTGTGATATATAGCACAGACTTTCCAGTTGCTTATTATCAGTAGAAATACAGTGCAGGGCTTTAAGGCACAGGGGCTGAGCTGCCCATGCAGAATGAAGAAGGGTTCTACTCCATCCTCCTGAGGGCTTAGCAGAGGCCGGACTCATCCAAATCACACAGTGCTGAAGAGGACGAGTCTGTGTACAGTTTGGGCCAGCGGGAGATTTTCTGGTTCCAATAGGACTGCCAACAACATTTCCAAAGCGCTACTTCTATGCCCAAATCCTGCTAGTGCTACATTCTTAACGGCAACTACAACTTCCAGTAGTCCATACAGAGTCATGTTGACTCCTCCCTCTCCTCATTTCAGTCAGTCAATCTATCAGTAATTCCTTTTTTTTTTTTTTTTTTTTTTGCGGTACGCGGGCCTCTCACTGTTGTGGCCTCTTCCGTTGTGGAGCACAGGCTCCAGACGCGCAGGCTCAGCAGCCATAGCTCACGGGCCCAGCCGCTCCACAGCATGCGGGATCCTCCCGGACCGGGGCACGAACCCGTGTCCCCTGCATCAGCAGGCGGACTCTCAACCACTGCGCCACCAGGGAAGCCCTATCAGTAATTCTTTTGACTTCACCTTCAAAGCACATCCCCACTACCTCTCACAAGTCCACGGATACAACCTTGTTCCAAGCCAACCATCATTGCTCACCTGGAATATTACAACAGTCTTCAGACAGGGCTCTCTGATGTTGACCTAGCCAAAATGATAGATATAATTGTACCATGTATCCTTTCCATATAAATCCAGTGATTTCTCAATTACTGAGAGTAAAGGCTTAGGTATTTGAAATGGCTCACAAGGCCCTACAGCAACCCTACGTTCCCCGTCCTCACAGTGCTCCCTGATGCTTCTGGACACTGTTTTTATTCATACCACTTTTTATCATCTGACTTGCTTTGTCTTTTACTTACTTATTTCTTTATTTTTCGGTTTCTCTCAACAAACTATAAGCTCCACGTGATGAGGAATTTTTATATACAGGGTATTGTGTGTGTGCAGTGTGTGTGTATGTTTGTGTATGTGAGTGTATTTACTCTTTATCCTTGTCCCCTGGATAACAGTGATGGCACTTGCAAAAGCCTTATTATGCTTCACCTTGAATATTATTAATTTGAGATAACATGTCTATGTTAACCAGATTGTAAATCCCTTGAGGGCATGGGTGTCATATCTGGAACTATAACTTTACCTAAGATTAAAGAAATGTAGTGCTTTACCCAAATTCTCAGGAGAGCTAAGAAGGGGATTTCATGTCTGTCTACTATGCTTTTATACTTTTGACTCAGAAGATTTTACACTTCACATTATCCCTCCAGCACCTAGTACAATGCTTTGTACATAGTAGAAAAACACATAAAATATTTCTTGATTTATTGCTTCCTATGTAATCTTTTGGTTCAGAGAAACAAATGACTTCCTTAGTTCTGGATTGAATTGTTTGAGCGTAACAGCTAAAATTGATGTGTGTATACACAGTGTCCAGAGATATTCAAGTTGATGGGATCATTTTCCCTGCTCTGGCTGCCACCATGAGATCGTCACATTGCTGTTGACTAATTCTTATTGCAAGAGACAGTACGAGAGAGAAAGAAAAAAGCTTCCAATGCTTTATTTCTCTGCTACATGCCCAGAAGGATGCTAAACATAGTAAAGGACACTAAAGAGGGAAACAACTGGGTTTGAAATTAATTACCAAGGAAATGCTGACATTAATTCAACACTGAACTCACCTTATGCAGAACTGTTTAGATCAAAATATTGTAAATGTATGTCATATGTTAGAAATCGGCTATTAATGACGTTATTAGAAATTATTTTGTTAAATAATTTTTAAAAGTTTAACAATAGATTGTTAATTGTACCTGGTCATAATTAGGAGGAATATTCAGATTGAAAAAAATTTTGTGACCGTTTTCCATACATTTTACTTTTAATAAATGTCTTAACTTTTTTATAAAAATGCCTTAACTTTTTAAAGTTAGAGTGTATTCACTTTGCTAAGGGAAGATGGGATCTGTGTTTGTGTGGAAGGGAAAGATGGAGATCTGAAGATTTAAAGGTATAGTCCTTAGCCTGCTTGTTATCAGCTGAGCATCCTGAGAAACAATTGAGTTTATGCTACACATTTTAATGTAGAACTATATTAAACAGTTCTATATTTTAATATGGAACTATTAATCTAGAATAATATCTGCCAATAATAATCTCTGATAAATATTTTTCTTAAAAATAAACAAATTATGCCCTTTCATGCTTAATATAATGCTACTATTCTAGGCTGAAGTTATAGTTCTTATATATTCAATAGAATACTTGGCTATTATAAGTACACTAGGCATTCAGTAGTGGCATAATGATAATAATAATAACAATACTTAGCTTCATTATGTTATTATCTTTATTAAGTTACTTGCTCAAGAACATATAGTCAGTAAATATGAGAGCTAGGACAGGCACCCACAGAATCTCAAATCCAAATTCAGTTCTCTCTCATTTTACCAGACTGTACTGCCAAAAGTAGCTTTCTATGAGGTCTTGAACTATTCTAAACTTAGGGAGATGCATATTTGATAATTCAGGCTAATTCATGTAAAAGAATGAAAAGGATACATTTGTAGGGTCCTAATACATTCACTGTCTTATGATTTTCATTTGTTAAAGAAATGGTAGGAATATCTGGTTCGATTTATGCGTATCTCCTGCCGTTCTTAATGAAGAGAATAGATTTTTTTTTTAAATTACAGTTATGAAACCAAAGTCACTGAGCCATTTGTAATACTGAATAAGAGTCTAACATTTCACTAGCTTCTATTAGAAGCTAGTGAAGAGAGTCCCTTAATAGGAGTTGAGTCATTGTGTAATAATATATTTGAAAAAAAAAAGGCCTCCTCTGCTATTTCCCAGCAGGAGACTAAATGTTTTTTCTTGATAGACAACACCTCATCTTACTTCCTGCAGTGCTGCTAAATGCTCAGGATCTACACACACAGCACACACTAACACCCCTACTAAGAACCTGTAGAACACATGGTTAAGTTGTTAACCAAATATTGCTGCTGTTGTGACTACTGAGCTTTTGAACCTAGAAGACTCAGACATTTTTCAAAGGTTGTGTCTGTCATTCTTTACTACTTTTCTGATTGTGTAACACAGAATATATGTACAAATAATAATGTCCTGGAAGCCACTGTGACAGAGACAGGGCCACATGTTCAACAACCCCCATTTCCTTTTCTGTCTGGGCAGGGAGCTGGATATATTTCTCAACCTCCCCTGAAGTTAGATGGAGCCATATGACTGAGTGCCAATGAAATGTAAGCAAAAATGAAATATAATTCAGATCTGGTGCTTAAATTCCCTGAATACTCCATTCATTCATCCTCTCTTCTTTCATTTTCCCTCCCCTCCTCCTTCCTCCTTCCTCTGCTCTTGCTCTCTCCCTTCAAGGGAAGTCTATGGGACACTTAGGCATGGCAGAACCTATGTCCCTGAATGACTTGGAACAGAGCGCTTGTGAAACTTGCTCTGGACTATAACATGAGTAAGTAAGAAATGCTTGTTGTGTTAATCCAGTAAAATTTGGGTGTCATTCATTACAGCAGTTATCCAACTCTGACTTACTCTAGAATGATGGTTTCTCTTTTATAGATAACCTTACCAGTGCTGAAAATAATAAGCCACAAAGTTAATTATTTTTCTACTATATTAAAACATGGGGCTTCCCTGGTGGCGCAGTGGTTGAGAGTCCGCCTGCCAATGCAGGGGACACGGGTTCGTGCCCCAGTCCGGGAAGATCCCACATGCCGCGGAGCGGCTGGGCCCGTGAGCCATGGCCGCTGAGCCTGCGCCTCCGGAACCTGTGCTCCGCAATGGGAGAGGTCACAATGGTGAGAGGCCTGTGTACCGCAAAAAAACAAAACAAAAACAAACAAAAAACAAACAAAACACATGGTTTCACGTATAGGATAAAATTCAGTATGTTCTACCATTTCCCCTAGCCACTTATATTTGGTTTTCATGTAATTTAAGGACCAAATCTCCTATTTTGACAAATATGGAGCAGTGCACACAATCAAGGATGAAGAAGCACTTTCTGCTATGTGTGTATGCGTGTGTATGTGTGTGTGTGTGTACACATTATAATGTATAAATATATACAAATTTAGTTTAGTTAACAAAGTTTCTGCAAAAGTACAATTATTTAGCTTGAAATATCTGCTTGGTGATTGAAGATGGGCCATGGGTATCGTGAGAGTTCATCATTAATAGCTGCTCTTCTCGTGTGTCCTTTAACCCAGGGAGCAATAATAGTTTCTCCTGGTAATGCCTGCAAAGCATGTGGTTTGGTTGCTACACACACACAACCATCCTATAGTGATCATCTCAGTGGTAGCTCCATTAGGAAATTAAAATGGGGTGCTGATGAAACTGAGGGATGCAATGCTCCAGCCTTTTCCTTGTGCTTGTGGGGACCACCTGCAGTTCCACAAAACGAGTGCAGGCTTTGGCCAGGTGTTGTTTGAATGCAAGCTCATTACAATTTAAGCTCCTTAGAGGCAAAGCTCAAGAAGCCCTGGAAGACCAGCATAGCAGGTGTTCTGGTGCCACCTCCAGAGAGCTCTGAGGCCTCCATTGTCAGGGACTCAGAATCAGGACCACTGGAATGACTGTCATAAGGGACAGGACAGGAGGGTTAACGGGCATTGAATTATAGCTTATCTAGTTGAGGTGTTATAATGAATTTGAGTTTCAATCTTAAAAATGTTTTCTTCATAACTCCTTTAAGTTGGTAATCTTACTGAAGCCACGATGGGTATGTGGTTGCCATCCATAACTTCAAAACATACTTATTCTTTTGCTATGAAATCAATGCCCAGCAATTTTGCCTAAGTTAGCAAGGATGTTTCTGCACCTGGTAGCCTCTAAACTGACCACCGTATTTTAAGATTTTCTAATAATATTTGTTGCATGTTTTAAGCTTAACCAAAGAGGCTTGTACCTTCTACAGACCACTTGATATGAAAAGGAACTGCAACGTTTATCTGAAGTTACACAGTAGCAGAGGAGAGGAGAATCAGAGGATTCCTGATCAGAGGAAAGGGTTCAGAATCTTTGATTTCTATTACTAAATTCTACTTCTCAGGTGGTTTATATTTTCAGCGTTTTTTGTTTGTTATATTTGTTTGTTTGTTTTTTCCACGCCCTCTTTGTCCTACAGGTATATTCCATTTGCTCCTCTAACTCCACTCTTTCCATTCTGCATCCTGCTCTAGTCCTGGGAGGCTGACCTAGAGGGGCCCCATTGTTGCTATTCCTAGCCTCTGGCTTTCTGTTACTCAACCACTAGAGGGCGCTGGCAAGAATAGAGAGAGGGAGCACTCTCCAGGGACTGGCTGTATCCCTCCAAGAAATGCTGGAGCTCCTGGGAATTTCCTCTCTCCGCACAGCTCTTTCTGTCTCTGGGTTCCAGTACCCACTCCTTCCCCTCATGCCTTCAGGTGGTAACACTCCACTACCTTTTGGTCCCTATTCCTCTCCTTTGGGAATAGTTGCTTTATTACATTCTCATCAAATCCTGATGGGTGTGAGGTGATAATGACATATACATACTACTATATCTAAAATAGATAACCAACAAGGACCCACTGTATAGCACAGGGAACTCTACCCAATATTCTGTAATAACCTAAATGGGAAAAGAATTTGAAAAATAATAGATACATGAATATGTATAACTGAACCATGGCGCTGTACACCTGAAACTAACACAACATTGTTAATCAACTATGCTCCTATATAGAATAAAAATTGAAAAAAGGAAAAGAAAAAAACATCCTGATGGGATCATGCCATTTGTCTGCCTCTGAGACACTGCCAGGTCAACCATCTAATTTGATGTTTATGTCAATTTTGTAAAAGATTTGCCCCATTTTAAAATAGAAGTATTTGATACATAGAAAAAGAAAATGATTTGTCCAAGGTCACAAAGCTAGTCAGTGGCTGGAATTCAGTAAGTTTGACTCTTATTACAATGTTTCTTCTACACTCCTGCAATGCCTCCATTTACTACAATTATTTAATCATGTTAACCACATTCTACTGAATAAACGTTGAACTAGTTATCACCTTCTATTATATTTTTCAAGTAAAGATCAGGCATTGAAAGAGAGCTCTTTTAAATGAAAATCACTGATGCAAATCTTTTATGGTAATGTGGATGTTAAATCACAGTAATTTTTAAAAGAGTGAATGTTTTATAATGGCATAATTAACAATCATAGGAGATCACAACATGAACCTCTTCAAAATCTTTAATATTAAAAGTTTAGTATACCAGGCATTCACAAACATCGCTTGTGATGGGAAAATAATCTGCCCAATAATTTGGTCATGAATTTTGAATGAACATTTGACCCATCTTCAGAGGATGGAAGATTGGATACTGCCAGTCCTTGTGTGAAAAATCATTAGGGTTTGAACAGTACCATGTTCAATTACAAAACAAAACAAAACAAAAAACTTGGCTAGGTGTACCAAGTGATCTGAAATGAACCAAAAAAAAAATTATTCCATTTAATATCTTAGTACAGGTTTTGTGAGGTTTTCTTATGTCATTCATCATTCATCAAGAGGTATTAAGAATTATGTTATTATTCCTTCTAGCAGCAGATGTTCTGTGATGGAGCGAGATGGCACACTTTTTCGAAGGTCAACTCTGTTACTATGACAGTGATATCTGGCAACCCAGCCAAATGTCTGATAAATGAATGTAGGGGGTATTTCCTTTCCTATATTACAGATCCATCTAATGTGTCAACATTAAAATAAATGTTAAGTAAAGTGAAGTATTAGGAAAGGGAACATCTCACCCTGACAGCTTTTTATTTGCTATTTCTGCTCTGTGACAAAACTGAGTTGATATGTGATCTTCTGTGATTTACAAAGCCCTTGCATTCCACCTTGTAATGGCTGCAGTGGTGTTGAGCTGCCTTGAGATGATTTACTGCAATTTGTCACTTTTTGAAACTGTTCCAAAATAGTCTGCTGACATGTACTAAAGAGCTTTCAATGAAATCTGAAATGATTCATTTGTTATGTCAACTGGAAACATTAAGTGATATCTGAAAATCACTTTAAGATTTATCAAAGTGATTTAAAATATCCTTTAATGACAATTTGGTATATCACAAAAGCAATATTGTTATGAAAAGGATGAGAAAATCTTTTCATAACATCTTAAAAGTATTTATATTATGTTCTGATTACAACTGTACCACTTTACCACTTGGGAAATCTATCACTTTAAAGATATTCTGAAAGTTTAACAAGCAACTTCTTAACAAATAATTGTAAGTGGAAATGGATTACTATGATTTGCCTAATTTAATACCATTGAAAATCATAGGCCTGATAGCTTATATTCCAGAACATATCACTAATGTTGTTTAAAGATGTAGCTCACATTCCGTTTTTCCTTAAGAATCTAAGCATGTGTTGCTATGCAACATATCTATGCTGGCCACTATGAATCATTTTCCAATTTGCTGAACACACAACTTAAGTAAACCACATAATTTATGTGCCTGTTAGTAGAGATTTCTCAAAGTTCTCTTTGAGACCACTGTCTCTGGAAAAACGAGACCAAAATAGTAGGTGACAAGCTGTGCACAGAGAATTTCCTATGATTATTGTTCATGATAATATTCCTTTGGAAAAAGGGTATACTAAATGTCTTTAGGTTTAGAATAAGTGTTTTTTTAAGTTAGAATATGTAATCATCAAGAATACCTTTGAATTAGTCAACAGTACCTGGTCATCAAAACAGTTTCAATTCTAAGCTAAATATAAGTAAAATAAGAATGAAATAAGAATGAAAATTTAACTCTTTCCCCCAAATTGGCTGCTGGAGCAATAATAATAGGAATCTGGCTTAGAGTAGATCTCAGGAGGAAATAAAGAAGAGAGAGATGTGTTTTCATGTCTCAGCTAGGTTGTGATGATTTAGCTATTTGGCTTGAGTGAGTACAATAAAATAGAACTGAGTTCTAGTCAAATAATGGGACCGTGCCCATGTGCTTCTTCCTTGCTCTAGTTTATAGGATGTTCTGCTACCTGTGATTTCTCTTGGTGAACAAGCACTTAACGATAGATCCCAGCACCAATCAAGGAAAGGTAGTGAACGCAGGCATGCATCACTAACCAATGCAACTCAAGGAAAAGCACCCTGACTAAGGATATCCTGCTCTGAGATCAGCACAGAGAATAAGGTGACAGGGCTTGATACCACCCTCACCTAACCCGCTCTTAAGAGTGCTCAGTTTTATCAGACCATGAGTGTGGCTTAAAGAGGTGGTTTTAAAATGTGGTTTTTTTCCTTCTTTTTTTTTTTTGGGGGGGGGTACGCGGGCCTCTCACTGCTGTGGCCTCTCCCGTTGCGGAGCACAGGCTCCGGATGCGCAGGCTCAGCGGCCATGGCTCATGGGCCCAGCCGGTCCGCAGCATGTGGGATCCTCCCGGACCGGGGCACGAACCCGTGTCCCCTGCATTGGCAGGCGGACTCTCAACCACTGCGCCACCAGGGAAGCCCTAAAATGTGGTTTTGATAAGCAATTTCCACCAGTTATAATTCATCAAGCTGAACAGAAGTGACCCAGAACCTCATGCCTGTTGAATCCTGTGATTGAGATTATTTATTCGGTTGTCACTATATGAGACCACTGCTGTGCATGGCCAAAAGCAAATTTGTTAATTTTCCTTTTATTTAATTCCACTGTCAAGTTCAATTATATATTTGGTTGTAGTAAGTCAGTGTTTCTCAAAGTATGATTTATGGGCCAGCTACGTGAGAATTACCTAGGGTACTGTTTTAAATGCAATATTTGGAGCCCTAGACCCATCAAATTAGAACCTCTAGGGTGAGACTCAGGAGTCTGCATTTTTAATAAGAACCCCAGGTGATTCTTATGCACACTGAAATTTGAGCACCACTGTAATAAGACATTTTCCTTTGATAAGGGCTTATAGTCACAACGAACAGATCTTCACAAGTAATTTACTTTAGAGCTCAAAGGGACCTTGGGGATCACCTCATTCAGCATCCACATGATTAAATAAAGATGTGTTTGAAATTCCAAAAATATTTGATTATTTCAATGAGAAGCCAGCTTTACACACTATTTCTGACCTAGTAAAAGTATCAATAATAAGTACCATTCACAAGAGACTGAAAATACACTTGGCAAGCAGTATGGCATATTTACTATTAAAAATGATCCTCAGACAGGAGGGTGATTTAGGAAGCATAATTTATAAACTGGTGGACATTTTTACTACTGTGGTCACTTACTCCAGGCAGTTTTTAGAGCAAAAACAACTAAACATGTGTGTGAAGTGGCTATCGTGATAATAGGGTCATTCCAAAAATATTCTGGCTTAGTGTTTTTTCTTTTTTGTATGTTTTTGATTGATTTTTAAAAATTGATAGATTTTGAAATTCTTGAACCCAATGTATATGAATAGATATATATTTAACTACTATCAACTGGAATATTAAACTAGTACACAGTGAGTTTGAGATTAGACCTTCTTAACAGGAATGATCCTTATTTTCTGTCATTTGACTCTATAAATTTCAATACTAGTTCTCCATCCAGGATGTACTTTTAGACTATTATTTATAGGTATCTGGAAACTTGAATAATGATAAATGACCCAATCTATCGATTGGAAAAATTATTCTTTACAGTAATCACTGTCATTTTGGAACTTCGTTTCTCTTGTAGTAGAAAAGAGCCTGCTGGGGGTATGAAATTGTTATCAATCTCTTTTTAGTATGAGGTCCTTATTTGTCATGTGCCATGAATTTTGATACTGAAGGTTCTACTCATTCTCTCCTTCTTGGACCAGTATTGGAAAGCTATGGTCTGAGGATAATATCCATCACATGGCCAGATTTTGCACTGCCTACAAGCTAAGAATGTTTTTTCTTTCTTTTTTTCGTTTTTTTTTTTTTTTTAGTTAACATGTTTTAAATGGTTGCAAATAATCAAAGGGATATGTTTTGTCATGTGAAAACTGTATGTAATTCAAATTTTAGTGCCCATAAGTGAAGTTTCATTGGAACATCATCATGTTCATTTGCTTATCTATTGTCTAGGTCTGCTTTTATGCTACAACCACAGAGCTGAGCAGGAGCTTACACCAGAGACCATATATCCCACAAAGTCTAAAATATTTACTATCTGTCTCCTTACAGAAAAATTTTATAGACTCCTCTTTTAAAGTAGTGGTTTTCAAAGTGTATTCCTTGAACCAGCAGCATACGCATCACAAGGAAATTTGTCGTTAGAAATTCAGGCCCCATCCCAGACATGCTGAATCAGAAATAGTGGAAGGAAGGTGGGTATGGGCAGATGGACTCAGCAATCTGTGCATTAATAAGGTTTCTAGTTGATTCTGAGGCATACTATAGTTTGAACCACTATCACTCAGGGATTGTTTCAAGGATGCAATAAGCAAAAATCATTTAAAATTATGTTAATATATGTAAGAGTTATGATTCATTTATCTCTTATATTGCATTCGCAAGGAAAACATACAAAAATATAGAAGAAAATGATAAGCACTGGTAAACACTCTTTGTTGCCAGAGAAATCGCAGTGGGTAGAGAAAAAAAATTACCTATCTTACTTTAGGGGTTACTTTAATTTTAACAGGCTTTATAAAATTACCTCAGAGTAGCTTTGATAAATCAGAAAAATGAGACAGCAACCTTTCTAGTAGCTGAATCTCAGTAGTACTTAAAGGGCTTATCATTTGGTTTATAAAGAAGAAAATATAATATGCTTCAATTATTTACATGTGAAGTCAAAGAACCCAACCTGAAATTATATGTGGAAATCAAATTGACTTCAATAGAAGAGAGGGGAGAGAACACAGCTTCTTTTTGCAAAAGAACCTGATCCTGATGTCCTGTCATTTGAAGCACACGTGCCATGAACACCAAGTGCTCACCCCCATATGGCTGGCATTTTTTGCATCCACTATTGAAGAAGAGACTGCTTGGTCCCAATCTGAACTGAAACTGTTGGGACAGATGAGGATGAAAGGAGGCGTGAAGACTAATCATTTAAAAAAATATATAAGAAAATAATCCAGTCTAAGTGAGGCTACTGCTCTGGAAAGCATGCTAACTCTTTAATGGCTCTTAATATTCCACTCTAAGGAAATGAATGGCTCAAGGTACCATTCCATCCTCATTCAGTGATATTTATTTTATGATATTAATGAATATTTAATTTCAGTTCTATTTACTAGTACAATAAAACCAGAGGTGATAAAAATAAGAAAATGATATGTTTACTAAAGCTAGAACAAAATACTGCAGTTAAAAATGGCGACTGTCATGGAGGGGTGTGCTCTTCGTAGACTAGCGAACACTGCCTATGGAGAAGCCAATAAGCAAATGAGACAACAGGTTTAGTGTTCCAAAGAGCATTGCAAAGTTATATTAGAGGCTTCATTTCAGTTACAGAAGGATGGTTTCAGGTGGAGTAGTTAGGAGCTCAGCTTCTGCAGGCTGTTGAGGTCGGAGTCCCAGCACTGCCCATTCCTATCTGGGTAACGACTGGCAAGGTCCAAAACCAGCCCCCGTCTCAGTTTTCTAGGCAGTGAAGAGGATAACACTATCTACCTCACAGAGATACGGTGAGGATGAGATATGTATATAAAGCCCTCAGCCCACGTTTGATACACAGTGACCATTCCAGCGTGTTAGCTACTGTTACTGTCACTGTTAAGTGTTGATCACTTATTTGCAAGGCGGTGGTGGTAATAAGCAAGGAGAGATATGCCGTGAAAGATTATTCAGTTTGACAACAAACTCAGAGCTCTCTCATTAATCAGATCACTAGAATTGCTCTCTGGATCAGCTTTGAAACAATTTAGAGGTCCCCTTCCACAGAAGCTGTTTTGGCAACCAGTACACGGTGACTCCAGAGAGGAAGCTCATAGCTGTCCATGGCAATCAGCTTCAGCAACAACATTCATCAAATACTGAAGCCATCCAGGTAAAAAAAAATCCAGGCTCTATCCCAGTCCAAGTGGATGATAACAACTTTCACATTTATACGAGAAGAAAAGTTCTCACTTTGCTAAAATTTGCAAACGGGAACATACTCAGTGAAAGCATGAGCCCTTAGGCCTACTCTTGTCCTTAGGCCTTGACCTGTAAATTCCAAATCTGTTTCCTCCTTGGGGTGAGTGACATCTGGATGCTGCCTCTGCCCTGCTGTGCTGTTCTGTCCTAAGGGTGTGTTGCTGTGGCAGCTCTAATGCCTGACCTCAGTCCACATGCACGACAGGGAATTTCTGTTTCAGAGTCTGAGGACATAAGGCTTAGTGTAAAGAGTAAACACTGGCAAAACTTTATATACAGGCAGGCCTCCATATACGAAGACCTATTTTATAGACACGGTGATAACACGTTGCTTCGAACTAGTTTTGCTGCCCATCACCAGAGCAATTGCCACTTAATGCCCATATTCAAGACTCCATTGAGATCCAGACAGTCCCTTGTTTTTGGAAAACATAAAAAGGTTGCTTTCTATTATGCCTAAGCAGAAGTTATTGTGACCACAGATACGTCCTATCATCTATTTCTTATCATCAGAAGGTACAACTGGTGTTTTAAGGAATATACACGAGAAAACCCAGGAGGACCATTCTGCACCTTCCTAGAGTCCTAACATACGCACATCAAATATTTACTATGGATATATACTTGGTGCTAGGCTAGGTTTGGGGGCTACAGTGGTAAAGAAGATAAGCTGGTTTCTCATGTATCAGCGCTTAATCATCTAATTAAAACATATATTTTATATTAAAACAAACACTGGCAGATATGCTACAGCTTAAAATGGACATTTTGAATGTGTGTTTCTGATAAAAGAAGGAAGCCCAGTTAAATTCTCCCTGGCAAACCTGTTCATGCCCTTTTGCCATAGGGATATTTTAGTGGAAAAAACTGAAAAGCAGAGATTTACTGAGTTAGACGTACCTGCTAATACACTTTGAAAACAAGATCACACGTAACTACATTTTAAATGTCACCACCAGGCTAATCCTTTACCTCTACACACCCATGATCACTAAACTTCGCCTACCAAGTCGGAGACGATTACCCTCCTTTAGGTATCGTAATGGCTCTAGTCTCCATTCCCATCATCCTCTTCAAATGTTTGACTCTCTCTCGTACTTTCTTGGATCTCAATGAATTCTAGTCCTTCAGCGTCATGACTGCTTTGGAGTGGCCGGGGATTGTGAGCATCTCCCATGCTACTGCATCTCTACTTTCCTTTCCTCACCCCTGAACTTAGCAGCTCAAAAGCAGATGATGATTCACACGCATTAACCTCCAAGGCTTTCTAGACCCCAGGACCTTGCCTGGCAGAGGTTTGAAGCCCCTGTTCCTGGGTGGGAGTGGCCATGTGATGTACTGCCAAGGCCTGCAGGCAGGCTTCTAGGGAGGGGTGCAGAATGTCTCCCTAGTCAGTTGGGCTTGAACTTCATTCAGAAGAATTTGGGATCAAGGGGTTAACGTGTGTTTTATTTAAATGAGACAGCCTTCCAAAATTTGAGGGTCAAATATCAACTATCAAAATCTCTGAAAATATCTCTCATTATTTTTATTTTCCTTTGAGGAAACCATCCTGGAAGGTTAATTTTAGAGGCTATTAGAGAATATATTTTAATGTAAAATGCTTTGGTTGTTGATGAGACAAGGTTTGTTTTTCAGTTCATCAGCAAGATGGCACTTTGATAAATCACAGATTGCTCAGTGCCTAAAGAGGCACAATGTGACAGTTTTCATCACAATGTGATATAAAGAGGCAAATGAAGCAGTACTTCAGGTCACACCAGGGCCAGTTTGGTGACGGCATGCACCATGTCGCTAAGAATTAGGAGGGGCTGTCGCTAACAACGTGTTCATTGTTCTCTGATCCACCTGTGAGAGTAACTTTTTCATCAGTCACATAAGGACTGAATTTGACTTGGATCTTATTGCTTACAAATAATTGAACGAACTAGAGATAAAACAGCCAGCCAGAAGACGTCTTTAAAAGGAAATGTACCATGCAACTTTCTTTTCTGTCTTGATGACTTAGGCTGAGTCCTTCTATGTGATAACAATGGGTGCGAATGAAGAGCTGGTCACTGATTTACTCTTATGCTCATTTGCATACACCAGTTAACACCAACTAGTACCATGTCTAGTCCTTTAGCCAAGCTTTCTGGCAAATCAGAGTCATGGCATCATCTACGAATATTTGATGATGTGAAGGTACATGTAAAGACAGCACCTCTGACTTCAAATTTCTCTTTATGATATGCTATTAAATCTTCATTTTAACATGGATAACCCAGTATTCTGTCCTATGTATCTAGGCAAAATTGTCTCCCATTTCATCACTGAAAGTACATTCTAAAGTAAATAGTGAGCACTTTCACTCATCGACTTGCTTTTAAATCTTAAGGGGAATTTATGATGTCTACATACTGGTTCTGGCAGACTGTAGGATCCTAAGGGGAGAGATTAATGCTAATGACAAATATTCAAACAAATAATTCAGCAAAAAATAAAAAAACAAAAGTTATCAACGAACTTCATCACTGGGTGGTAGTGGTAGGGATATAAATGGTGCCAAATGAATGGCATAACTGCCATTTTCACCTTTCAAATATTGCTGTGGTACTATGGAGACTAGTCCAAAAGAGACTGATTTCATTTATCTCATCCTGGTTTCTTTTGGGCCTTGGACAAACAGGTCAATACTTATTTTCAAGGCTGACCTCATCTTTTCTGGCTGTTGAGGAGACTTTGCACTTCAGTTGATGAGGGCATAAGAGAAATGAACCAGATAAATTGCTTGATTAGAATCTCCATGAACCAGAACTGATGAGAGGGACACACATTTTCTTGTGAATTGAGAACCAAATACGTCTTTCTGGGGCCCAATGCTAACACACAGATTTACATCCTCCCCGCAGTGGGCCGTTCACTAATTGTAAACCCTGGGTTATTTGGCATTGCAGAATTTTTCCACCACTATGCAGCACTGGAATACTGACCATGCTTTTCTTGCAAGCCACGTGTTAGTCCACAGGTGGCATTC
Organism: Mesoplodon bidens; assembly: GCF_964165515.1. Lineage (NCBI taxonomy): Eukaryota > Metazoa > Chordata > Mammalia > Artiodactyla > Ziphiidae > Mesoplodon > Mesoplodon bidens. The sequence continues at coordinate 69,149,875 of NC_138162.1, read as the reverse complement.
TGATTAGGGGAACCCTGGCCTTCCTCCTGCGCTTTTAAAAAGTATGAAGACGAGTCCCAAACCTGTAACTCAGCCAGTTTTGAAGTCAGCTTCTATGGCCACAATAAACTAACAACTAAATATAAATTTTCCTTAATTGATAGATGGGATGAACAAAAACAGACATACTTTTTTTTTTTTTAAATAGAGATGAAGTTCAATTTAGCCAGAATGGAAGAAGCTTACATTCTTTGCACTATACACAGTGCAACAGGTCTGCGTGTGAGTGAACATATGTTAGTGTGAGTGTATGTGCATGTCTGTGTGGGTGTGAGTGTATGTTTTGAGGTTGATAAAGTGAGAAATAACATTATTTTCTTCCCAAATGTCACACAGCTGAGAACTAAAACTGCATATAAAAATTATCAAAATTTTAAAGTGTGAGATCTTAGTTTCGCAAAATGCTGTAAGGTAGAAAAATTAATATCAATTAATTTTGGCAGATTAATGTGATCTATTTAATTTATTAATGGTAAACAGTGGTATTAGAAGCACACTTAAAGATCTGTATTTTGTTAATATTAACAAAAGTGTCTAGGTCTCCACAAAACTCTTCTAATATAGAATGCATTTGCTAAATAGCTATCAGAGTTTTAATAACTTCTATAGCCAATTATCTTGCAAAAAATCAGGATTCATTTACTACTGTGTTCCAAAGTCAAAATTCAATAAAATTAGGGATAAAGAAGATAAAAATCTGTCTCCTCAGACCATACTCTCTCACGGAATTTTCAGGGACCAACAACTATGAGAAAACAAATTCTTATCTGATTTAAGTTGTTGACTATTGAGGCAGAGAGTATTATCGTTCAGCAAATATTCACTGCTTGCACTCCCATCCTCCCTGAAGGCGTATACTGCCCTGCCTCACAGATATTGAATTTAGGACATCATTTGCTTTTATCAATGGAATGTGTGTAGACATGACATAGACACATCTGAGTAGAATTTTGGGCAGCTTGATTTTACTGCTTGCACACTTGTCATGAACCATAAGAAGAACATAATCCTGGTAGCTGCTGCTACATTAGACCATCAGAAAGACCCAAGACTGACCTTGAACTTGGAACAAATCTGTCACAATGGATCACTGACATGTCAATAATAACTAATGTTTTTATTGTAATTAACTGAGATTGTTTGGAATTGGTTGTTACTGTCTGTCTGCTTGGGTTGCCATAAGAAAATACCAAAGACTGGGTGGCTTAAACAGCATAAATTTACCTTCTCACCTTTCTAGAGACTGGAAAGTGCAAGATCAAGTTTCCAGTAGGGTTTGTTTCCTGGTGAGAACTGTCTTTGTGGCTTGCAGATGGCCATCTTTTGGCTGTATTCTTAAATGGTGAGAGAGAGAAAGCCAGCCCTCTGGTGTCTCTTTGTATAAGGACAATTATCCTGTTGGACTGGACCTCTACCCTTATGACCTCATTTAACCTTAATTACCTCTATAAAGGCCTTATCTACACATTCAGTCACATTGGGTGTTGGGGCTTCCACATATAAATTTTATAGGGGCAGAATCATTCAAACCATAATAGTTACACAATATTATTACAGCATAACCTGAGTCACATTAAAAGTTAAAAGCTTGTCCTAGGTCTTTGTGTCAGTTTTCTTCTAAAACAGCAAAAATGAAACCAGAAAAATAAAAGGAGCATGCAGTATGATTGTGTGGACAATCAAAACAACAAAACCATTCTGGTTTATGTGGCCAGTTCTGGGTTTATACCATTTTTAAATATTTTATACCAATATAAAGAATTTTTGCCAGTAGAGAATATTTTGTATTAGGTAAAATGATCAAATTCACTCCATTTGGATGCACATATTATATATTTTACCGTTGAAAAAAACAGACTGATCTCACTTTCTGTCTTCTGTGTGTGTGTGTGTGTGTGTGCACCTTTGTAATACGAGATTGTACAGATTTTTTAAAAAAGTCTTCCCTGTTGGGTACAGCCTGATGAATGGAGAAATGCAACAGGGTAATAGTCAAAATCAAATAACGAGGGGCTTCCCTGGTGGCGCAGTGGTTGAGAGTCTGCCTGCCGATGCAGGGGACGCGGGTTCGAGCCCCGATCTGGGAGGATCCCACATGCTGTGGAGCGGCTGGACCCGTGAGCCATGGCCGCTGGGCCTGTGCGTCTGGAGCCTGTGCTCCACAATGGGAGAGGCCACAACAGTGAGAGGCCGGCGTACCGCAAAAAAAAAAAAAAAAAAAAAAAAAAAATCAGATAACGAGATCAAGAAACATAGAAATAATATCAATTTATTAGTGTCTACTCTAAGGTACACTGAGGGGTGTGTTTCTCTTTTGATTTTAGGAGTGGGTAATATGTTGGCCTTTTTATTTTTATTTATTTATTTTTTATTATTATTTTTTTTTGCAGTACACGGGCCTCTCACTGTTGTGGCCCCTCCCCGTCGCGGAACACAGGCTCCGGACACGCAGGCTCAACGGCCATGGCTCACGGGCCCAGCCGCTCCGCGACATGTGGGATCCTCCCAGACCGGGGCACGAACCCGCGTCCCCTGCATCGGCAGGCGGACTCTCAACCACTGCGCCACCAGGGAAGCCCGGCCTTTTTATTTTTAAATGTACAACAAATCTAGTAACTAGAGTGCTTTTTTTAAAAAAAAAATTGAAATTGTGTGTTTCCATTACATTGTCCTCTTTGTGCAGGGATTAGATCTCAATATGATGAAGCACATCATGCAGACATGTCATCTAAATAGGCACAGCAACCCTAAAATACAAGAGTTAAGGGGACACTCACACTTGTTGAATAAGGGTCAGGTGAAGGCAAAAGAAGGCCCACTGGAAGATAATGTTTTCAGAAATAATTCTGTGGCCCACCAAGACGGTACATGTTGGCAGGCAGAATCATGAAACTGATTCATTTGACAGAGAAATCAACCTGGAGTCATGGTCAGGACTGCTTCTCAGTGTAGGACCTCTCAGTATGATTGTGCATTTCTAGCCTGACACTCCAAGTTAAGGCAGTACTCTTAGGTCTGCATTCATCCTGAGAAGAAACCATCCTCTGTTTCACGTAAAGGTGTGATGTGAACCAGTGGTGGCTCTGCATCCGTGGATAATCCCAGACAGGTATCAAAAGCCTGTTGTAAGGGCAAGAGGTTACACTGCAGTCCTGGTGATATCCCTTGCATATAGTTTGAAAACCACTAATTTACCTGAACAAGTATAACCTGGACTGATTCATTCAGAACCCTCTAAAATGTGGACATTTACTTCCAGTACAATGATGCAGAAACTCAGTCCCCCGACCCTTGCCTTTGTCTTTGCTCCTGCTTCCACTTCCTTGAGCAAAGGTGTCAGGATGATCTCCTACCTCAGACCTTGTTACTTGGACGTTCTTACTTCTTGAAACTCTAAAATAGCTTCCTTACAAATTGATGAGGGATATGTTTCCAGCCTTAAATTTCTGTTTCTGAACTCGACAGAATTTTTCTACTGTTCTTGTTTATTTACTCGTAAAATAGATATCCCTTTTACTTGAGGCACTATGAGAATCAAATACCTCATTTTGAAAGGTCTCTGAGAAAAGCAATCTTTCTTTCAGATATGCATATGTCCTAAAGTAGTTTTGACAAACTATTATGGTTATATTCTCAGGCTTCTAGACTAGTTCCAAATAAAAAATACCTCCAGTCCATTTTAGTATGCAGGAAAAGTAATTTTCTTATTTTTCTTGTCAAAATTCCATTCTCTACCTTCTGAGGTATTTACATTTATCTTCACATTTTTATGGTAAAGACCCCAAAATAGTTTTAAAGTGAGTAAATTTATGTCTGCCAGAAAGAAAACACTTATATAAGTATGTATTAATTAAGAAGCACCTAGAACTTAGAAATGAATTAAGCTTTGGAAAAATGGTTATAACTAACACATAATTGATTAGAGTAAGTTGTCTGTAGGAATAACCAAGAGATTATCAGTAAATGTATGGCTGAAGAGATCTGGGGTATCCATTTTAACAATTCCCAGTGGCTTGACATATTTTTGCTCACATCAAAATCCACAGCAGGTATTCCAGATGGGGTCACCTTTTACTTGGACTCTTTCCATCTTGTGACTCTATCTTGTCAAGAATCTTATTGTCTTTCTTCAGTTGATGGATCAGGAAGGAAATGAGAGGAAAAGCATACCTGATTCTTAACCTTTTTGTCTAGGAAATGTCATTCATCATTACCATTCATATTCCATTGGCGCAAGTAAGTAACATAACTTCATCTAGAGGTAAAGGAGCTGGAAAATATATATTCCCTGCCCAGGCAGGTGCTTCTCAGTGAACTCCACATTCACTCTCTGCCACATGTTGGTTAACCAAAGCCCCTCTGAATATTTTCTTATTTTTTGATGAGAATAAGTAGCAAAGATATTCATCTATTAACCTCTTCTCTATAAGAGCATAAAGAGTGGTCATAAGATATAATCGGAGATCTAACTCTTCCTTTTCATACGTAGGATACTTTTCCATATATATATATACATACATATATATATATATATATATATATATATATATATATATATATATATATATATATATATATATATATATTTGTGTGTGTGTGTGTGTGTTACGCGGGCCTCTCACTGTTCTGGCCTCTCCCGTTGCGGAGCACAGGCTCCAGACGCGCAGGCTCAGCGGCTGTGGCTCATGGGCCCAGCCGCTCCGCGGCACGTGGGATCCTCCCGGACTGGCGCATGAACCCGTGTCCCCTGCATTAGCAGGCGGACTCTCAACCACTGCACCACCAGGGAAGCCCTGCTTTTATTTATATTTAATTAGCTAAAGTGATTAGGAGATGAAGAGAGGATACTGCGGGGTTCTTATTTGGGCTCCAAGCCAGGTGGCTTAGCAGTAGAGATTTAATTTTTAAATCTAATTTTCATTAGAAGGAGAGGCTAGAGATGTAACCACATTCAAGAAATGGAAATTAAAAAGTAAGATCAAATCCTGGGGGAGCACATGCTTAAAGATTCATGCAGGCTTCTGAATGAGAATATCAGCATTTCACATTAATCTCCTCATGTTTGTTGGTGATAAAGACACAGGAATACACTGACATCTGTGGCAAAATTATAGGTACATTTAAAATATGTTTAAGATAAAATGTATCTATACTTGTGTACCATACTACACTTTTATTTCTAAATGGCAAACTATGTAATGCATTCTATAATAGTAATGGTAACATTACTGCATAAGCTACACACATACATATATATATATCATAATTAGTTCAATTTTTCAATTTCCCTATACCTTCATGAAATAAGACTCAGCTTATTAATTTATAGTAGAGTCTTCAAAGACATGTCATTTTGAGATTCTTGGTCTTGAATTCTAAAAGAGCAGCAAGATAACACAGGAAGGGACTCAGCTCTGTCCAAGGAGGATATATGAAGGCCAGCCTTTAGAAGACCTTCAACTACTTTCTTGTCAATATCTGAGCATCCAGTGCCATACTGGCTTTGGTCATTTTGCACGGAAAGGTGTCTAGTAGAAAACTGTCTACAATGACTTTTCTTCCTATGCATGCACCAAAGCAGCGCAGCTCTGCTGAACACTGCTAAAGAATGTCACACAAAGGGGCAGATTGGTGCCTATATACACCCATGACTGCTAATCTTACCCAGGCTCTCAATAGTATCTGGGAACCCTATTAGCTTCCTTTATACAATGTAATTCCCCACAGATACTATTTCAAAACGTCCCAACTCTCCTCAAATCTTCAGCTCATCCATCTTCTCCCTCAAATCCGGAAGATTACTTAAAACCACTGGGGGAAACTCTTGGACTTCCCAATGTCCAGGATACAACCTACATCCATATTTCCCTTCCTCCTGTTGAGGAAGAATTGACTTTCCATCTGCATAAGTGATCTACCATTTCTCTGTACTCTGGAACCCTTCCCCTTTGGATTCCTTAGAAATATAGTAAATTCTTCACCCTCCATCTGCTTGTATCTTGAAATTTTCATATATTTCTGGATGAGTCACATCAGAATTTCATGATGTATGGTTTTACAGCATTAAAAAAAGAGAGAAACTAAAGAAACTTTCTTCAATCCAAATTACCTCTTCAAATCCTACTCTTTTGTCTCCCCTTCACAGTCAAAATTCTTCAAGGTGTTATCTATATTTTCTGTATAAATTTCCTAAACTCATCCAATCTTATTTCTTCTTGCAATATACCAATAACCTGGCCATCATACAGACTATCAATGTTTACATATTGCACAATATGGACACTTTTCAGCTACTTTGCTTGACTTCTTGGCAGCATTTAACACTGTTGGAATCTTTTCTTCATGAACCTCTATTTCCTTGCCTCCTAGAGTATGACTCTCTCCTGGTTTGCCTCCTTCCTCTTTGGCCTCTCATTTTCTTTTGAAGGTTCCTCTTGTTCTGCTTGCACTTTAAATACTGATGACCATCAAGGCTCAGTTCCTGATTTTTCTTCCACCTCACCATTAAGAATTTATTAAGCTAATCCAGGAGCCCCCTGGTAAATTCATCTATTCCCACAGCTTCAAAAATGATTTGTAAAATGATGACTGCCAAATCTACTCATTCAGCACAGACTTCTTTCCTAGGCTATATCCAACTGCTTACTAAACATTTTCATGTGTATATTTCATAGACACCTTCAGCCTAACATGTTGAGAAATGCACTCATGATCTCCTTATCCCTCTTTCACATTTAATTCTCTGCTTGTGTTCTCTATCACCAAAATGCTGCCAGCATTAACCCAGGACACCTCTCACATCTAGAAAAAAACACTAAATCATTTAGATAATATTGCCCAATTGCTTCCGGGATACTTCTCTTTATTCCCACAGCAACCACCCAGGTCCATGCAAATACCATCCCCTCTCTGAAAGGTTGCTGCCTCTTCTTAATTGGCCTTTCTTACTTCAATATCTCTGTCTTCTACTCCACTCCCCACAGTGCACCTATGAGAATATGATTAGGACATTCCACGCTTAAAATCCTTTAGAACCTTCCCATTGCTCTTATGATAAAGTTCAAACTTCCAAACATGTAATACTGATTAGACCCTTCATGGTCTGACCTCAGTGCACTCAGCAGCCTCATCACTCAGTCTCTTCCTCAAACGTTGTTGTCCAGATATACACTAAATCTTAAAATTTGTATGGAGACGCAAAAGACCCCAAATAGCAAAAGCAGTCTTGAGGGAAAAAAACAGAGCGGGAGGAATCAGACTCCCTGACTTCAGACTATACTACAAAGCTACAGTAATCAAGACAGTATGGTACTGGCACAAAAACAGAAATATAGATCAATGGAACAGGCTAGAAAGCCCAGAGATAAACCCATGCACCTATGGTCAACTAATCTATGACAAAGGAGGCAAGGATATATAATGAAGAAAAGACAGTCTCTTCAATAAGTGGTGCTGGGAGAACTGGAAAGCTATATGTAAAAGAATGAAATTAGAACACTCCCTAACACCATACACAAAAATAAACTCAAAATGAATTAGCGACCTAAAGGTAAGACCGGACACTATAAAACTCTTAGAGGAAAACATAGGAAGAACACTCTTTGACATAAATCACAGCAAGATCTCTTTTGATCCACCTCCTAGAGTAATGGAAATAAAAACAAAAATAAACAAATGGGACCTAATGAAACTTCAAAGCTTTTGTACTGCAAAGGAAACCATAAACAAGATGAAAAGACAACCCGCAGAATAGAAGAAAATATTTGCAAACGAATCAACGGACAAAGGATTAATTCCAAAATATATAAACAGCTCATGCAGCTCAATATTAAAAAGAAACCCAATCTAATCCACAAATGGGCAGAAGACCTAAATAGACATTTCTCCAAAGAAGACATATAGATGGCCAAGAAGCACATGAAAATCTGCTCAACATCACTAATTATTAGAGAAATGCAAATCAAAACTACAATGAGGTATCACCTCACACCAGTTAGAATGGGTATCATCAGAAAATCCACAAACAACAAATGCTGGAGAGGGTGTGGAGAAAAGGGAACCCTCTTGCACTATTGGTGGGAATGTAAATTGATACAGCCACTATGGGGAACAGTATGGAGGTTCCTTAAAAACTAAAAATAAAATTATCATATGACTCAGCAATCCCACTACTGGGCATATACCCAAAGAAAACCATAATTCAAAAAGACACATGCACCCCAATGTTCATTGCAGCACTATTTACAATAGCCAGGTCATGGAAACAATCTAAATGCCCATCGACAGACAAATGGATAAAGAAGAGGTGGTACATATATACAATGGAACATTACTCAGCCATAAAAAGGAATGAAACTGGATCATTTGTAGAGACGTGGGTAGATCTAGAGACAGTCATACAGAGTGAAGTAAGTCAGAAAGAGAAAAACAAATATCGTATATTAACGCATATATGTGGAACCTAGAAAAATGGTACAGATGAACCAGTTTGCAGGGCAGAAATTGAGACACAGATGTAGAGAACAAATGTATGGACACCAAGTGGGGAAAGCGGTGGGGGGTGGGGATGGTAGTGTGATGAATTGGGAGATTGGGATTGACATATATACACTGATGTGTATAAAATGGATGACTAATAAGAACCTGCTGTATAAAAAATAAAAATAAATAAAAAAAAAACAATTCTATCAACTTTTAACCAACTCTAGGCCATATGCTCTCTGACTCTATACTAAGAGGCCTTTTAAAATTTTTTCAGTGACCTTTTGGTTATTAATATATGGCAAGTATTTGGAAAGAAAATATAAATGCCAGGACTATATTCCACATACTTTTCTTCAGTTTGGAGCTTAAAGTCGGATAATTCTATACTGCATTTTCCAATTAAAAAAATGAACTAGACTTACTGTGGTGATAATTTTGCAATACATACCAATATCGACTCATTATGTTGTATGCCTGAAATTAATATACGTCAATTATAATTTTATTTAAAAAGTGGAGCATCTGTCTATATGGATTTTGTTATGTTGCCAGTCAAATCATATCCCTCAGATATATGGTGTTATAAAATGTACAGCTATGTCACTCCTCCTTCCTGTTTTCTGCCAGATTTAATGGAGATTCTTTTGTATTTTGCTTTTGAATTGAAAAACAAAAATTACCACACCTAAACTCCCAGGGCTAGCTTTTGAGAGTCCACATTTAGAGACATTCTAAAAAGTTACTTGTACCCTGTGGGCTCAGAGCCTAGGTATGCCCGATTCAAAGAAAACTGAAACAACAACAAAGGCTCACAACAACAAAGGCTCAAACTTCCTGGTTAGTTTAATAACGTATCATTGTAAATATTCAGTCAGTGGCTTTAGGGAGACCCTTGTCTTGTCAACAAGAGCTGCAAGATTTGGTGGCTCTGCCAGAAAGTACTAGGAGGAGTTGGTATTTGTTGTTATTTTGCACACACCACGGATCCTGTGTGTTTTTATATATTTATTTATTTATTTTACTGTGGGATTAAAACAGAGTGAACCATAAAGGTTTTCTGGAAATTATTTTAAAGTTTGCAGTTTAAAAGATGGTTATTTATTTATCCAAATAATAAATATGCCAATCTTTAGTTATACAAGATTGGATCAAGGAATGCCCAAATAACATCAGAAAACTAATTTCAAGGAATGCCCAAATAACATCAGAAAACTAATTTTAAGTCATGATTTCAGATTGTCCAGAAGAGTCTAACATTGAACTGAATTATGTTCCTGAAATCCATACCTAAAATGTTCATTAATGTTCATGTTCAACATCACTGTAATGGATAAGATTCTTTGTCCTTCAAATTCTTACTTACATTAGACTTCACTGTGGCATCAATAAATAAGAAAAACATAACAAAATAGACTGGGCGGTTTGATTTAAGGGGAAAAGCCTTTAAACGAATCTTTGGTTTGCCTGCTCTTGCTAACTCATTAATTCTAAATGGTGTCAGTCAGTTGAGTCTAATAGCTGTGAGTGTTACTTCCATGGTCAGTTCCAAATTATAGTATTGATTAATTGATTGTGTTCTTCCAGTTTTGAATTATATGAGTGCTGGCTTAGGCAGCTTGGCTTAGGGCCAAAACCTTATTTTCAATGGAAGGCAACAAGCAATTTCACCGTTTCACTGCTATGGTTAAGCAGATGCTCAGAAAACCAAAAGCTTTGGAAAGACAATTGGACAAAAAAGGAATGTACTAAATATAAAAATATGTCCTTATTGATGGTCTCTCTCCAACCTAGAGAAACAAGCAGTAAGAGAGTAAGTAAAAAAATTCATCATTTCTCAACCTCAGACTTCCCAAACAGTCTTGAAACAACTGACTGGGGGATGAGAGTAAGAGGGCAGAAAGATGGTCAAGAATGAGAATGAGCCAGCATTTGCACCTGCGGAATTAAGTCCATTTAGGGGAAGTGTGGTGACTGTGGTACTTTCAAACCAAGTACAACTTAAAGTGGATTATGGGCTTGGCTACATCATAGGTACAGCTATCCAGGAAAGCTTAAAAAGTACCTGCCACATTATGGCACCACCAGGGCAGTGGTGCCATGTTCTTAGAATAATATAAACATTACCAAGTTGAAAGACAATACATGAAGCACTCATTTTGTGTTAACTTTCTGCTTTAATGAGAAACATAAAATGGATGGGTGTGTCTGTCATTGATTCTTGTGGAAAGGGAAAAGCTAAATGGGGCACTGAGAGGTTAATAACTTTCACAGATCCATAGCTTTGCGTTTGTTTGCTGCCAGATCAATTCCCTTTCCCTACAAAATCTGAAGGGAAAATTGGTATGGAATGGAGTAACTCTGATTATAAAATTATATTCACATTAAAATGTATTTATAATCATTATTGGTCTTTCTTTTCAATATGAACACAATTATACTTGATTTCACAGAGAATTAGAAAGAAGAACCTTCATGGACATCTATACACTACCAAATGTAAAATAGATAGCTAGTGGGAAGCAGCCATATAGCGCAGGGAGATCAGCTCGGTGCTTTGTCACCACCTAGACGGGTGGGATGTGGGGGTGGGAGGGAGACGCAAGAGGGAGGAGATATGGGGATATATGTATATGTACAGCTGATTCACTTTGTTATACAGCAGAAACTAACACACCATTGTAAAGCAATTATACTCCAATAAAGATGTTAAAAAAATAAAGTAAAAAGAAAGAACATTTCTTCCTCAAGTAAAGGGAGTGATCCTGAAAAGAAAGGAAAACGATTCCAGTGGTCCTAAATTGTAAAGCTTTAAAATCAATGTTTAGACAAGACTGAGAAATGGAAATTTATAAGTAGAGAAACAATTGTGAATATATGGAAAGCATGTATCACAAAGTCAAATATGCTGATGAAAATTAGAATTTTGTGGAAGTATTTGCTATAAGAAAGGGGAGAGAGATTGCAAGTAAATGTGTCAATGAGGAGAAATTAATCTTCTATAAGTGGTACTAAATTCAAGATTATTAATGATTGATTATACATATATGAAAAAATCCTTAATAGAAGCAATGATGTAAGAGCCTCTTGGCATAGATCCTATAATGAAAGTTCGTAGAATAAATAGGCATAAAATATAAAAGTATATTAACTTCTCATGGCTGTCTCAATGATCTGTAGCAAAAATAAGGCTAGAGCTGGGAAAGTCATATATTCATTACCTAACAAATATTATTATAGGTTACACCATTTGATAGGTGCTAAGGATATTTTTCAGGGGGGATAAAAACAAACAGCATGCTTTTAGGGTGAACTCACACCATGTATGATATTATAAAGCTAGTGTATTAGCAACTTGAAACGATAAATGCATATCTTAGTGAACTTAAGTATTTAGGTGTTAACTTAAGTATAAAACTATATCCTTAGCTCCTTGTGGGCAGGATTCAAATATAATTCATCCTGGTATACTTCTTAGCACCCAGCACAGAAACCCTAGCACAAAATGGGTGGTCCATAGATATTTTTTGAAAGAAAGAATGCATTAGAATATAGCCTTTGAAATAACTTCCTCTCCAAAGCTATAAATAGTGTCCTTAAAGAAACATAGCAATAGTCATTAATAAAATATTATCAAATTTCAAGTGCTTGTGATCTAAAGCACATAAATATAGCTACTTTTCCCTCTCCCCCATGTCCTTTCCTCACCTGAATAAATTTGCTTCACTCTTAGACTCAGATATCATGTTCCTTCCTGAATAAGCAGTTCCTCACCTATTTGGACTAGATTAAGCAACTTTAACATGATCTCCAGTACTTCCCATATTTGGGGACTATTTGCACTCTCCTGTAACTGTTTATTTAATTGACTATCCATCTTAGATAATGTCTGTCTTATCCCCCATTTGTGTCCCCTAGACTCTAGCAAAGAGTTTCATATAAACAACTACTTGTTTTTTTCCAGATAGTATCATTCCCGAACTTTCTTTTCCATACCCCACACCTGGTTTGCTGGCAAATCCAAGTAGCTCTACTTTCAAAGCAATGCCTATCTAGAATTCAACCATTCCTCCCACTCCCAAAGCCTAACTTGGTCCACCTCTTTTTTTTTTTTTTTTTTGTGGTACGCAGGCCTCTCACTGTTGTGGCCTCTCCTGTTGCAGAGCACAGGCTCCAGACACGCAGGCTCATGTGCCCAGCCGCTCCGCAGCATGTGGGATCTTCCCGGACCGGGGCACAAACCCGTGTCCCCTGCATCGGCAGGCGGACTCTCAACCATTGCGCCACCAGGGAAGCCGAACTTGGTCCACCTCTTGCTTTCATTATTGCAAGAGCCTCTGTGCTAGTATACCCGCCACTGCCCCTGTTTCAATTAGTTAGTTCTCAACCCAGAAGCCAGAAAGATCATCTTAAAAATATGACTAAACAAGTCATTTTTCTGTTCAAAACCTTCAGTGAGATATCATCTCATATAGAACAAAAGTCAATGTCCTTACTAGGAGATATGAGGGTCTTCCTTTCTTATCACTTCAGCTATGCTGGCCTTCTTGCTGTTGCTCAGTTCAAGTAAGCTTCCCGCCAGGAAGCAGGTATGCCAGGTGTAGCCTTTATACCTGCTATTTCCCCTGTCTAGAATGGTCTTCCACCAATATCTACATGACTAACTCTTCTACTTTCTTGAGAGTTTTACTCAGAAATCATCCCTCAGTCCAAAATTTCTAAAATTTCAATATTCTCCTAACCTGATACTTTAATTTTCCTTCCCTGCTTTTGTTTTCCTATTAGTGCTGATTCTGAGTCTGATATTCAGCAGGTAGAGTAAACTTCCCTTCTGAGTGGCCTCATGTCTATTTGATGAGTAGGTAATCATTTATGCTGGTTGTTAAATATTTTAAACCTCACTCCTGCTCTTCACTATCTAATATACTCTATACTTCAATTATTTCTCTTTACCATCTACCTCCCCCACTCTAACATAAAATATTTTTGTTCAACACTGTATCACCAGCATCTGGAGTACCTGGTCTACTGTAAGGTACTCTAGCTGTATGCCCCAATTTTTGCCTATGCATGTTTCTACCTTAAAAGGTACTATAAAACATTGTTACACTTATTTCTTTCATGTTGTCTCTGCAGTAGGTAGTGAACTCCTTGAGGGCAGGTTTCACTTTTTCTTTTCATATTTGTATTTCAATCATCTAGGGCACTGACTGGTTAATAAATATTCAGTGAATAGAAGAAAGAAGAAATGACTTTGTGCATACCCACAATTACTCACATAAGATAAATTATTACAACTGTTTTTATTTATTATGCCTACCTACTTTTTAAAAAATAAATTTATTTATTTTTATTTATTTATTTTTGGCTGTGTTGGGTGTTCGTTGCTGTCTGTGGGCTTTCTCTAGTTGCAGCGAACGGGGGCTACTCTTCTTTGTGGTGCACGGGCTTCTCATTGTGGTGGTTTCTCTTGCTGTGGTGCACGGGCTCTAGGCACGCGGGCTTCAGTAGTTGTGGCTCGCGAGCTCTAGAGCACAGGCTAGTAGTTGTGGCACACGGGCTTAGTTGCTCCGTGGCATGTGGCATCTTCCCGGACCAGGGCTCGAACCCATGTCCCCTGCACTGGCAGGCAGATTCTTAACCACTGCACCACTGGGCAAGTCCCATGCCTACCTACTTTCAATGAAGATAAAATTATGTATACAAACTTAGATTGGTACAAATATAACCTTGTAAATTTTATAGGTCTAATGTATAAAAATTTATCTGTCTCAAGGATTTTTAGGAGCACAATCCTGTGCTCGAGGAAAAAAACATTATATAGACAATCTTTTTTGACATTTCTATGGTTTTAAATTGCAGTAATATGAAAATCTCAAGTAAACTGTAGACAGCTGTCTCAAACCAAAGATATTACATAGGAAATTTCATAATTCCATTCTATAACTACAAGTGATTTCTGATCTTTTAAAATATGATTTAAAAAATATGATTCCGCATAGGAAAATCTGGGATCAGATTCAAAAGTCGTTTTTTTTTTTTTTTTTTTTTTTTTTTAAAGTTTGGAACCCTTTCAAGTGCTCAAGATTTAAAAAAAAAATGAGATTTTTATAAAAAATATCTTTAGGCCATCCAGCACCAAAACAATTAAACCCTAAAATATTTTTTAATAAATTATATAAGATCATACAAGGCATGTTTATCAGATGTACAAAAGATTGTCTTAACAATTCTTATAAACTTAGGACTCAAAACGATACTTACTGCCCATTTTACAGAACACTCCCCTCCTTATATGACCCTGTTTTGTTACTTCCCTTCTTATATGTTGTCCCTGAGCCAGGCAACTATCCCCATGTTCAACGTAGTCCGTTCTAGGCACTCCTGTCTTCATCCCATTGAATGTTTGAGAAATAGGTCAGGTACTAACACAAACTCGCATAATTTAGAAATACAGAGCCAAATGCAATGGGTATAGTTTAGTTCCCAGATCCTGGAGATCTCAAAAAAAAAAAAAAAACAAACCCCACAAAACAAACAAAACAACCTCACAGCCTTTTATATATCACTCTTGAACTTAACTTCTGGGTAATCCTTTATAACTGAGTCTCCAAGCCCATTCCTTTGGACAGCAGATGTCAGCTATCAGGCACCAAATTTTAATATTTCAGACAACCTCAAAATGCTACCCTGTTATTACATTACCCATCTTTCTACAGCCTATAAATAGGAAAATAGTGGAAGAAAATGAGACAGTTAAATGTGAACACAGGGATTTGACACCTAAGAAGTCTCTCCGTGTACTAGTGTGATTGTTCTAGTTCTACACTTGAACACCTATAATTGAATTTGATTAAAACTATTCAGTTTATTTATTCAGTCATTTATTTCTAGAGAGGGACATCTAAATTTGCAAAAATATAATGTTGGACGATTTGACCATTAAGTTCACTTGGAGTTACAAGTCAACCTCTATTTACAGCTCTACTCAGCTGTTAAATACCAGTCATTTTCTCCTAACCTTCTTTACTTAGGGAATTTTTTCCTTCGTGTCTTGATTTACATATATATATTCTCCTAAAGTCTATCCTCATTTGGAGAAAAAAATTGTAAGGCAGGATTTTTTTTTTAATTAAGACTTTATCTTCTAAGAGCAACTTAAAGTTCACAGCAAAATTGAAGGGACCTAACATTTTCACCTTCTGTTTCTAGAAGAGAATTGATGAATATGACCAAAACTAGAAGATTTATACTTTATATTGATTAATATATAGCATTTTTAGGGAGAAATATGCTATAATCTGTATAACTATCCTACAATTTATTTTATGCTACTTGTTTTATTTTTAGTCATTATGAACTAAATTTAGACTTAAAATCTTTTTTTAAAATCATCATGACTTTCTTGAGCAACTCAAATAACCCAAACTAGTAATGTTTTTGATGTTTATGGTAATGATGATAGCAAATACGTTTAATCCTGTTAATCTTGACTTAAACATGATAAAAATAATCCAATTTAAAAATAGGTGTGAACCCCTTATTTATAGTAGTCCATGTGAAAAACAGCATTAGGCTTTAGTTGTTTCATAAGGGCAACTGAAATCATGCAAAAGCCACAGTTAATTTAAAAAGCAAAAAGCACAATGGTCAGATCAAGAGATAATAGTGTTTCCACATACTTATGGTAGCACCCAGGTAACATTTGTCACGTTGTGTTTAATTCTAGGCATCAACCTGAAACCTGAAACATTTTATTGATATGCTAAGAGGAGGTATCACAACATGAAATATCTGAAACTCATGTCGTAAAAGGAATGGATGAAGTAGGTATGGATAGTTTACACAGAAAACAGAAGACTAAAGGAAGAAATAAAGGCAGGTATATTTTTGCATCAATATGAAGAAGACTTTTCTTGCAGTTGGAGCTACCCAGTAATGAAAATGAGGTTTATGTATAGTTTTAATCACACACTGGCTGACTGTGTGTCATAGGGAAGTTTCCTATGGAGTAGGAGACTGAATTATGTGAACTTCCCTCATGTTTGTCTCAATTTTTCTTTCCTTTTTTTTTCTTTTTTTTAATTCAAAAGATAATATGGTTTTCAATGCATAGTTAAAAAAACAAAACAAAACAAAAAAGAACCTGAGTCACAGATATTCTACCAAATATCTTTTTGATCTTGGGCAACCCATTTTTCTTCTCTGGGTCTAAATTTATCATGTACAAAGCATGGCCTGGAGTCTTTAAAGTATATTTTAGTTCTGATGTTCTCTAACCATACAAATGTAGACAGTGAATTAAACTCTAAGTCTATTCATGGTGCAGAATCACTACAATTATGGAGCTGGAAAGCAGTTAGAGCTGGAAAGCATTTAGTCAACCCCCATACACACCATTAGATTACACATATCATAGTTCCTAAACTGTCTTGCTAGTAAATCCCTGGAATAAGTCTTTCTTTTTTTTTTTTTTTTTTTGCTGTACGCGGGCCTCTCACTGCTGTGGCCTCTCCCGTTGCGGAGCACAGGCTCCGGACACACAGGCTCCGCGGCCATGGCTCGCGGGCCCAGCCGCTCCGCGGCATGTGGGATCTTCCGGGATAGGGGCACGAACCCGTGTCCCCTGCATCGGCAGGCGGACTCTCAACCACTGCGCCACCAGGGAAGCCCAAGTCTTTCTTTTTAATGCTATGTGTATAATATGAACATTTTGGTTATTACCCCTGAATAAAAACAGTAACTCTCTCAAGCAGAAATGCCCAGAAAACATCCTGCTGAGCTTTCTTCTTCTGGCCATACAGTCTGCATATACAACTAACCTTCCCTTAATTAGATTAACTTGTTCTCTATCTGAGATTGTCAAATTAATACTGTAATCAAAAAACTATAATAGAGACCTGAATATGTCCCTGCTGTGTATAATGTTAATTACTTCTTCACTCAGAATAACTGAAATCAGCCTCACTTAATGGGATGCCTTAGTTAGCAGATCTGCTTTACTTCTCTAAAATAGTGCTAGTCAGAACTTTATAAACAACTCTTAAAATCACCTAAAGAAACCAGAGTATTTCTGACTTTCTTAACTGATGAAATGCCAAGAACTGACTAAAATTGCAGAAGGTTACTATTAGTTATATGAAAATATTTATAGGCATTGGCATTGGTCCTTATATCAAGACATGATACGGCACAGCAAATATTCAAATGTTATCATTAACAAGAAACTAAATTGCACTTGCCAAAATTAGCAAAACATTTGGATATAGAACCCACAGTAATATCAGGTTCACCCCACATGTCTGTGAATTTCCAAATTCAGACATTTTAACAGTTTCTGGCTAGCCTTAGCTTGATCCAATTATGAAAAGTGACACTGACAATTACATGAAGAAAGCTCATTTAACCAAATTGACTAAACTTGGTCAATGGCCCTAAGGCAAAGTGTTTTAAACCTTTAATTATAGAATAGTGTATTTATCATTAACAGTATTTTATATATCTCATAATGTTCTCAATCAATCACTTATTAAGTATCCATGATATCAAGGCAGTCTTTCAGCCACTGTGAGGAGTATAAACATGAGTAAAAAGACACAGGCGCTCCTTTCAAAAAGTTTACAACCCAGGCACTTAAGGAGGAACTGGCAGGAGAGTGGAAGCCTCGTGCTTTTGCCATCTAGTAAGATGGTTTTCGTTCTCTCAACTCAGAGCAATCAAGGACCATGTGGAAACAGTGGCCTTGCTGTCTCTGGAGTTCCACTGGGTTAGAATTCTGATACTACTACCACTTGTATGACATTGGGTAAGATATTTAGTTTCTCCAATTCTCAGGTCCTTCATCCCAATGGGGAGATAATTAGAGTACTAACCTCAGAAGTTTAATGTGAAAAGTAAATGAAATAGGTGTGCAAATTGCTTTGCACATAATATGCATAGCAAAAACAAAGGTTAAATATATTTAAGGGATAAGAGATACATTAAATAAGAAAGCTGTCTTTTCTTTGGCAAGATTAAGAAGTTAAATATTTTGTAAAGTATTAGATTTAGATGCCTGCAATCAAGACTGATTATATAACATTCATAGACTAGAAAGGGAAATAAGAATTTCTAACACAGTGCTCTGAAACGACACTGTGAGTGAGCTGGTGATCTTAGATAAATGAAGGGGAAGACAATTTTGGAAATACTGATCAAATATAATGCCCTAAAGAAAGTGTACTGGGCTTCACCTTATAATAGAATTGATTTGTTCTGAAGAAGCAATGTCATGAATGGAGGTATATTTGAAATACTTCGGTTGGCACTAGATCAGACAGCAGTAGAACTTAAAAGAAAATAGGAACATCACTTCTATTATTAGTTCTATAGGAATAAGTAACTTGGATTTCCAAACAACTGCTTTTTAAATTAACTCTGGAATATAACATGCTCAGAAGATGGGAACTGATCTATACAAATTGCTGAACCATAAAAGCAGAATGATTAGTATCATAAGAGAGTCATGAACAAAGACACATGGGAGTTCAGAAGAAGAATAAGACGTCATTTTGATGGGGAGTACCCAAGAAAGCTTTAGGGTAAAAGTGAGCTGAATCTTAATGTATAAAATAGAAACAATGAGGAACCAAAGGGGAAATAGGCTGAAAGCCTGAAATTAAATGTCCTACAATCTCCATCTCTCATTTGTTTGTTTAATCCTCATCTTATTTGACTTCAATGGCATCTTGGTTTCTGAAGGATCTTTGTGTATCTTTCCTATATACAGATACTTGCTTTTTCCTTAGAGTTATAAGAAGTATCAACCCCAAAATGAAGTTAAAAGGAAATATGGGACGTGGCATCCTGTCCTTTAAATTGGGAATAAAACATTTTTAGCAGATAAGAGCATGCTAAGGAACTTCTAAACTCTGTAAATTTATTTTTTAAATTTACATTTAGAAACATCAATTAAAAACCATTTAGTTTATTTTATAAGTCATAACATATTTATACTAGATAATAGTTTTAAGTGGTGAGCCAATAGATCAAATATCTTAGCAAGCATAAGAATTATTTATTTCAAAGAATTATCATTTTAAGATTAGAAGCACACTGTGAAGCTGCAATGAATAAAGGTACTTGGTAGACAATTTTATCAAAAAGTATTATGATAGATGAATGCTTATATTAGAGAGAGGATATGTAAGGTAACAAAGCTGTGTTAATAGCAAAGTTTTGTTGGAAGGTAGTGAAAATTGATAACCTGCAGTTGTTTAACAGAGATTAGACATTTAAAATTTTGTTAATCTATTTGCTAATTTGTTTTCTCACTTTATTCCCTCATTAACAATAAATAGCTTTGTAGCTCCAGAAGAACCAAAATAAAGTATATAGGCGACACCACTGCCAAGGGCTAATAATTTCATGGCAACAGCAGCTAAATTCAATCAACATTTAAATCTTATAGGCATCTGCTGCTCCAGATCAAAACATTAACCCATTGTTAGATTTCTCACATACTCATGACTAACACCATCCATAATTCAGAACTGAAAAATAAATCTGTCATTGACAGATTTTTTCCTAGTTGTTCCACTGTTTTGAGTGTGTTGTAATTTGATTTATAAAAGAAAAACTGGTCATCCAGAGTAAAAACAAAACTCAGTCTTAGTATATTTTATAAGAGGACTATCAAGTGAATATGATATAATGTTTGAATATTTCACCCACCCATCCATCCATCCTAACCAATATTTGTTGAGTGCCAACTACATATCAGGCATTTTATCAGGAGTTAGGACCCCAGGAAGAGGAGTTAAGATGTGTTGTAGACTTACCTTGTGTTAGCCACTGTATGTGTTTTCAGACACAGTCCTTGGCCTCAAGAAGTTCAAAACCTAATTAGAAAAATAGGAATAAAAATTATTTAAAAAAATATTTCAAACCCTAAGTTGTCTTCAACATATCATATTTTCACCATTCTTTTTTTTTTTTTAGGTGGGACTAAGACAGAGAGGAGAAAAAACAAGAGGGTTAATGAGAAGCTGGTACCAATTTTATGTCATACAATCTTTAACTGAAAGAATGAAATACCAACTCAATATGGAATGTTCTTTTGTCCACATGATGGAAAGCAATGGATATTGAACATTCCTTACAATTCTGAATTGGGATTATCATGTCTAACAAAAAATGGTTAAATTAGCTTCTTACAACATCTATTTCATCAAGTCTAATGAATGTCATAGTTTTTTGCGTCCTGAAATTACATAATACCTTTCAAATTTCCCATCCTCTGGTCTTTGTGGAGCTGGATGCCACCAAAGTTCTTAAGGGGATCACTTAAACCATAGCAGCCAAGATAAAGCAAATCCTTGTCTTTCCTATTGATCCTGGGACTAACTCACATGGAAGAATTCTAAATCTTATCAGAATTACATTTATGGAAAATAATCTCATTATTAATTTTTCAAAATTCATACTCTGAAACATGTAAAAAAGCACTTTGTCTTAATTCCTTAATAGAATTTAGAATATCCTAATTATTCCTGTTTGTTTTTAGAATTATTTCCTTCTTTCCAGACAACCTTCTTCTCAACTCTTTTTCACATGTTCAACTCTTGTTTCTCCTTCAATTCCCAGGGAAGTCATCATCTCATGCAGAAAGCCTTCCTTGACATCGTGCTTCCTCCAAGTTTCACTTCAATGTATTTTTTAGATACTCCAACAGCTCTGTGTACTTCATTGTCACGTTACCTCGTGTCACAGAAACTGGCTAGTTGTTTAGAAAACTGTTTGCCTTTTCCTCTTGTTACAGAGCCGGGCTATGTTCTTTCAGATAGATGTGAGATGTGACTGGATTCTTCACAAGGGAATACAGCCAGATATAAATCATGCCACAATCAGTCCTGGCCTTAAAACATCTCATACATGATCCTTTATTCTTTGTTCCTATCTGCAGGTAGAATCCCTGAGGACCTACAGAAGAAAGATCCCTAAGAAGGAAAAAGCCTTGTCCTTCAGTCACCTCTTTCAGGATCACCCCTCACCTCTGCTAATAAAGTCTATTCATACTAAGAGTGTTACAAAAACGACTATCCATCACCTGGCCCTGACTAGAAACATCTACTGGCACTGGAGTTTCAGGTAAATGAGAATTAAACTTTGGTTCTTTTTTTATTGAAGTTTAGTTGATATACAATATTATATAAATTATAGGTGTACAATGTAGTGATTCACAATTTTTAAAGGTTATATTCCATTCATAGTTATTATGAACTATTGGCTATATTCCCTGTGTTGTACAATATCTCCTTGTAGTTTATTTTATACATAATAGTTTGTACCTCTTAATCCCCTACCCCTATAGTGTCCCTCACCCACTTCCTCTCCCCACTGGTAAACACTAATTTGTTCTCTATATCTGTGAGTCTATTTCTTTTTTGCTATCTGCACTAGTTTGTTGTAGTTTTTAGATTTCACATATAAAGTGATATCATGCAGTATTTGTCTTTCTCTGTCTGACTTATTCCACTCAGCATAATACTCTCAAAGTCCATCCCTGTTGTTTCAAATGGCAAAATTTCCTTCTTTTTTATGGTTGAGTAGTAGTCCATTGTGTGTGTGTGTGTGTGTGTGTGTATGTGTATACCACATCTTAACAAATAACTTAAAATTTTATATGGAAACACAAAAGACCCAAATGACCAAGACAAAATTGAGAAAGAAGACAGAGCTTCTTCTGTCTTCAGGAATCATGTTCCCTGACATCAGACTATACTACATAGCTATAGTCCTCAAAACAGTATGGTACTTGCACACAAACAGATCAATGGAACCGAATAGAGAGCTCAGAAATACATGCACACACTCTGGTCAATTAATCTATGACAAAGGAGGCAAGAATATACAATGGAGAAAAGACAGTCTCTTCAATAAATGGTGCTTGGAAAACTGGACAGCTACATCTAAAAGAATAAAATTAGAACATTCTCTAATGCCATATACAAAAATAAACTCAAAATGGATTAAAGATGTAAATGTAAGACGAGATGTTATAAAAATTTACAGGAAAACATAGGCAGAACACTCTTTGACATAAATCACAGAAAAAAAAATTTTTTTGATCTCTCTCCTAAAGCAAAGGAAATAAAAGCAAAAATAAACAAATGGGACCTATTAAACTTAAAAGCTTTTTGCATATCAAAGGAAACCACTGACAAAATGAAAAGACAACCTACTGAATGAGAGAAAATATTTGCAAATGATATGACTGAAAAGTGGCTAATATCCAAAATATAGAAACAGCTCATACAATTCAACATCAAAAAATAAAAACAAACAAACCAAAACCCTGATCAAAAAAGGGGGCAGAAGACCGGAATAGACATTCTTCCAAAAGAGGACATGCAGATACCCAACAGGCACATGAAAAGATGCTCAACATCAATAATCATCAGGGAAATGCAATCAAAACCACAATGAGATATCATCTCACACCTGTCATAACGGCTACCATCAAAAAGAACACAAGTGGGACTTCCCTGGTGGTCCAGTGGTTAGGACTCTGCCCTTCCACTGCAGGGGGCACAGGTTTGATCCCTGGTCGGGGAACCAAGATCCCACAAGTCACACAGTACCGCCAAAAACAAAAAACAAAAAACAAAAAACCTCATGTACGGTTGGTGGGAATGTAAACTGGTGCAGCCACTGTGGAAAACAGTACGGAGGCTTCTCAAAAGAATAAAAATAGAAGTAACTGTCATCCAGCAATTCCAATCAAAAGTGTATAACCAAAAGAAACAAAAACAATAATTCAAAAAGATATATGCACCCCAATGTTCATAACAGCATTATTTACAATTGCCAAGATATGCAAGCAACCTAAATGTTCATCAACGGCTGGATAAATTTTAGTTCTTTGAGCGATTAAAATGGTGGGTATTACAGCACTTAGCCTACAAAGACTGTGATTATTTAATCTGTTTGATCTCCCCCATTGGATTATAAGCTATAGTACTCCCACAGAAACTGGTTTTGTTTTGTTCTAGGTTACAGCTGGAACATAGTATATGGCACATGATGACCATCTCTCTCTATCTTTTAATAACTTGAATTTTATATGATAAAATGTACCATGAAGATTTCATAGGAAATATTATTGTAAATACAGTTTTCCCTTTGGGTGTGGGGGGATGCAAGGCTTCTTTTGGCACAGTCTTCAAAGTACCTTTTGGTAAAAACCTTAAAGGTAGAATCTGATTTTGCTTTGGAGTTCAAAACAAGTGACAACATTGAAATGGTTTTGCAAAACTGTTTTTGTAGGCTGCTATTTGCAGTTTTGGGTAGAATGGTGAGAGCATTTGCAAAACGTTAGTCAGAAATAACAGACTCAAAAACTCCCTACTGTAGTTGCAGCGATTTGGAATTTCCTTCAAACCGCCACTGGGGATTTAGCGCCAATGGAGAGAAAATGAAAGATAATTTTATTTCTTTTTCAAAACAATAACCAATCACAGAACCCAAGACCTTCTGCTCTTCTCATAGTATAATGAAATAGCTTTTGAAGTGCAGACAAGAATAGACACACCTGACAAGCAATATCAAGCCTTAGTCAACAAGCAACCATGTACTTATTGCCAACACATCTCTTTCTCACCATCCTTCTACAGCTAAAAACACTATATACACTGACTCCTTTTGGGAAGCCACCTGTTTGAGGCCACTTCCCAAAGGGCTCTCCATAAATTTCACCCATCTGTCTCTTTACTATTGTCCACTTACAGGTTAAATTTAGTCCTGTTTGGCAGAACCTAACTTTCAGACGCATACTTCCTTTACTTTCAGACCTGTTTAAGTGAGGAAAATATAGAGATGGTCAGATCTCCCTGCTTCTTTTCTGAAGAATTAAGAGGAAGCTTTTCCTGCTAGAAATGCAACTGCATTGCCTTTTAACCTGAAGTAAAAATCCTCAGGCTCTATTCCGCAACTCATTTAGATTATTGCTTAACGGCACCTTTAGGCTAGATTTTATGATAGCTTTAATAAATTTGTAGTTCACGCATATCAATGTTAATATATCATTTACTTTGGTAAAGCACTTGTCTCTTGAGTGTCAGGCAAATGCACCATTGGATCTGCCAACTGAGGCCATTTCTTAGAGATTTTATAGACATGAATGCAACTCTTTTTCTTCTCAGACAACTCCAAAGCTACCTTTCCTTTCTGACTACAAGTATCAACCTAATCACCAGTTGATCTAGTAGAGGAGACAACAGAAAGTATGTAACACCAGCCCAGAATAGAAAACATTCAATTCTTTCTAAGTCATGCTTCATGTTTAGGTCAACTGAATTTCCTACATGTGGCCAAAGTGCAAGTTATTAAGTCTCAATTTTCTTTCTTTTCTGAAGACTAAGGATAAGATGGATCATAAATTCCTCTAAGTGGGAGAAAATGGATTTTTGGCAGTTGATTTCACCAAGTAAGCACACGCTCCAGCTCACAGAACATGCCTGATACGGGTGAGAGGATGAAACACACAAGAAGAGAACTGGTGTAGAGGCATGGGTTCTTTCATCTCTATGCTCTCTGCCAAAGTTTTAACTAATTGTTGCAGCTGAGGAAGCTTTAAGAGCTAAAGTCAATAAGTTTCAATAGCAGAACTGTCCATGGTGAGGTATAATCTCGGCTGATATACTTTTAGTAGTTACAGATGTTCACTGGAAATTGTTCTAAGAACTTTTGAAGGTTTCCATTTACTTTGGACATAACCCCAGTTTTTTGTTCCCCCCACAGAAATAAGAATCATCTCATAAATAGCCTTTCCTCTAGTGTGTTTCACATTGGAAGAATATCATCTTTTATTTTTTAAACAGAGTTAGTTAGAGTCAAATCATGTTATTTTACATTCTGACACATAAAAAAATACTCTGAATTTCCTCACTGTAATTTTTATCTTTGCTATATGGCATCCCTTCTGTTATAATGTGAAAATTCCAAGTTTCATTAATGACTCATGACTCTATCTTATGTAATAGGCATATTTTAATTAAAATACTTCAAACTTTAAAAAGTCATTTTAACAGAAAAGATGGAGTTGAATTTATATGCTCTAGTGTGATGCTTTGTACAACTCTATTTAAATTTTAAAAAAATTTACTTCATATGAAGATCTTTTATTCTGTCAACTCTATCCTAAAACACCAAAAAAATCCTGATGATCAAAATAGCATGTCATTTTAAAACAGTTCCTACATTAGCACAAGTAGTTGTGACCCTTTAAAGTAGTTTAAAATTACATATTAAAGAGATTTCATTAGGCATTTTCATTCACTTTTATTTGGAATCGCTTGCACATGTTTTTCTTTAGTCCCATTTTTCATGGATTCAAGTTTGTATTAGATAAGCAATACTAGGTAAGCAAACAGCCAGAAAAAAAAATAAAATTGGAAATATCTAAAGGTAACTGTCTTCAAAATTATCAAATTTGTTTTTCACATGCAGACTGTAGAATAGAAAATCAGTTTAGATCAGGAAGACAGTATGTTTTAAAGTTTTGTTTTGTCAAACATGTCAGACACCCTAAGTAACATATTTTGCCCCTTCCTCCTCTCCTTCTCTTTTTAATTTTTTTCCTTTTCTACTGTAAATATTTAGTAGATTGAGTGATTTGGAGCTTTGTTAATTGAACAAAAAAATCCTACCTTAAACCACATTGCAATTAACACAGAAACTTAGGAAAAATATTCTACAATAACGAACGTTACTGGAGTATAAGATTTTCATAACACATACGGCAGGATATACAAACTGGGATAACAATTGTGCTTCTCATCACTAAAGAATGAGAGGTTTTTTCTTTTTTTTTAACATCTTTATTGGAGTATAATTGTTTTACAATGGTGTGTTAGTTTCTGCTTTATAACAAAGTGAATCAGTTATACATATACATATGTTCCCATATCTCTTACCTCTTGCGTCACCCTCCCTCCCACCCTCCCTATCCCACCCCTCTAGGTGGTCACAAACCACCGAGCTAATCTCTCTGTGCTATGCAGCTGCTTCCCACTAGCTATCTATTTTACGTTTGGTAGTGTATATATGTCCGTGCCACTCTCTCACTTTGTCACAGCTTACCCTTCCCCCTCCTCGTATCCTCAAGTCCATTCTCTAGTAGGTCTGTGTCTTTATTCCCATTTTACCCCTAGGTTCTTCAGGACCTTTTTTTTTTTTTTTTTTTTCTTCTTAGATTCCATATATATGTGTTAGCATATGGTATTTGTTTTTCTCTTTCTGACTTACTTCACTATGTATGACAGACTCTAGGTCCATCCACCTCACAACAAATATCTCAATTTTGTTTCTATTTATGGCTGAGTAATATTTGTTTCTAGATTTTTTGATGATGGCCATTCTGACTGGTGTGAGATGATATCTCATTGTAGTTTTGATTTGCATTTCTCTAATGATTAATGATGTTGAGCATTCTTTCATGTGTTTGTTGGCAATCTGTATATCTTCTTTGGAGAAATGTCTATTTAGGTCTTCTGCCCATTTTTGGATTGGGTTGTCTGTTTTTTTGTTATTGAGCTGCACGAGCTGCTTGTAAATCTTGGAGATTAATCCTTTTGTCAGTTGCTTCATTTGCAAATATTTTCTCCCATTCTGAGGGTTGTCTTTTGGTCTTGTTTATGGTTTCCTTTGCTGTACAAAAGCTTTTAAGTTTCATTAGGTCTCATTTGTTTATATTTGTTTTTATTTCCATTTCTCTAGGAGGTGGGTCAAAAAGGATCTTGCTGTGATTTATGTCATAGAGTGTTCTGCCTATGTTTTCCTCTAAGAGTTTGATAGTGTCTGGCCTTACATTTAGGTCTTTAATCCATTTTGAGTTTATTTTTGTATATGGTGTTAGGGAGTGTTCTAATTTCATACTTTTATATGTACCTGTCCAGTTTCCCCAGCACCACTTATTGAAGAGGCTGTCTTTTCTCCATTGTATATTCTTGCCTCCTTTATCAAAGATAAGGTGACCATATGTGCATGGGTTTATCTCTGGGCTTTCTATCCTCTTCCATTGATCTATATTTCTCTTTTTGTGCCAGTACCATACTGTCTTGATTACTGTAGCTTTGTAGTATAGTCTGAAGTCCAGGAGCCTGATTCCTCCAGCTCCATTTTTCATTCTCAAGATTGCTTTGGCTAAGAATGAGAGGCTTTTTGACTGTGCAATTCCTCATGGTCTCTTTAAAAGAAACATGCAGGAGTTTTTGGAAGCCCAAGTACTTTCTAAATTATTTTTTTTAACTCAAAGTACAGTGCAGTTATAGAAAAGTGCATAAGGAATGAATCATACAAAAGCTAACACCAGGTAACCATCACCCGGCTCAAAATATAGAACATTTCAACGGCTACAGCAACTTCATGCTCCCTCCCAATCCCACTTCCCCCTCTTCATCAAAGGTAAACAAACATTATCTTGATTTCTAACCCTATAGTTTAGAGCTGCCTTGAACATTATACAAATATAATCATATATTACATATTGCTTTGTGTCTGGCTTCTTTATTCACCATTATGCTCATTGGTTTCATTCATGCTACAATTTGTCAAAAATCATCTGAATATACCACACTTTCTATATCCATTCTATTGTTGTTGAACATTGGGTCATTTCTAGTTTAGAGCAATTACAATTAATGCTGCAATAAACAACCTTGTAAATATTTCTTGGTACACATGTTGTATATAATGATGAGTGGAATTGCTGGATCATTGGGTACATATATGTTCAACCTCAGTAGATAATGCCAAACTGTTTTCCAAAGTGGATGTAGCAATTATACTCCCCTGAAATACATGTGTTCCTGTTGTATCACGTCTTTGCCAATATTTGGTAGGGGTACTTGCTTTGAATGTCTAGGTTAGATCAGTGAAACAGGAGAGAGAGAATGAAGGCTTGAGGTGGAAGCAGGAAGGTTCCTGACCCAGAGTCTAGTTGACTAGTAGGAGAACAATGATTGTGCTGTGAGTGGTGAAGATTTGAATGTCACTGCCAAGGATTTTTCCATGAAGTTGGAGAATCCATGAAGTGTTGGTGAGTCAAGTGAAGAGCATGGTATTCTGCAGAATCATGAGGGTGTAAATTAATCTGGCAACGGAATTTTGGTGCATAATAAGTTGTGTGTGTAGGGGAGGGAGGGCTTGAGTCCTTTCACAGGCAAATTGACAAATCCAATACATAAAATAGGAAGAGTCTACGTACGAGAATCATTAGAAATATCTAGAGTGGTAGATTAAGGATGAAAAATATCACAAGAATAAAAGTTTGCTACGAAGAACTACTTTATATCATTCTATCCTGAACAACATCTTATTCTTTTTGTGATCAATTTTGAACATACTGTGTCTCAGAAGGGATGGGAAAACAATTCCACTATTTTCTGATATGGGAATTTCCCATCAGTGTTTACTGAACTGTTTTAGTAAGTGATTGCTTTATAAGGTAATTATTTTATAATTATCCTATAAAGCCTACTTTAAAAAATGTCCTCTAGAGCCAGAAACAATCATAGAATTTTATAGTTGGAAGAGGTCTTGGACAACATCTAATTAAACCTTCTCATTTCACAGGTGAGGAAGTATAGGTGCACAGTTGCCCAGTTACTTGATCAGGCTAAGGCACTAGTTAATGCAAGTGCAGAAGAATCCAGGCCTTTTGACCTAGAAGATAATCATCATAAATTCACTTTATTAAAGAAACACTGAAAAATGTCTTTCTTGATTTTCCTTACGTGGCCTATTTCTACACACCTATCAGAACTCACCAGAGTTCATCTACTTTAAGACCTTCTGATCTCCTCTTTACTTTCATCTACTTTAAGATCTCTGATCTCCTCACTCTTTAAGTCTGAGTTACATGTCTTACTATGTCTTAAATGACATTTTATAATGACTTCTATTCTGAAATTATCTATATACTTATCTCTTTGCCCACTATATTGAGGAACCAGAAGGTAGGGACTGCTTTTTTCTCTGCTTAGGCCTTAGCATTTTGCAAAAACTTAGTGTACAACAGTACTTGTTAAATATTTGTAGAATGAGTTAAATGTGTCAAAATTTGGCCTGTAATCATTTTGGTATGTACTTAGGTAGAGGTGAAATATGTGACTTTTCCCATCATGTTAGTCTTTTGGGCTGTTCATTGATACTTCTATTTCTCTTCTTTTCAGGCACATGGTAGAAGTGTAGTTCCTTATGCCCTTGAAATTAGTGTGGCTCTGTTATTTGAGCAGAAGTAACACATGTCACTTCCATGTAGAAGCCTTTAATAGTCATCAATTTGCTCTTCCCTCCCTCCAGCTTCAATGATCTTGGAGACTGAGTGAGGAAAACAATCCTTAACCAACCCATAATAGACATGTAGGATGATGGAGAAGTAAACTCTATTGTTTTAAATCAACAGGATTTTAGAGTTGCTACTGCAGTATAACCTAGAATGTCCTGGCTTAATTGTAATGAGATGAGACTGAGGACTCTGGGAGAAAGTGAGTCTTTGTATGTGGGAGGGACATGAACCATCGGGGGCCAAAGAGTGTACTGCAGTAGACAGCTTCTAAAATGTATCTTGAAGATCTCCATCTCCCGGCATTTGTGTGCTGTGTAAGTCCCTCTCCCTTGAATGTGAGTTAGACCTAGGATTTGTTTCTACAAAAAAAAAAGAAAGAAAGAAAGAAAAAGCAAAAGTGATAGGATGTTACTTATGAAATTAGATTTTTAAAAGACTGTGGCTTCCTTCTTGATCATCCCTCTGACTTTTTCTTTCTTGGAGCCCTTTGTCTGGAGAAAGTGAGCTACCATGTGGTGAGTAAACCTATTGAAAAACCTACATGGCAAGGGATTAACATCCCTGGTCTATATCAGGGAAGTGTGTAAGTTTTGTAAACAGTCAATGAATGAGCTTAAAAGTGGATCTCCTGTGCTTTGCCAAAATCACTTTAGTATACTTGAAAGTGGATCATCTTCCATTTGGTCCTTGAAATGACCCCAGTCCTGGCTGATACCTTGACTGCAATCTTGTGAGAGATCCTGAGTCAGAGGCACCCAGCTATACAACCCTAATTCATAACTCAGAGAAACTACGAGATAATGAAAACTTGTTGTTTCAAGCTGCTATGTCTTGGGATAATCTGCTACCCGGCAAGAGATAACTAACACATTTTGTGAGAAATTCCCTGTGTAAATATGTTGTAACAATAGGGCAGACACATTTACTTCATGTCAGACATGCCTGATGATGACTATATCTGAAGTTAAATGTACTCTTTTAATTCTTTATTTATTGAAGCATTGTAATATAGTTATAGCCCATTGGTGGATATAGGAACCCAAAGCCATATAAGAAGCAAATTCATACTTTAGTTATTTGAATGAGTTAATGATTTCAAAACTTTATAGATATGAACAAGGATTTCTGAATCTAAGTAATAGTGATCAATATTTAGGATACTAGGAAGTCAGGTATTTTGGACCTCTTTGATTTTCCCAGATAACAGAAAACTTGATTTGTACATTAAGGAGAAGCATGGGTTACATCAGACCGTTTTCCTGTGTCTCCAATATAAGCTGACTTTTACATAAATAGCTAACCCAATTCTTGTATTGCTTCTGAATAATTTATCAAAATATGGTCAGAAGAGGGACAGTATGACATGAGGGCTCTCAGGCTATTTTGAGTCATCTGACTCTAAAAATGAGTGCATGACACCTACACGTTTTCCCATAGCTGTTCAATATCAGGAACCCAGGACAGTGTCTGTTCAGTAAATCAGAGAGTTAATGTTAAATTCTATATAGCAAAGATGAAAATAAAAAGCTGTAAGAAAAAAATTACAAAGTATGTGGGAGAAAGCAAGACAGCAGGTCTCATATGAAAAAATAAACTCTTATGCTGAAAAATTTTCTGCTAGCAACCTTAGGACAATACAATAAGGCTTGAGCCCCACAGAGGGTTGCTGCTTAGCTATTAAGCTAACAAGAGACTTGGAAGACAGGTATTCTAGCTATTAAAAGGTTTTTCATAGGTGAGTACAATTGTTTTCACATGTTTGAAGTCTACCCTGTTTCAATCCCACCAGGCATTCCTGATGAATACTGCATTTTCCGTGGAAGCAACAATTTATAATTTCCTTTTATTCTTGTTTGTTACTACAAAAGACTTGGTCTCAGGGGGCTTTGATTAAGATGATGAGACAAAGAATGAAACAAATAAGAGTCTGTTAAATGTCTGCCTGAAACCAGAGCTGTACCACTAAATATGAAATATTCTTCAAAACCAAAAATGAAGTAATCACCCTTTTTGCAAGACGGATAAGAAAATGAAGGCGAGATGTACATTTGGGGAAACTAATTTACACTGTAGGAGGAAAGAGGAGGAAGAAGAGCAATGACAGAAAATCAACTGTTAATAAATATCAGAGACTGCTGAGAAATCACAAGATAAGCTGTAGCATATGTTCCTCCAGCTAGAATATGGCAATCATTTCTCTGAGAAGAGAAGCTCATAGGCTCCCCCACCCCCTCCAACAGGCAATCATTTTGCATTTTATATTATTTGAAAAGAGCTTGATTATTTTCCTTTGAAAGAAACTGGATTGATTCACATTTACCTGTCAAGAGAATGTTCTATTCCTCTGTTTTGCCTGTCTATTTAAAGGCATATGACCTGACTATGAAATTCCATAGACAAATAGTTCGTCAGATGTAAATAAATAATAGTGAGTGACCAGCTCATGTTTTTATGTGTTTTTTTTGGCTAAATTATGCTAAATTAAAATCCACAGCCTAATAAATATGACTGATAATTGCAGTAATATGTTGAGATAATGAATATTGCTTTATTCAAGGTCAGATACAATCTTTAAAAATCATATCCAGAGGGAAAAGTTCCATATGGAAATGATAATTATGTTATTTGAAGTCTAGTTTAAAAGGGGAGCAACATAATATATAATCTCTTCTGGTTTTGTAAACCTGTATATTTAAATGTTGCTCTATCAAGAAGGGATTGACAAGAGAAATGTGTAAAGACA
The DNA here is from genome assembly GCF_964165515.1 of Mesoplodon bidens. Taxonomy (NCBI): domain Eukaryota; kingdom Metazoa; phylum Chordata; class Mammalia; order Artiodactyla; family Ziphiidae; genus Mesoplodon; species Mesoplodon bidens. Next base: position 69,117,284 of record NC_138162.1, on the reverse strand, counting down.
AACAAGAAGTGGGCAGCTTGTCAACTGACTTATATGGGTTTGATTTTATTTATTGAAGTAGGGTTCTAGGATCCAGAGCCTTAGTGAGACAGTGGTTCTAGAAGCATTTATGTAGCATTTCTAAATATTATACATATATTGCATATTATTGAAGGGGGATAGGGAACAAAATCCTTCACTGAGCATCTTAAAACTTGGGTTGTAGTATGAGTTCTGTAGCTTATCAAATAGGTATCTTCAGTAAATCAGTGAAACATTTTTAGCTTTAGTTTTCTCATTCCACCAAATGAAACATATGAAAGATATAAATAAATCAATAATATTATCAAGGACCAATCTAACACAATGAACCCTATGTATCACAATTATACTACATATTTATATATAATATCTATGTATTTGTATATGTGTGCATATAGGTGTATATATGTATATATATATATGTGTATGTGTATGTTTATATATATATACACACACACACGCACAGACTTTTCAAATAAACATATCATTAGGCTGTCATTGTGACAGCACTCAAAGCTATGAAAACTTTACCCAAATTCTGAGATAAAGAAAGATAATTCACACTGAAGCTCAATTTCACAATGCTACTCAAGTAATTCACAAAGACATTCAGTTTAAAGTTTGGTTTTGCAAAATGAATCGGAATATTCTGTGTGTGGAATGCAAAGATGATCCTTTGAAAATGGAAGATCTTTGGGTGATTGGAGCTCAGTGTCCATTATCAATAAACTATCAAATTCAACCTAACTACAGGCCTACAGGAAGGCCTATTCCTACCAGGCCAACAGGAAGACATATTTCTAGGAGATTACACAAGAATTATGGCAGCCTCTGTTTCAGTATGTTTCTTAGCAAGTTAATATTAATATGAACTTTTGTGGTCTTCAGGTTTTTTATTAAAATATTGTTTTGTTTTGTTTTTTTTCCTCAATTAATCACACAGCTTAAGATCTTTCATCTGAATGGAGCATTAACCTCCTTCAAAGAGTCTGTAGCATTGTTGCTTTTAGCCAAATATTAGCAGTTTTCCTTAATCATAAACATTATTTAAATGCAAAAAAAAATGTGTGCACACAAAGATAATTTTTTTACATGGACTATAGATTTTTCACAATGCTGAGGAACTGAAAGAGCTATAGGCTGTCAAGGGCAATAGAGAACAATTATCTAAAACATAGTGCTGGAAACAGAATTGTGGGCAGGTCATAGATTCATCATGACTAATTAAGTAGAAATGTTTCATAAATGCTGATGTTTAGAAATTGTGAGAAAAACATTTTATGCAATCTGAAATTCCATCCTGTACCTAAATTATTTTGGGAAATTATAAGGAAAAATGTTCTACAGTTTGTAGCATAGTCCATGGGACTGAAAGTTGGGGGGGCCAGGAGTCTAGCCCATGTTTGGCCACTTGGCAGCTCTGAGATTTTGGGTGAGGATTTAACATACCTGAACTTTCACATTCTCATGTGGAAAATAAGATAATGGTCTACCTTTAAGAATATCTGCATGGCATTGTATGGTAAAAATCACATGCAAGCAGAAAGCTGAATAATTGCTACCACTAACAGTTTAAGGTTTCTTCCTACTGTCTGGGACACAGAGTGAAATTATATCAAACAGTCATGACCCTGATCAGGTGTGAACTTTTGATTCTATCCATCACCCATCTAACCGATCATTCAATATTTATTAAGCACCACTGTAGGCAAGTCACTGGTTGAACTAGAAAATTCAAAAATGAAAAATGTAATATCTCTGCCCTCATGTGCCCTATAGTTTAATGGAGAAGCTTATCTCTTACTACACCAATGCTGTGTTCTTATCCACTTTCTTCTATAAAGCAGTGATTAAGCACGTTGGCTCTAAAGTCAGGTCTAGGATTCTAATCCCAACTTTTTAAAGGTGGTGCCATCTTAAGCAAGTATATTTATTTCTCTAAGCCCTATTTTCGTTACTGGCAAACATGTACTAAAATAGTACTTAATTCATTGGACTGTTGTGAATATTAGATTAAATCACACACATGAAGCATTTAGCATCGTGCCTGACACGTAATATGTGTTCAATAAAAAATATTAACTATATTTATTAGCACTTTTTCTTACTCTGATCATCGTATGCTTCCTCCTAGGAAAGAGAAAACCAACACCTCCTATCTAGGAGCCAGCCTGCTCCCATCATTCAGGCCTTGGGGTCTGCCTGGTCCTCACAGCTAAGTCTCAGAATTCTCCTGTTGAACATAAATATTTTCAGAGCACATCAACATCAGACAGTTTCACTCTTTGGCCATGGTGGAGCTAGACAAAAACAAGGCCACTCCATTATCATGTCTGAAAATAGATAAAAACATGAACATTGTGACAAGTAAAAAATGATCAAACATCCCTCATTCTGGCTCATATGAGTGACTGGACTGTTGCTTCTTTTCCAGTAATAGACTTTGTTTGGTCTTTCCTCTTTCTAGGTAAGATTAAGATACCCAGTTGCAGAGTTACTGGCAGCATTTCATGAAGAGTGAAGCCCTATTTCCTTATACTCTCCTCAAAAGCATTTAACACAGCCAAAATCCTATCACCCTCTTACTGAAGTTCCCTGTAACTCTCCATGGTATATGGTCTCCCAGGCTGCAACAAGCAATAAGTCCAGCTCTTCAACTACAGGTGTGTCCCTGGAGGTCACTGGCTGGACTGATGGCACACCCATGTGCCATCTCCCTTGCCTCCACATGTCATTATTTTTCTACCCTGTTGCACAAGTCTTTCATTCTACTTTGACTTCCTTTTCCTGGTCACCACTCCTTTCATGTTAAATGGTTGCTGAAGGAAAGAATGTTCCTTTTCTGTGTATCTAATTGTTATGGTTCTTCTTTTTTATAGCCCCAGTCCCGGCTATGGAAAAATTACCTCAGGAAAAAATTGGCTCACCCTTTTGTCAGACAAGGAGATTACACAGCATCAAGATTTCTGACACTGATATCTCTTAAAACTCAGGCAAGGACTAATCTAGGAAAAGAATAATTTTGACTGAGTGTTGAGCAGTGAAAGAATACAGGAAGACTGCTAGGAATTCTGACTTTCTACAAGGGAGTAAAAGCATGCATATAGTTTGGCTCATACTTTTAGTTATAAATCTTGTTTTTCTTATATTTACTTGAGTTCAGTTATTATTTTAATTTCACTTAGATCTGTGGCTTTGTATTTCCTTTATCTTCCATAGTTTCCAGTGGGTGATTTTGGGGTTATAAATACACTTGCAATTAACTAGGTTGAAAACATGCATAATAAAATCGAAGCAAACTTAAAATGTAAATTTTGTTCATTCTTCTACTCTACCCTAAGTATCCAATTAAAATTTCACTGGAAATTAGCTCTCCTGTGGGGAGTTTGTAGCCCTTTGTCAGATAGGTTTAAATCATTTTTTTCTTTTGATTTTTCCTTTATCCATTTAGTAAACATGAAACCACTTAGAAGTTAAAGATGTTTTAGGATAAACAAAGCTGCTGGTAGACACATGAGATGTGGAAGCATACCACTTTAGTTTTCTCTTGCTCTGAATAAAGTCAGTCTTGCGAATTTTAGGTAATATCTTCTCCATAAATATTTTTAGTAACTCAAGTTGGAATGCCTAAGATTTTATATTTCAATGGGATAGTGTAACTGAGGGAAATGGGCCCAAATGCAAACATATGGAGTTAGTTTTAACCTAAACTTAAATTCCTACATGTTCTAAAATAAAAATGAACTGGACAGAAACCTTATTATTCCACTGGCTGAGGGTGTCTAGAAGCAGTGTCTTGTCTTAATGAAAAGCATCTGATTTTCCCCTCTGGATAGATGGCTATACAGTATAGCTTCAAAAGACTGGCGGTAGTGGAGTTAAATCCTTAATTGGTCCCTACCTGAATTCCATTATGTGAGGTCGGCCTTTGATTCTAAGGTCAGGCCTCTGGCTTCCAAATTCATCATAGCTTGGGTGTTTTTTAGAGAACTTCTCAGTCACAGAAGGAGGACACAACTCATAATTATGTATATAACACCAAAGATATCCATTGGATAGCAGATCAAGTGTTATCTAGAAGGTACAGATTGAAAGTTGGTTAAGACTTGAAGGGCTTCACTGACAATGAGTGCAAAAGGAAACACAATCTCATCCTTCTAGGTAAGAAGATAAAGAAGAGGGGATGGTTGGCTTTTGTATCTAGAGTACCTTGCAATATACATAAAACTACGCTGATCCCTCAAGGAAGGATTCTGGGTGCTGTGCACGTATTACTGCTGGGACAGGAATTGACTTTAGAAAACAAGGAAGACCTTTAAGCACATTCCCTTATTCAGGGACCTAGTACAAAACTAGGAAAGGTGAATGTAAACGAGTTAAATGGCATTTGAAAAAAAAATATTTCAGAAATATGCCAAGACTAAAGAATTCCCAAACATTTAAGCTATGCAGGTCAACTTCTTTTTTTTAAAATAAATTTATTTATTTATTTCTGGCTGCTTTGGTTCTTCATTGCTATGTGCTGCTTTCTCTAGTTTCAGTGAGCAGGGGCTGCTATTCATTGTGGTGCATGGGCTTCTCATTGCGGTAGCTTCTCTTGTTGCGGAGCACAGGTTCTAGGTGTGTGGGCTTCAGTAGTTGGGGCACATGGGCTCAGTGGTTGTGTCTTGCAGGCTCTAGAGCGCAGGCTTGGTAGTTGTGGTGCAAGGGCTTAGTTGCTCCACGGCATGTGGGAGCTTCCTGGACCAGGGCTCGAAACCGTGTCCCCTGCATTGGCAGGCGGATTCTTAACCACTGAGCCACCAAAGAAGCCCAGGTCAAATTCTTAAGAAAAGGTAAAATAATTTAAAATGTAACCTAAGGTCTCAAAAATAATTTTATGAAAACAGATTATAAAGTAGTTTATATACATACATTTATAGGTATGTATGTATGTATTTCTAATCCTAGTGATAAACCTGAATGGCCCTGCTGTGGTCACTGGACTTGGCATTAGAAACTTGCATTCTGATTCCAGCTCTCCTCTTTTTTGCAGTGTGGTCTAGCAAGTCTTTGAACTTCTGATTGAAAATTGGCAATACCTATTTACCTACACAAGGTTGTTATCGGTCCAGTGGTGGGCACAAGATCTGATGACCTAATTAGATCAAAGGGGCAGTTTAACAGGCCATGGTTGAGGAACGGTTTTGACCGTCACTGTTTGTGAGCAAGGAAATGAGTGGTCCTTGTTCTATCTGGCAGCTATCTTGGGACTAGGAGGGAGGAAACTTGGCAAAAAAGCCGAGGTGAGGAGGAGGATAGAAGGGAGGAATCACTGTGAATTTGAGCAGAAACCATGATATCCTACACGGAGAGTCTTTCTCATCTCTGGACTTTTTGTTACATAAAACAAAATATTTCCTTATCACTTAATCTAGTATGAATATAATCCACTTTATTGGTAGTTTCTCCTTACGTTTCCAAAATGAGCACTCTCTCTCCTCTTTATCTGGATCAAGCAGGTATTAAATCTCTGAGAATGAAGACAGTCTATACTTGTTAGATCCACTTATGAGTTAAGCACTAGTTGATATTTTACATATGTAATCTTATTTAACTCTACAGTCCCCTCACTTTACAAATAAGGGAACCAAAAGCAAAGTTAGTGAAATGATTTGCCTAAGGTACACAGGATTCCAACCAAGACTGTCTGGTTACAGATCTCATTTTATTGTTTTCATTATACCACTGTGCAAAGCGATTGTAGATCTTTATGAAAGATATCCCTATTTGGTAGAGGTCTGCTAAAAATTGATTCTTTAAAAGGTATCAATATATACCCTGGATAATCACTAATGCTTTTGCAGTGAATAAAATAATGGCTGGATAGTGGTGGCAGTTCCCTTACTCTTCTAACCAAAAACTGCAAAAAGCTTCAGAACAAAGAAATTATTAATGTCTTCTGCATAAAACCATCATTGGTTACATTCCCCCATGTGGTTTCCCTCTCTATTGTAGAAATTCTTTCTTAATTCAAAAGTAGCTATTATTAAAAAGCTAATCTCCTCTTACATGAAGAACAGTATATGCTGCAAATATCTCAAAATATGTACTAAACATGGTTTCACTGAAGGGTTAGAATAGCAGGACTACTATCAAGACATAAGGGAAAAAGAATAGAAACCTCTGAATAATATAAGAAAATTCTTATCATGAAAAGTGGCTTATTTAACTACAAACAGTGACATCTTTAAGAAAGCATTCTTCTCTTTTTGTAGACAACATATAAAATTGTCAGATTTTACCACACATATGTCAGAAGCAAGAGGAAAACTAAAATAAATTTTGAAAATAGGGAGCATTAAAAAGCAATGCTGAGCTGAGTAGAAGGAAACAGGAAATAGGAAATGGAAAGAAACTCTTGTGTTAGCATTTGGTGTCAAGGTCCTTCCTATTTTTATCATAGTGAAGAAAAGCATGGAATATGTTTGTCTAGACAACTTATATTTGGTAAAGGTGAGCACATCAAGCTGCAAAATCAATAATTCTGCTGATTCTAAGTTTATTTTGCACAGTCGTCTTAAGAATAATGCAAATATTAACTAGTATGTCTTTAAGTAGTAAGGCAATAGGATAGAAAACCCAGTGGTGAAGAGAGTACAATATTGGAGGCTTTGTGATTTAAAAAAAAATTGATTTGTTTTTATAGGATTATGATTAGGCCCAGATGTCAAACTTCTCTAAGAGACTTATAAAAAAAATATTTCCAATAAAAACAATTTAGAAATGTCTTATGATGTTAACAATGCATTTAAAAGGTGAAAATAATGTTCTATAGACAGCAAAATACTATACAAAATAATTCTAATTTAATTTAAATAAACTGATTATTTGGATTAATTTTGAGGTGATAATCATAGCACAGTTCTTAAATTATTTTAAGGATAGTCACCAAATTTTTACTCAATATCAACTTGTGGAAAACACAGGTCTGGGAGCTGTGGCACAGAGCAAAAAGACGATAATGAGGAACAGTCTACCTTCAAGGACTTTGTTGAGTATGAAACACTTATAAAAAGAAGCAGAATGTGTTGAATGCACTATGAGGGATGTACACAAATTTTGGGTGGATTCTGGTGCAAGAGGTGCTCATTTTCAATTGGAAGGTGAGAAAAGGCCCCATGGTAGTGATGGCATCTGGATGAACTTCGGACAGTGTGCTGTAGAAGGACATGCAGATGTCGGGAACATGTTAGCAGAGAGACCAGGGCTCAGAAATTCCAGTTTTCCAGCAAGAGTAATTAATATTGGTGGAATCTCTTCACTCTACTAAATTTCTACTCTATTGCAAGGCAGATCTTATTGTTTGATCCATTGCTCTCTCCCATTTCTACAGATTATTGACAAGGTTTGATGTAAGCTGGTTAGACATTAATTATATACTTCCCTTTAATGCCCCTATGCGTTTAAAAGCTTTCCATTTTCTTCTGGACATCTTTAGTATTGGGTAGAAGAGATTGAAGCTATCCCTAATAGCTGGTTTTCAGTCTTCTACTACTGTTAAACCAAGATGAAAATTTTTAACACAAAATTCCCCAAAGGAAACTATCACAAGTTACTAAATCCAGACTTTGAGGAAGCCACATTATACCAGATCCAAGTTTGATCAACAGTCTGCTCTTTTATCAGAATCCTGTCTAACTGGGGAGGAAAGACTGGTATATCATTAGCTGTTGCCTTGAGATTTCAGTCTTACAGGTGTGAAGTAGCAGCATGACTGACATGTGTATAGAGGCAATATGCTCCAAAAAAGTGATCATCTGAACTGCAGCCCATATCATGACCTTCTCAGAAAGACAGGCTCAGTTAGCACAGAGCACAACTGCACACACAGGGACTTTATGGCCCCTCTGGTCTTGACCTTTGAAGACTGGTTTCTTACCTCTATTTAATTGAGTGCTTTTCTGACTCTTCTTTCATGTGCCCCTTAAATTTTGATGTTTCTTCACATCTCCCATCTTAATTCTCCTCTTGAGACCTAGACATCTGTTTCCAGCTGCCTACCTGCCATCTCAATCTAGAAACAACAATCATACTAACAGCTATGAACTACTGAGAACATACTATGTGCTAGGTACTGCCTGGGCACTTTAGGTATTTCATCCAATTTAAATTTCAAAGACTTCTGAAAAATCAGATTTTTTTTCTCTTTTATCTGAAACTTAGAAAGGCTCGGTCATGCACTCAAGGTCACATAGCTGGTATATGGTAAAAGTTGGATGTGAGTCTATTCTAAAACCTGATCCACTGAAACCCATGCATTTTCCATTATGCTTTACCATACGTCCCACAGGAATTTCAATGTCTCTCTGTTTTTCACATCATTACCATCTATCGATTCTCTCAAACTAGAAAACTTGAAATTATTTCTTCTTATCCCTCTATAAGTCATTAATTCAGTCTCTTAAATATCATTTTGATCCTCCTCTCGATCTCACTGTTACAGTCAGGTTCTTATTCCATCTTTCCTGAGCTAATATGAAAGCCTTTCAGCCATTTTTACTATCCTCAAACTTTCCTCCCTTTAATCCATTCTCTCCATCTCTGCCACAGTCATATTCCCCAAAGTATCCAAATTGGATTACAGGTAATTTACACTTTCTTCTTTGCATGCTTCATTTTATTTTTTTTTCAGTTTCTGATGTATCAAGCATGTGTTTTTACAAACTCAAACAAATTATGCTTTAAAACACAGAAAAAGGTCCTTCAATTTTTACATAGAAGAAAATGACTGTTTCAGAGAAGCGCTCTAGAAAGATTAACTTGGCAGTAGAGTAAAAGAGAGGTTGGAAAAAGAAGAAAATGAAGCTATAGAACCTGGCTTTCTCTGTTCAGTAAACTCTTTGTCTTTACAGTGTGGATAAAGACAGGGACGATATGTCTCTGATTTGGGGAGCAGATTAAATTGGGAAAACTGAGAATTTTGCCCTGAGCAATCCACTGCCTTTCTAGGTCAACTCAGACTAATACTGGTTACATTACTGCTAAAATTAATGCTGTACACCAGGGAACAGATGTGAGTTCATCATGTGAGTTCAAGAATTGGGACCTCTGATTTCTAATACAGCCTGATACCCTCTTTAGCTTTGGGGAATTGAGTTGGTAAATCTGCTTTGCAGAAACGTGGTTAGTAAATATGCACAGGCCCTGTTTCATTAGTTAATATGCCTGATGTTTCCAGTGACCACATTTTTCACTGCAAGCATGTCTCTCTATAAACACTTACTATATTTTTTCCTCCTTCTTTGGAGTTCTCTTAATTATCATCAAAAAATCAAATTCATAAATTTATTGATAATGCTAATATGCTACTAAAACTCTGTCAGCTAGTTTAATCCATTTATGTTTGGACAAAGCCTAGTTTAGACACTTTAGAAAGTTTCCGGACTTCCCTGGTGGTGTAGTGGTTAAGAATACGCCTGCCAGTGCAGGGGACACGGATTTGATCCCTGGTCCGGGAAGATCCCACTTGCCATGGAGCAACTAAGCCCGTGCGCCACAACTGCTGAGCCTGCGCTCTAGAGCCCGCAAGCCACAACTACTGAGCCCGTGTGCCGCAACTACTAAAGCCCACGTGCCTAGAGGCTGTGCTCCGCAACAAGAGAAGCCACCGCAATGAGAAGCCCGCGCACCGCAACAAAGAGTAGCCCCTGCTCGCTGCAAGTAGAGAAAAGCCCGCGCACAGTAACGAAGAACCAATGCAGCCAAATAAATAAATAAATAAATAAGATTTAAAAAAATATATTTTCCTTATTTCTAAGCATTATTGGGAACTCAAGTTCTGTAGGCAATACTCACAAACCCCTTTATTCCAGCTATAGGGTAGGTACACCCTACATAGATCTGGCTCAATTTTGATAAAACGTACAGATGAATTGTTTAGATTGTACATATTTATGCAAGATATTGCAATCAAATATTAAATCAGCCAATTAGAAGGTGGTTCTAAATTGATGGCTTTGAAAAGTTGGAAAAAGCGTAAATAGTCACTGTAGTTTTGGCCCTGTTGCAGCTTCGTGAACATGGATTTGGACATGGATTACCTGGAAATTGTGCCTCTATATACATACATACATGTATATATTTATATATATGAAGGACCAAAAAAAATCTTCAAGATCCATTATTATTATAAAACAATATACAGGACTAGGAATTTCAGCGTTCATAAGATGACTTATTGTTCTTGGAGGAGCATGTTAGGATATACACCCTAAAGTATCTGTGGCATTTAATAAAAGGTGAAGTGTGTGGCTATTACAGAATGTAAATTAATTCAGAGTAGATTTGCAGATCTCTAGGGGTGGTAATTTAGTCTAATGGGAACTTAATAACTCATATTAAACACATTACTAATCTGATGCTTTGCTTACAGTAAATTAGAACCAGTGAAATTATAAATCACTTATTAAAGAAAAAAAGAGTATCGTCTTGAATTGAATTTGAATCTTCTCTTAACTAAGAAACAGCAGGTAGGAAGAATTCTTGTTGTTTCCAAATGAATTCCAATCAAGTTTCATATTCATGTTAGAACACTAAGTAAACATGTCTAATTCAGACAACTGAAACCAGTGCTTCTCATGTAATCACATGATACTGTAAATATCAACGAGGTTCTTTACCAGTTCATATTGAACTATACACTGATCTCCCTCCTCTTGATGAGTGGGGATCATGTGTGTAATTCTAAGTACTTAGTGATACATTGCTCAGGATTCATGCTCAGTTACTTCTAATGACAATAAAAATAATAATGATGATGATGATGATTATGGTACAAAAAAATCTATAAAGGTATTCCAAAATTTAGATTCTGTATAAGACATCATTCCATAGAATTCTATAAAACAAAGCATCATTAAGAGAATTTCTTTTCTTTGCATCATCCAAGGTGACACTGACCACAGTTTTCCTAAAACCAAGTATTCATTTTTAAACCTTTCTTATAGGCTTTAGTTTTTGTCATTATGCTAGTTTGCAGTTATTTCTGCCTGATGTAATTGCAAAGTCAACAAAATATAACTTTATATTCATCTGTTCTTTTATTCACTCACTCACTCATGTATAAAAAATTTACAGAGTTCCTACTTTGTGCCAGGCACTATTCCAGAAGCTTCGGACACAGCAGTGAACTAGACAAAGTTCATGTCCTCATGGTTACTCTCCAGCGGGGGAAACAAACAACACAATAAACAAATCATTATGTCAGTTGGTCCTAAGTGTCTCGATGGGAAGAGCATGATAAAGGGGAGTAGTGAGTGTAGCAGAGTATAGGCTTATTATTTTGGGGGGCCGGGAGCTTTCATGAAAGTACTTAGGGATGTGGAACATTACAAGCACAAATTAAAAGAAAATGAGAGGGTGAGCCATGGAGATACCTTGGGAGAAAAGCATTCCAGTTACAGGTGTTGGCAAAGGTTAAAAGGCTCGTGGCTAGCATAAGATGAGTTTGCCCAAAGGACAACAAGAGGCCAGTGTTGCTGAAACTGAGTGCTAGGGAAGGAAGCAGGAGCTAGGGAGTGATAGAAGATGGTGGACCAGATGATATATAGCTTTACAGAGCATTCAAAGGACTTTTGATTTTATGATGGGGGGACACTGGAGACTTGTGAGCAGAGGAAGGGCATGATCTTATGTGTTTTTAAAGGGACACTCTGGCAAGTATGTGAAGACCATACTGAGGATAGGGGAGGGCGAGGCAAAAGAGATCCACAGGGAGGCTATTGCAATAATCCAGCTGTGAGATAACAGCTCAGATCAGAGTTGAACAGATTTGAAGAGAAGTAGTAAGATTTTGGATATATTATGAAAGTAGAATCAACCCAGATTGTTGATGGAATCACTGTGCAAACTGAAAATGAGGACAGTCAAGGATGACTCTAAGCTTCTTGGCCTGAAAAACCTAGAATGATGGAGCTGCTTTACTGAGTGGGAGAAGACTAGAGAGAAGACTTAGCATGTGGTGAGAAATTAGGATTTCCATCTTGAACTTGTTAAATTTTAGATGCATAATAGATAACCACGTGAAGATGTGGAGTAGAGAGTTGGACACAGGAATCTTGAGTTTCATGTAGAAGTCAGTGCTGGGGATATTAATTTTGGAGGTGTCAGTAAATAGATTATATTTTCCTAAAATATAAAGAGCTCCTAAAATCAGAAAAAAATAATCCTACAGAAAAATAGGTTAGAGAAATAAACAGTTCACAGAAAAAGAAATGCAAATGGCTCTTTACCATATGTAAAGATGTTTGAATCTTGCTCATAATAAGGAGTATACACTAAAGCTATTAGATGGTCAACAATTCAAAAGTTTGACACCATACGATGTTGGTGGAACTTTGTGAAGACTTGCTTTGTAGAGAGATGGTCTCTGTTACATTACTGGGGGGAATGCAAAATGTTACAACTACTATTCAGGAAAATTTGGCAACATCCAGCCAAACTGACCCAGAAATCCCAATTCTAGAACTCTATCCCAAAAGTACACTGGCAGAAATATCTAACGGTATATACACAAAGTTATTCATTGTAAGACTATTTGTAATAGCAAACTACTTGAAACAACTCGAATGTCTATCAGTAGCAGACCGGTAGAATAAATTATGGTGTGTCCATGTAATGGAGAGCTATGTAACTGTGAAAGGAATGAGGGATATCTCTATATACTGCTATGGAATAATCTTCATCGTATACTGTTGGGTGAAAAAGGGAAGGAAGAGACAAGTACATTGCGTGCTATTAAGAATTTAGTGTTCTTAGCAATGTTCTTTATTGCTTAAAATATTCTATTAGCACATATGTAGAAGAAAAAAATTAAAATTAACAACTGCCATAAAATTATTGCCAAAGACTAAGGAAAATCATAGTAATTTCACTAGTACACAGAGAATGTCCCTTGCCACCTGTAGACTTCCTTGTGATTTTTCCCCATAGGCTGAAACAGTTATTTTATGCTAGTTCTTATTTTTTTTTCCAGTCATCCTTTACATTTTCCTATTTTGCCTTCCCATGATTTAGTTAGTTTGTTTACAATTTGTGATTTTAAATCTATCAATGGTATATTACTGCAAGAGTACTTGGGTCAAATCAATTGAGCAGCAAAGCAAATGCTTATTTTAACTGCTTGCTAGCTCATTCCATTTAAAAAATGCCCTGTGTAGCCAATCAATAGAAAGTTGGGAGAAAAATGTAAGAGGGAGAAAGAAATCTGGCATGTTGAGATAGAAGTATTTTGCAGACACAGACAAGGCCACTCAGACTCAATAAGCATGATCTGACTACCAGGTAAGGAAGTGATACACAGATGAGCTCTGTGTACTGTGTATTGATATGAATACTGCACTCCGTATCAATTCTACTAAGAGAGCAGTTGGTGTGTCACTCTCGTGTGATGCAATCTTTCAACTGTTACAGTCTGACCTAGTTTCTCCTTTGCTTTTAGGGAGTGGGTGTGGTGAAAAGAACACTGCAGCAGGAGCTAGGTCTGGCTTTCCTCCTGTACCATGTGTCTTGATATAAGTCACTTGGCCTTTGCCTTTGAATTCTCACCTCTAAAATGAGGGATGAGCCTGGAGATCTGTAAGATTCCATAGGCTCTAACTTCTGAGAGTGTGACCTATCTTTTTAGGTCAGGTTAAGAAGAAGACGCTGAGGGCTTCCCTGGTGGCGCAGTGGTTGAGAATCTGCCTGCTAATGCAGGGGACACGGGTTCGAGCCCTGGTCTGGGAGGATCCCACGGAGCCGCGGAGCAACAGGGCCCGTGAGCCACAGCTACTGAGCCTGCGCGTCTGGAGCCTGTGCTCCACAACAAAAGAGGCCATGACAGTGAGAGGCCCGCGCACCGCGATTAAGAGTGGTCCCCACTTGCCACAACTAGAGAAAGCCCTCTCACAGAAACGAAGACCCAGTACAACAAAATAAATTAATTAATTAATAAAAACTCCTACCCCCAACATCTAAAAAAAAAAAAAAAGAGTAAGATGCTGATTAAAATTTTAACTATTATAACACAATTATTTATTCAATGAAGATAAAATAATCACACAAAATCCAAAAGTAGGCTCTTAAGTGAAAATTCTAAAACTTACTTTCTCAAGATTGTTTAATAAACTACTGTACACAGTGGTTCAAGATTCTGTTAGAGATCTTAATACAGAGGATTAATTTTACATCTCTTTAGCTGAACTCATTAACTGAGAGAAGGAAATAAGTTATCATTAACTAGGAAGCATCTGGTAGGGGTATGGGGGAGTCTGAGAAACCTGGTGCTTTTGAGACAACAGGGAAGATTTCTCCATATTTATGCAGATATATGGACAAAAGTTAACACAAGACACAGTGTTGCCCTATTATTTGTACACAGTCATGGGCATTTGAAAGTACTCTATGCTAAATTAAATGCATTATGTTTTAATTACACTTAAAATAATTTAAAACTATGCTTGAAAAACCAAATGCTATTGTTTTCCTCTCTTGATTTGTAAGAGATCACCATTGATTAGGTCCAAATGACTTCGGTGGTTAAGTTGCATTTATTACAAACATATTGTAAAGGTACAGATTTTAGTCCCTCTGTATTCAGACGTACTGACACATCATGCCAAAAGGCACATTTAGCATCCAACAGCGTGTCCCGAATGTTCCTGAATATGGGTCCTTTTTCAAGTGAGATGGGTAGATGAAAGTGAAGTGCGAAGCCAGAGGCAACTAAAGAACAGCTGATCATCCTTCTCTTCACTGCACATCTTATGATTAAAACAATGTACATGTAGAAGGCAATACAGGAGCAGGAAAAACGCAACAGATCCCAAGGGCTTCCTTTCCCTTTTCCATAGCAAAGCTTGTCCCTTGTTTAGCTTTATTTTTTGAATAGGTAGAGTTGTATGTAGGCTTTTGTTTGCCAAAGGCCTGTCATGTTCCTGGTACATTTTCATCTTCCTTTATTTCTTACCTGTTTTTGTAATAAGAATGACAGCGAATATCTGGCAAACAGATGAACATAAACAAATTCTAGTGCCTATGACCCTGCAGACAAAATGGCAACCACAAAAGAACTCTCATTCCCAAACCAACAGAGTGCTGCCTGCCTCCTCATAGCTAAGGAGAAGTGCAAGGTATCCAGGATATTTGCTGATGGACATCAGGCCTGCTCCAGCTGTCAAAAACACAGCTGTTGGGTTTCCTTCCCAGTGATCAGTACTACCGATGCCCTCCAGCTAGTATGTTCCCTGATAAGGTCCAGTGGAGAGCTGCAAAAGAGCTGAACACTTGGCTTCTAATAGCAAGTGCAAAAACAAATTTCCCAACAAATTGCATTTTCAGCACTGCCTGATGCCATACGATTAAATGGGCTGAATTTGTTCTAGTCCACTAACTCGGAAGACACCATGATGGAACAGTTTCTCTTGGTGACTGTTAAATGTTAAACCAGTTAAGGGAAGAATCTGTGTTTTTTTTTTTTTTTTAATACTTTTACAAAGCAGGGAGGTGGGGGAGGGAAAGCTGATCAAGCTTATTAGAGCTGCTCAATTAGGAGAAAGTAAATAAGGCCATTTAACATCTTCACCAGGGTGAAATCTGTCAATGAAACCTCCTCATGAGGTTTTTTCTGTGCACATTTACAAAATTTTAAACTGGGAAATGGGAGATTGAAAATCCAATATTTTTATCAAGTACTTCCATTTTTTCCCCAAAGCCCTGTTTAAAAATACACGATAGGCAGAAATATTGATAGATACATTTACATAATGCCTGCTGTGTGCTCAGCACTATAGATATACGCTAACTCATTTAATCCTCTCAGCAAGCCTCTGTGATGCGTACTAACACTACTACTTTTTACAAACGAGGGAACTAAGGGCCAGCGAGGTTATATAACTTAACCAAGGCCACAGACTTGTAAACGGCAGGACCACAGTTTGAACTAGACCTTCTGGGTTCAGTCTGTGCTGCTAATCACTATATTCTGCTACCTCTTGAACTCACAGTACTTTGATATTTGCTCAAATACAGCACTACTGTTGGGATCACTTTTGGGGAATAATAGCTTCAGTACAGAATCAGTTTGATGATTTATTTGTGTATTAATGATAGCTGCAAACCACAACCTGGTGAAACTTGCCCATTCATTTTGGGGAAGGAAGTTCCTTTAAAACTCATCCACTGGTGGGAAATGTTTAATGCCTGCTTACTCATGTCTCTTCATTGACTCATTAGTTGTGGAAGTCATGCCTGGTAGTAGTTCTAACCAGGGCATGCAATGGAGTAGTTGTATACATACACGTATTCAGTGGGAAAGTTATGAAGCTACAGGAGAACTGGATTTGCCATCCTGCCACTTACTGCCAATCTCTTCCCTGAGTTCTAGAGAAAAGGAAAAATACACTGCCTACTGCACAGAGTTGCTACATGAATCAAATGTGATAACGTATGTGAAAATATATTATAAAATGTGAGGTTTTACAATGGGTAGAAAACTGAACTGCTCCATGGCTCAGTGGATCAGGCAGGCTGGGACAGACATGGGAGGAATTTCCCCCACTGCTGTAGGAACTAGATACCCGAATATGGAGCAGAGACTAGAGGTAGAGAGTTGGGATGAAGGAGGCAGCTCCTCAGGGGCTTGTACAAGCCACCAGGTTAATTTCAAACAGTTGGATTAAAACCCTTCTTTACAATTAACAACTAACACATGTAGTTGCTCATGGCTTTCTTCATTCAATCATTCATTGATTCATTCAAGAACCATTCATGTAATCTTCTAGATAACAAGAATCATGCTAAGAGGTCCGACCATCACAGCAGTATAATAGCACAGTATCTGCCCTGGTGCAGCCAACTGTAGAGTGGAGAAGGAAGATTAGTAAACAGACAAGTACTGTACACCCTACTAGGTTAGGCGTAAGCACTTCTACAGACGTTCATGTGATGCTCTTTCTTCTGCCTTGACTGTTACTTGTGTCACATATTATTGGTAATACATGGTGGAGTGATAACCAGCATGCACTCTGCTGTCAGCCTGCCTGGATTAGAATCCAGATTCCATGCCTTGCTAGCTATGTGACCTTGGGATAGTTGCTAAACTTCTAAGTCTTGGCATATCTACCTTTTCAATGGGGATTATAATAGGGCCTACCTCACAGAGTTGTGAAAATCACATACGCTTATGCAGGTAAAGACCTTAGTGCAATACTTGGAAAGTAGTTTTCAACAAATATTAACTGTTATGATGCTGATGCCAATGCTGACAGCCACCTGCTGCCAAGCCCTAGCCATTTCTCTCTCTCAACCTCAGTTTCCTCCTCTGTAATATGGGCTGATAATAATACCTAACTCACAGGGTTACAAGGAAGAAGTAGGATCAAATATGTAATCCTGGGTTTAGGAATTTAAAATTTCAAATCCTATGCAGAACCAGCTTCCAACTTGCCCCTTCTTGCTTCATCTCTTTTTTTCCCCAATCACCCCAAAAGACTAAGCCTAATTATCCACACTGCCATCAACTTCCACATTCATAGTGATGCTTGAATAAGTAAGAGTGAAAGGTAAAGGAAGCTGAGAACAATGAAACAGGATTGAGAGCAAGCCCAAAAGTAAACCAGGAAATTATGGGAGTTCTTATAAAACTTTAGCTTCATTTCTGACTTAGATCTAGAAAAGAACTTTTTTTCTTTCTATTTTGTGCCTTTCTTTTTCTTCTGATTTTCTTATTTTAGAAGAAAGCAACCCTCTCTTCTTTACTGAAAATATATTAAGAAGAGTATAAATGTCGATATAATCAAATGACTATATAATCTATAATTGTGTTGATATAATAACATTATAAAAAATTAATTTAAAACAGAATAATTAAGGGAATTTTGGTTACCAACATTTATTGCTTTCTACTTCTGAATTATTTCTCTTCTTTTATTATTTCCTAAACTGAGTTCCATGGGGCATTAGGACTATGGGACTTTAAAAAATGGAAAAAAAAAATTCTTAGAAAAGCACAACCTTCTGAGACTGAACCAGGACGAAATAGAAAATACTAACAGACCAATCACAAGCACTGAAATTGAAACTGTGATTAAAAATCTTCCAACAAACAAAAGCCCAGGACCAGATGGCTTCATAGGCAAATTCTATCAAACGTTTACAGAAGAGCTAACACCTATCCTTCTCAAACTCTTCCAAAATAGAGCAGAGGCAGGAACACTCCCAAACTCATTCCACAAGGCCACTAACATCCTGATACCAAAACCAGACAAAGATGTCACAAAGAAAGAAAACTACAGGCCAATATCACTGATGAATATAGATGCAAAAATCCTCAACAAAATACTAGCAAACAGAATCCAACAGCACATTAAAAGGATCATACACCATGATCAAGTACGGTTTACCTCAGGAATGCAAGGATTCTTCAATAAATGCAAATCAATCAATGTGATACACCATATTAACAAGTTGAAGAATAAAAACAATATGATCATCTCAGTAGATGCAGAAAAAGGTTTCGACAAAATTCAACACCGGTTTATGATAAAAATCCCCCAGAAAGTAGGCATGGAGGGAACTTATCTCAACATAATAAAGGCCATATATGACAAACCCACAGCCAACATTGTCCTCAATGGTGAAAAATTGAAACCATTTCCATTAAGATCAGGAACAAGACAAGGTTGCCCACTCTCAACACTATTATTCAACATTGTTTTGGAAGTTTTAGCCACAGCAATCGAGAAGGAAAAGAAATAAAAGGAATCCAAATCGGAAAAGAAGAAGTAAAGCTGTCACTGTTTGCAAGTGATATGATACTATCCATAGAGAATCCTAAAGATGCTACCAGAAAACTACTAGAGCTAAGCAATGAATTTGGTAAAGTAGCAGGATTCAAAATTAATGCACAGTAATCTCTTGCATTCCTATATACTAATGATGAAAAATCTGAAAGAGAAATTAAGGAAACACTCCCTTTTACCATTGCAACAAAAATAATAAAATACATTGGAATAAACCTACCTAAGGAGACAAAAGACTTGTATGAAGAAAACTATAAGACACTGATGAAAGAAATTAAAGATGATAAAAACAGATGGAGAGATATACCATGTTCTTGGATTGGAAGAAACAACATTGTGAAAATGACTCTACTACCCAAAGCAATCTACAGATTCAATGCAATCCCTAACAAACTACCACTAGCATTCTTCACAGAACTAGAACAAAAAACTTCACAATTTGTATGGAAACACAAAAGACCCTGAGTAGCCAAAGCAATCTTGAGAAAGAAAAATGGAGCTGGAGGAATCAGGCTCCTGGACTTCAGACTATACTACAAAGTTACAGTAATCAAGACAGTATGGTACTGGCACAAAAAGAGAAATATAGATCAATGGAACAGGATAGAAAGCCCAGAGATAAACCCATGCACATATGGTCACCTTATCTTTGATAAAGGAGGCAAGAATATACAATGGAGAAAAGACAGCCTCTTCAATAAGTGGTGCTGGGAAAACTGGACTGCTACATGTAAAAGAATGAAATTAGAACACTCCCTAACACCATACACAAAAATAAACTCAAAATGGATTAAAGACCTAAATGTAAGGCCAGACACTATCAAACTCTTAGAGGAAAACATAGGCAGAACACTCTATGACATAAATCACAGCTAGATCCTTTTTGACCTACCTCCTAGAGAAATGGAAATAAAAACAAATATAAACAAATAGGACCTAATGAAACTTAAAAGCTTTTGTAAAGCAAAGGAAACCACAAATAAGACAAAAAGACAACCCTCAGAATGGGAGAAAATATTTGCAAATGAAGCAACTGACAAAGGATTGATCTCCAAAATTTACAAGCAGCTCATGCAGCTCAATATCAAAAAGAAAAACAACCCAATCCAAAGATGGGCAGAAGATCTAAATAGACATTTCTAATAGACAATGCTCACCATCACTAATCATTAGAGAAATGCAAATCAAAACTACAATGCGGTATCACCCCCCACCAGTCAGAATGGCCATCATCAAAAATCTACAAACAATAAATGGTGGAGAGGGTGTGGAGAAAAGGGAACGCTCTTGCACTGTTGGTGGGAATGTAAATTGATACAGCCACTATGGAGAACAGTATGGAGGTTCCTTAAAAAACTAAAAATAGAACTACCATAGGACCCAGCAATCCCACTACTGGGCATATACCCTGAGAAAACCATAATTCAAAAGGAGTCATGTACCACAATGTTCACTGCAGCTCTATTTACAATAGCCAGGACATGGAAGCAACCTAAGTGTCCACTGACAGACGAATGGATAAAGAAGATGTGGCATATATATACAATGGAATATTACTCAGCCATAAAAATAAACAAAATTGAGTTATTTGTAGTGAGGGGGATGGACCTAGAGTCTGTCATACAGAGTGAAGTAAGTCAGAAAGAGAAAAACAAATACCATATGCTAACACATATATATGGAATCTAAAAAAAAAAAACCCAAAATGGTTATGAAGAACCTAGGGGCAGGATGGGAATAAAGACACAGACCTGCTAGAGAATGGACTTGAGGACATGGGGAGGGGGAAGGGTAAGCTGGGACAAAGTGAGAGAGTGGCATGGACATATATACACTACCAAATGTAAAATACATAGCTAGTGGGAAGCAGCCACATAGCACAGGGAGGTTAGCTTGGTGCTTTGTGACCACCTAGAGGGCTGGGATAGGGACGGGGGTGGGGGGTGGGGGCGGGAGGGAGACGCAAGAGGGACGAGGTATGGGGACATATGTATATGTATAACTGATTCACTTTGTTATAAAGCAGAAACTAACACACCATTGTAAAGCAATTATATGCCAATAAAGATGTTTAAGAAAATTAAAATAAAAACAAAAAATGGAAAAAGAAAGTTTCTCTGAAAAAATGTTTTTAGGAAATGACAGAATTAGCAAAGTTTTTTTTTTAATCTTTGATTCCATTTAGATGTATTAATATGCAAATGAGAACTGAAAGTCCCCTTGGCCTAAGGGGTTCTATTAGAAGGCTGCAGGCCTAGTAGTTTAGAGCCAACTAATTCCCACCCCAGCTCTGCCTCTTTCTAAGGTGGAATTCTAGGTAGGCATGATGTTTTTCATCTGCAAAATGGGGATGAGAATAGGTCCTACCTCATAAGGTTTTAGCATGAGAATTAAATGAGTCAATATTTGTAGTTACTTAGGAAGAGTAACTGGTACCTAGTGTTTTATGTGGACTGTAAATAAAATAAAATGTGATCCAGTATTTCCCAAACTTATTAATTTCCCAGATCTCCTTTCAAGGTGTATCTCTCTGGACCAGTAATATTTGGAATAAAATAAATAAACCCTCATTCATTATTGTCTCTTCAATATCACAGCCTTTGCCTTAGCTCAGACATTATCCTCTCATCTGGGAATGTGTCGGCTACTTCTGATCTTTCTCTTATTATTTCCCTCCTAAAAAAACTATCTTTCAGGATCTTATAAAGGTCTGTTTCCAAGGGCTTTATGAAATCCAAACTCCTTCTTATAATAGTCAAGGCTCTTCAAAATCTAGCCCCAGCCAATACTGACATCACCTTACTTGGAGCCATTTCCACTCCTCTGTTAAACCTCATTTCCATCAAAACACCACACTAGCACCTAGCATTTCAGTCAAATTCCTCTTTGCTTTTGTTTGGCCTGTACTGTTCTCTCCACATGTTTTCTGACAAAATACTTCAGAAACAGCTTCCTTTCAGAAGCATTCTCTGGGCCCATCCTCTCTTACAGAAGACATACATTTATTCTTCTTTCTTGAGTGAAATAGCTCTTTCTTCCTGTTGCTAACAAAGTATGCATTCCATTGTATGATAGTTTTTCCTTGCATGTTCACTCTGTTCCTATCTAAACCCTGCAGGGTCAGTGGAGGAAACATACACATACTTGTTTATAGAACACCTGACTTCAGGCCTGGAACACAGCAAAAGCTTAATAAGTTCTTGTTGCTCTGTACTGACTAAAGAAAATAAAATATCTCTGGGAAACTGCTTCTTTCATTTTCCAGTGTTATTGGCCCTTCTCCATATTCTCAAAATGTCAAATTTTTGTCACCTTTTGCTTTCAATTTATTCATATATATTTTTAAATCACTCCTATGTGACTCATAGATCCAGGTGTAGATGGGCCTTGAACATGGCTTGATGCTCAGTTTAACTTCTTTCTCTGTGTCATACTTCATTTTTAAAAGATGTTTCAATGCTAAGACAAGAGTAGTGGTAATCAGCTTAAAATCTCATCATTGCATTGAATCCTGCACCTCTCTTCTTGGGTAACAAAATATATTTGCCTCATTCTGACAAGAAAGATCAAGTGAAGTGAATTTCCAATATGAACACACCTGCTATAATCTTAGGTACAAAAAAGGACATTTGTGTTTTTCTTCCTCTGTGGAAAGCTGCTAAATCAGACAAACTAAGGCCAAGCTCTCTGATCACATGTATAATGGGACAGGCAAGGCAGGTGAGCATTGCAAATAAATCCAGGACTTTTGTCTGTGGTGATATCATCAGCATTATTCTTCTGGTCTGGGAATACGAGCAAAGAGTATCTTTCTCCACTGTCCTGAATGCTGGCCAATTGCAGCTGCAGTGGTAAGAAACACCACAACCATATCCTAGCCTACATTCTCCAGAGGAAACACTGCAACTTCCCTGGGGCATCATCTTGGCATTCCCTGAATTATAAGAAGCCAAATAGGCCTCTTAGTTATGTTTCATTTGAGTAGCCCAGCTGTTAAGTAGCAAAGAAGCATAAACTTTTTCTGATGAAAATACCAAAAGGAAGGGGTATTTTGGTACAAAGTTTCTCCATTAAACTGACTTCTCTTTTTATATATTATGTGCCACTTAAAATATAACATTATTACATATGCATAAGTGTGAGTGGATATCCTCTTCAGATTTCAATTTAGAGATATTTATAAGTGAAAATATTAGAAAAATAGAATTGCTAAAATAAAGCTGCTGGGTGAAAAAAAGCACTTAAAAACTTCTATAGATTTTTAAATACTGTTCAAAAATATTTTTAGAAAAATAAGTCTCAAGATGTACAGGTTGACATTGTACTGCTGATTTTCTTTTCAGAGATTACTCTGGTTTAAAAAGAAATAAAAAGGATTATATTTCAGAAACTGTTTCGTTCAAAATATCAAATTTCACAGATGATTTATTCCGTAATGAAAATGCATCTCCTGATGTTTATTAAATTAAAAAGAACTTGATATCCAGGAAACTAATATCAAAAACATGTCCTTAAACATTGGGCCAATTGCTTATAATTCCTTAAAAGTTTAAAGCAGCTGTTCAGTTTGTATTCAGGAAAAATCATAGAGATAAATTAAAAATTCTTCCCAATGATTTTTTCACTATAGAATAACTCTGTTTACAATGAACTAGGCAAAAGATATGCACTATCAAGCAAAGGAAAACCGTCTGAATGTATTAAGCATAAAACCTATATCAACACTGAATTTGACTCTGATAGGAGGATTGAATACTGGGCACAACTAAACCTTTGGAGGAATTTTCTGTGGAGTGAGGGTGGAAGGTGGATCAAAATTCTAACCTCTACCCTATGGGATGTAACAGTTCTGCATATGGCAGAGAGTCAAAACTGGCAGCTGCATGTTCCAGGTCTACAATTCTCTGCAGGAAATGGGCATCAGCCCCCTTTTCAGCAAGAGACTGGGACCATGAGAAAGGCAAGATTTCTGTTCTGCATTAGTTCAACAGGATATGCATTCTGTAATTTTTTCATCCTTTTCAAGCAGACTTTTCAAAGTGATATACATTCTCATGTTTAAGTGAGAAGAATCATATTTGAAATACCCTTGGAAAAGCTTAGAATTTGAAGAACTTAGGTGTAAGGAATTTTAGTAGGGGAAAATGGGAGAAAATCATGCTTTGTACCCTTTCCTTTAGTTCACTTAAATTCAATATTTGGATAAAGATAGATCAGTGGAGTGTTACCTAAGCTCAAGTCTATGACGTTTTTGTAATTATAAGAAATACTCATATGCAAATAATTTCTGTACTTATTGTTGACAGCACTATTCATGAGGCTTCATATTCCAAAATAACAATTTGGGGGTAGCTTACTGCTAGGGGGACAAAAAAAAAGCTGTGGATAAAGCTTGCCAAGTGGAGGCCAATACAGCAACTAAATTAGCCCTGTGGTTAGCATATTTGGTCTCAATAACCCTGTTTTAATTTTCCTGCTTTGTGCCTTGTGCATATGTTTCTAATAAAGCTGTTTCTGAAACTTTCTGGAAATAGATGGGATTTTTTAAAAAGAGGAAAGTACTCCACGATAGCATACAACAGTAGGTTTTTCTGCAGTGTAAAAGACATGTTTTGAATCAGGCATTCACTTACATGTTTGGTTAAATTCAGATATTCATGTATTTAATGTTCCCAGAACAGAGTCAACCACATTAGACATACATTGCAAAATAATCACAGTTTGCCTGTATCCAACATGGATAATTTAGGCAAATTTCTATTTCACAAAATAAGTTTGTTCCCATGGACATTTTGCACCTTCATAACTCAGAAGATATTCTTTAGAGCCATGTTATTTAACAGATCCCTCCAGCTTTCTCTGAGGAGGTACCTTAGTTTATTTCCCTGACACTTGCAGATTGATGTCCTGGTTTATGAATGGGAAAGTAGGGGGAGGTTAACTGATTGGCAGCAGCCAGGATGGCTGCCTCTATATTTCAAGAGGTGAAAAAGCCATGAAAACAGCCTCTAGTTCTGTTCCTCTCTCTGGTCAAAATATGGGGTGGGAGGACATGGCAGAGGCTGTTGCCCTCAAATTAACCAGGTGGAACTGGTCAACTAATCAGTTTGTAATCTCCACTCTAGGGCTTTAGGAAGGTGTCTCAAATATTTACTTTGACAACATGAGTAATGTAGTAGCTAAAGAAAATTAAATGCTCTGTTTGGTAAGGTAAAAAATGCATCATGTTTCATTTTCAATCCAACTGATGTTGATGCATGATATAGACAGGATAGAATTTGGAGCAACAGTTGAAACCTTGCTTCTGCCCTGCTTACACCAGCTTCCTAATCTGGTTAATTTTATTTCTTCAGGGGATATGTGGGAGTGAGGAAAACAATAAGCAAAAACAACAACTGTATCAGTCTGCTCAGGCTCCAATAACAGACTATCACAGACTGGGTGGCTTAAACAATAAATATTTATTTCCCACAGTTCTGGAGGCTGGGAATTCTAAGATCAAGGTGACAGCAGATCCAGTTCAGAGAGCTCTCTCCCTAGCTTGAAGATAGCCACCTTCCTGCTGTGTCCTCCATGGCAGAGAAAAACAGTAAGAGCTAGTTCTCTGGGCTGTCTTCTTACAAGAAGGCTAATCCTATCATAGATCATGGCCACACTTTTATGACCTAATTTAACCTTAATTACCTCCATAATGGCCCTATCTCCAAATACACTCATATTGGGGGTTATGGCTTCAATATACACATTTTAGAAGGACACAATTCAGTCCAAAGTAACAACCAAAACCTTTAAGAAATCTGTTACGTGCATGATCAGAAGGCAAATCAAAGGAATGAAGGGAGATTATGTATTGTAACAATGTTAATATTCTCAGGAAAAACTTGGTCAGAAAATTCATTAGTATTATTTTTGCTATTGTAGGTAAAAGTAATCTATCGACTGAATTTCAAACACTGACATTTTGTGAATATGGTTTGCAATAGACCATTAGATTCCTTGCCCAGAAAGTTTAGAAAAAAACCCGTTAAGCCCGGCTATAAACTAAAACTTTGGTTAATTGTACCATTAGCTTAAAAACATGCTATTCATCTTTGACAAGTGCTCTATGGTTTAAAGTGGCATTATTTGTGAAATAAATAACCCTTTAAACTAGGCATATATTTTCTATAACACAGGGAGTGTGATATTACTTATAATGGAATTTTCAGTTATGTAGCTTTTCAAAGTTATAATTGACATTTATAGGTCCCTACTATATATTTCCTTAATATTCTGCCTAAACACTAAAATGGATGAAATATGTAAGAGAATACAACTTTCTCTGCCAATGAGAAATAAAAGATACACCCAACTATCATTCTTCAAAATATTAAAATTAAGAGATCACTGAAAATATCAATATGTCTTTTAGATTCTACTTTGAGTTGAACAGCAAATAAAAGTGACATACTTCTCATGTAATAATTTATAGGAATTTGAAGAGATATATTTTAATATTAGCATACATTCTGGGTTATAGTACAATATTCAAATTTATTCCTGAACTCTTAATGAATGCTTCATGGAAAAAGCAATGTAGGTTAGTAAGGGTATGACTTGCATAATTATTAGCCAAGCTTCAACAAGTATACAGTCCATGTTGCTAAACCATGACTTTTTCTAAATTCGACTGTACTTTTGGTTGGTTGGTTTGTTTTACATCAGAGCTACAGTGCAAAGCTACAATAATCTGTATTCATAAGAACCATAAAGAATATTGTGATGTGATAAAATTTTAATACTGTGTTAGATCTCCTAGCTTATTTATAATATAGCTCTAAGTAGGCAGGTAATTTTGGAAGGTCCCATTGAGTAATTGAGCAATAGAGCTGTGAGGAGGAGGAGGCATCAACATGGCATCATATACTTTGGGGGATTGTATAGCACAAGGCAAAAGTGTGATGATTCATGAAAACCACACCTCACTGAGCCACCTTATTGCTGTTATAAAAAATCTTTATTATAGGAAGCTCTTTTGTGCCATAAGAAGATGAATTCCACACTTTAGAATGTTAAGCAGCAGTTTCAGCAGAATTCTGTAGATCACATAGATTAATCTACCCCTTTGGAATATTCATGATTGAATCAGAATGCTGTCTAAGTCTCGGCAATTTTACCATTGTAAAATAAACTCGGTACAATCTGATGAAACAGCCTGTGCCTAGAAAATGCCTTCATTAATTTTTTTATTTTATGGATTCTGTTACTATCAAAGAACATCTCTCTGTGAAAGCAGACTCAATCTCTCTAAAGCAAAATTGGTATTATTGAAAAACTTGGTACTTGAGAAAAACAGAATAAAACCCAAAGACTATGAGGCAAAGTACATTGACAATGCAAATCAAATGCACATGGTTCAATTATAAATGTGGATTAACTGAAGAACTAGAGATTAGAAATGATGTGCCTCTGGTGAAGGGTTTGGCTGAGTACATTACATATTCATTAGTTTTCCATTTTTGTTCACTAAATGTCCAGTCCTCTCTCTGACACACCTGGCATTGTGCCTCCATGACTGAAATGAATATTTTGAATTCAAAAGATCATGTTTATATATACTAAAAGGAAACAAAATGAAGTCTTAAATAAAAAAAAAATTATTTCTACTAATCTACTCATCTTCATCTGATTAACAGACTGTTGGTTTTGTACAATGCCAGAACATTCTATAATGACTATTCAAAGATTAGATTTGGAAAGGGTTGAAAGAAAAGCTATAAATGGGGGCAAAAAAAATATCTGCTCTGGTTCAGATGTTCCAATAGTTTACTTTATAGTGAAATTTGGGAATTTTGACTAAGTAATTACTAATGATTAAGATACATGTATTATAGATGAACCAGTTTGCAGGGCAGAAATAGAGACACAGATGTAGAGAACAAACGTATGGACACCAAGAGGAGAAAGTGGCTTGGGGGCGGGGGGGGGCATGTGATGAATTGGGAGATTGGGAATGACATATATACACTAATATGTATAAAGTGGACAACTAATAAGAACCTGCTGTATAAAAAAATATATAAAATAAAATTCAAAAAGATACATGTGTTAATTATGATTAGTTTTATACTTAATTATGACTAAAACCAACATACTTAAACTGGCTTACCTAATTTATTACATTCATTACTAGCTATTTTAACAGATATGGCAGTTAAATTTTCTAGTATTTGCTGACTTTCCTATGTCTTCTAAAGAAAACTTGATATTGTTTTATAGCATGATAATTTTTGGGAATGTATAAGCTCTTTCTTAACCTAAAAGGTGATTATCCTTCACGATAAAATAACAATAGCAAGATTTAAGTTAATACATTTGCTAGTTGCTGATCCCTGTGTACTAGCTATGAACTGAAATTCCTCATTGTTTTATCTTTTATTTCTAGGAAAGGTCATGATTAAGATAATGAACCTTCTTTATATAAAATACATAGTTTTATAATATTATCAGACAGCAAAAGAAGAAAAAAGCTGGACTGAGATAGAGATTTGTGAAACTCTTCTAAATGGTTTCATTTCTTCCTTAAGTTTGTGATTAGCTTATCTGATTTATTTATACATTAGCTCTAGAGAACGGTTAAGTACATCGTGAAAAACAACTACAGAGAAATCACCTGACCAGGTAAAGTAAATCACACAGGGACTAGCCTTTGTACCCTTATCAAACACTTAAAGAAATATGAAGTCTTTTTTACAAGGGACACTATGTAAGAGGATGAACAAGATTAGTGAAAATTTCTTCACATCTAGGAGAAAGACAACTCATGCTGGTTGCTCATGGCAAATAAAATGATGCAGGAGCTTGGTTTCCTGTACTATTTTTCCCTATGGGGCCCACGTCCCTGTATATCATCCAATGTCATCAGTGTCCTGCACCGAATGCGGTCCTTGCTACAAACCAAAGCCCTTACTGAGATATCACTACTTCAGGAACTTACTTTGAGAAGTCATCTTCCTGTTTAGGTAATAGAGCAATTAAGAATTCTAGATTCTGAGCTTTGAATTGTTTTCATGAAAGGAAGATGGAAAAAAGGACAGCCCACAGGAAAATCAACAGAGAATTCTGTGCTGTGAATGCAGATTACAAGAAGAGGAGGAGAAGAAAGAACTAGAAGGTTTTAATTGTATCTATTCCAGACAAAGACAGATTGCCTTGGGTATTTAGGAAAGTCACTATACAGCAGCATACTGGTGTGCCTCACACAGACTTGCCATCTTAAAATGGGCATTAACACCTCCTCTTCTTCACAGACCCAGACAGCAGCAGGCATTCCTGACACTTCCTTCTACCTTAGGGACTTGTTGCTGAGAAAAATTTATGGTTCCCTCTTCTGGAATTCTAGGATCGTACCCTACATAGGGAAATGATAAGCCAGTTGGGTGAAATTTATCTACATCTAAAAATGAATTGACATTAGCTCTACAAGACATTGTATATATATTTGACGGTTTCTTTATATGAGATAAAGTGGGGGAAGAATGCTGGTCATTTCAGGTACCTAAACTGCTCCATTTTGGAATTAGGAGATATCTTGAGAGAAATCTAGCAGACAGCAGTCTGTTTCTCTGTGCAAAGGGCTAGTCTTGTAGGAAATGCTTATTGGCCTTAGTTCAAAGCTATGATTTGAATGAAAAATCTAATAACAGGGCATTCAGGCAATTTTTACTCTTACTTAAGACCTGCCTACTTGCTATCAATAACTCTTTTGGAATCCCTAGCTGTCTCAAAAGATTTACCTTTGCTTTACTATTATTATTATTTGGCTCACAAATATTTACTTTTACATTATTGATGATGCCAAATCAATCAGGGTGATAAAACTCAGCAGAAAGAGTTAAGTGGGAAGTAAGGGGTATGGGGTGGGGGAGTTGAATAAGAAGGGAGATAAAAATGGAGAAAGTCTGGGAAACAGGAGTGAACACAGTACAATTCCTAGGTTTAGTGGAGAAGTTAGATCTTTGATTTTGGTTGAGGCACTTGGAAAAAGCCT
This sequence comes from Mesoplodon bidens, assembly GCF_964165515.1. NCBI lineage: Eukaryota > Metazoa > Chordata > Mammalia > Artiodactyla > Ziphiidae > Mesoplodon > Mesoplodon bidens. The sequence continues at coordinate 69,087,413 of NC_138162.1, read as the reverse complement.
CAGTTTCCTCAACTATGGAGATAATAAGAACAGAACAGCTAAACTGTAAACATCACGATGGACATGACCTCTATATCTGTGCTGTTTATCAGTATATCCTCACTTAACATGGATATCATATTTTAGGCACTTGATAAGTGTTTACTGAATTAAAGACACATTTCCCAATCAACTGATGATACAGCTATCATCTAGTTTGAATTTAAAGCTACACGAGATAATAAATATATCTAAATTTTGCCTCCAAGATACTAAAAGAGGACTTCCCTTGACAGTAAGATAAGCTTGACCCTCTTAGACATTTCTTTTACTTCATATTTATAAAAAATTTTGTTTTTCTAAAGTAGCATTGTCATAATTTCCTTTTACTTTTATAATACCTCTGTGAAATAGATTAGGAAACTAATATTATCTCTATTTTACAGGAAATGAGGTAAAATAACTTGATCAAAGACTCTTTATACCACCCCCCCTGAGAACAACCATGGTCATAGTGCATGTTTCCTTGCATACTCAACGGGCTCTTGAGTAATTTTTTCTATTCCTATTTTTATATATGTCATAATCCTTCTAAGACCCCAGTTTTATGTAGTAGGGTCGGTGGTGGTATTTGCATGGCATGGGAAAAGACTGAAGTGGTTGGTTTATTTTTCCTGCAATGTGAAAATTAAAACCTCAGCCCCAGCCTAAGGATGTACATCCTCATCAGAAATCCCACTGGCTCTGTCTCCAGCTTCCCCCTAATGATCTGACATTTTATTTTTTTGTGGTAATTGTGGTGGTTTGAAAACATGACGTCCACATCTCTTTGACACTCCTCCCTTCAAGAGATGGAGGCTTGAGTGTGGGCTGAACTTAGGGACTTTTTTCTAATGAATAAAGTACACAGGATTATGTGACTTTGGGGAGAACAGGTTGTAAAAATACACTATGACCTCCTTCTTGGTCATTCTCTCTTTCCTGAGTTATTAGCTTCGGCAGAAGCTAGCTTACCAATGGAGAGACTCACATGACAAGAAACTGAGACCTCCTGCCAATAGCCATGTGAATAAGCCATCTTGGTAGTGGATCTTGCAGCCCTAGCCAAGACTCAGAGTCAGAACCACCCAACTAAGCTGTTCTCAAATTCTAGGTCCATGAAATGAGATAATATCTGCGGGCAATTCATTACTCAGCAATAGATAATTAATGAAATATTTTTTTAAGCATTTCTGTTTCTGTAGTGGGAGAATGCAGGCTGTCTAAAGCATGTCATTTGGTCATTCTGATTGAACTTTCTGGGTACAACAGACTACACAGTAAAATGTGCAAATCATAAATGCATAGCTGAATTCTTTTTTACATATGTATGTATAAACATGTGCCTATATTTTTAATGTGTTATTTGCTTATCTGTTTGCTCATTTGTTTAAATAACTGCTATTCATACAACCCTGAATGCTTAAAAGAATAAGTTGATATTCATAAGTATTGAATTCAATTAAATATGATATAATCATGTTTCTTTCAAAGTGGCACTGGAGAAGTTCCCAGATGAAATAAACATCAAGAAAAAAATTTAAACTCATTCTTCTTTCTAAAAATATATTATTGAATTATTAATTATACACACACACATATATGCATGTATGTAGATATTTAGTGTGTGTGTGTCAGCTATATGATCTTTTTAAAAATTAATTAATTATTTAAAACAACTTAATTGGAGTTTATTTGCTTTACAATTGTGTGTTTGTTTCTGCTTCATAACAAAGTGAATCAGCTATACATATACATATATCCCCATATCTCCTCCCTCTTGCATCTCCCTCCCACCCTCCCTATCCCACCCCTCTAGGTGGTCACATAGCACCGAGCTGATCTCCCTGTGCTATATGGCTGCTTCCCACTAGCTATCTGTTTTACATTTGGTAGTGTATGTATGTCCATGCCACTCTCTCACTTCATCCCAGTTTACCCTTCCCACTCCCTGTGTCCTCAAGTCCATTCTCTAGATCTGTGTCTTTATTTCTGTCCTGCCCCTAGGTTCTTCAGAACCATTTTTTTTTCTTTTGAGACTCCATATATATGTGTTAGCATACAGTATTTGTTTTTCTCTTTCTGACTTACTTCACTCTGTATGACAGTCTCTAGGTCTATCCACCTCACTACAAATAACTCAGTTTCATTTCTTTTTATGGCTGAGTAATATTCCATTGTATATATGTGCCACATCTTTATCCATTCATCTGTCGATGGACACTTAGGTTGCTTCCATCTCCTGGCTATTGTAAATAGAGCTGCAATGAACATTGTGGTACATGACTCTATTTGTATTATGGTTTTCTCAGGGTGTATGCCCAGTAGTGGGATTGCTGGGTCATATGGTATCCGTCACACTGTTTCTTAAATTTAAATGCCCATCTTCCCTATCAGGTTGTAATTTCTTTCCTATTTCCAGCTATATGATCTTTTAAAAAGTTACTTGATCTCAAGTTCCATGACTACTATATTACCATGCAATTGAGTTACTATGAAAATTAAATGTCATTATATATCTCAAATGCCTAGCAGAGCAACTTGTTCATAGATATCAGTCATCAAGAATAAATTTCCTTTTCTTTTCCCTTTTCCTACCTTTCTTTTTGGTTTCTTATTTATAGTTAATTAACCCTACATAAATAATCAAAAAGGAAGAGTTCAAATATGAAGTCTCCACAAACAGTATTTGAAAAGCATATAAAGGGAAGATAGTTTTATGTGTGTAAATTATCACACATGATTTTTCAGGAGATAGTATGAAGGGTTTTATCTTTAAATGCAATAGTGGTCTTTAACTATGTATTATTCCTTCTTGATAGAAATAATTCTGTAATGTAGGTGGTCAAGCCTAGAAATAAAATGTTAACATGGGTTGACTCTTGTTTTCCTGTAATATTCATATCCCACACAATTGTTCCAGTGGAACTATACCACATTTCATTGCTATATTCTTGGTTTAAATATAACAATTTTTTAGGGCTTCCCAGGTGGCGCAGTGGTTGAGAGTCTGCCTGCTGATGCAGGGGACACGGGCTCATGCCCCGGTCCGGGAAGATCCCACATGCTGCGGAACAGCTAGGCCCGTGAGCCATGGCTGCTGAGCCTGCGCGTCTGGAGCCTGTGCTCCACAATGGGAGAGGCCACAACAGTGAGAGGCCCGTGTAACGCAAAAAAAAAAAAAAAAAAAAAAAAAAAAAATATATATATATATATATATATATATATAAAACATTTTTTAAAAATTGATAATATTCAACTTGAAGGGGCTTTCTTTTTCTTTTTATTTTATTTTGTTTTTTTTAGGTTTCATTTAAACTCTTTATTGTGTTTCTGATAAAATTTAAATATTTCTGTTAGACATGTAGTTTTCAGAAGGGGCTATCTTTTTCTTTTTAAAACTTATGTTTACTTAAATTGGATAAAGCAAAGAAACAGCCTATAACTGATAAGTTATAGTCCTATAACTGACTCTGGCTTGAAATGCAAGCAAGAGTATCTCTGATTTAAGCCAAAGACAAATTATTGGAAGGCTACTGAGGGCTCAGAGAATTACTGGAGATAGGAGACCATGCGAGATGGGAACAGGAAGAACAGCAATGGCTCAGAGAAGAAAGTCTGGTCAGCCTGTTCCCACTATGACAAATAATCTGTAATCCTTTCTGTTACTGCACCTCTCACCTAAAGTACAAAGCCCAATGAACAATATTTGATTGGCCAACCTTAGGCCACGTGTCCTCTCTTGGCTCTACGAGAATGGAGAAAGAATATGGCTCCTTTGGCTACTACCATGGTTGGCAAATACTTGGGTTTACTCTTACATCAAAATTAAACCTGACAGAGAGAAGCAGTTCCCCCAAAGCAAATGACACTACATTAAGAGAGACAAAGGAAGCTGGACTGGCAAAAAATGACTTAAGTCTTTAACTAGTCATGTATTGGCTGACTCATTTGAAAGGAACAGAAGTTACACATGCCAATAAGGCTGGAGAAATGGAAAGGGAGCATAATGAGATGTGGGGGGAAAATTTTTTTTTTTTTTTTTTTGTGGTACGTGGATCTTTCACTGTTGTGGCCTCTCCCGTTGCAGAGCACAGGCTCCGGACATGCAGGCTCAGCGGCCATGGCTCACGGGCCCAGCCACTCTCCGGCATGTGGGATCTTCCCAGAGCGTGGCACGAACCCGTGTCCCCTGCATCGGCAAGCGGACTCTCAACCACTGCACCACCAGGGAAGCCCAAGGAAATTTTATAATTATATTAATATTGATACTTCATGTTTGATTAAAACACTGATAATAACGTTAAATATAAAAATTACAGACATATTTGAATTAAGATAATGAGAATGGAGAACAATTAGAAAATGTCAGAATCTTTGAGATTTACTTTAGTTTATTAAAAAAAACGCCCTTGTAAATAAAGGTATCATTTAAGCAACAGTAATATATTTATCTATTTTGTATGTTAAATCATAATTAACTAAGAGATGCTATAGTCAACTGGCTAAAAATACTAAAGGGATAAATCTGTATATTTTCTTTTAAAAAAGATTCTGACCTGGGAAATTAGCCTGAGATTACCATCTTTTGTTGGATAATCTAATTAAAAACAACCCACTTCCAAACAATTAATCTTGGGAACTAAGGCAAACAGATGTTTATCACTTTATAGTGTTCAGCCCAAAATGTGAATACTTCAAATAGCCAATCTCACACTTGCTTAATCTACTAGGTGAGCTGAAGTTTGAAAATCCTTATCTCCTTGATTCTTATCAATGAGGTAGGGGGTGGTGATCTAACAAGTTAGGGACATAGTTAAAATGCCTGGTTTTCTTGTTGTTTTGGTGACAGGCTTATATCTTTACTCTCTGTTAAATACATCAGAGAGAATGAGTAAAAAAGATAGTTTGAGTACAGATGTTTGAGTTGTACTTAAATACACAGACAGAATTCCATCCCTCTCCCCACCCACACCCCCAAAGTATCTTGAACTCTCTGGCTGGAAGAGCCAAATTAGAAATGTAATACACTGTAATGATTGACTACTTAGAGTATATTACTGATTGTGAAATAGATTTTTTATATATCCAGGAATTTTACAAGTGGAACTCCTGGAAGTGATACAATAAATGGGAGAATAAAGAGCTTAAAACATCTGTATTTCAGTATTTATATATTCAAATCATGTATTTTATTTAATATATTTATATATACAAATTATAAAATTATATATAATTAAAATAGTAAGACTTTCCATCTAATTACTACTTAGCATTTTGAAAATTATCTACTTTCCCAAACAGTAATACTCTATACAGTATATACAATTAGGTATGTACCCAAGTTGGCTGTTCTGTTTATTCTCTGTACTTGTTATCTCTTTTAAGAGATACTTGTTATCTCTTTTAAGTTTAGAAAAGAATAACATGTATGAAACTTAAATGAATATCTAAAAATACTTCCTTTTTCTGATTATCAGGCCATTACCACTCTCTTCTCTCTCTTTTGTCACTGTCTCTGTCAAGAAGAATGGTAATACATAGAATAACATGACTGCCCAAAGATGTACCTTCTTTTGCATTATTTCACACTCTTTACAATTCTATTTCACACTTTTTTTTAAAAAAAAGTATATTGTCCTGCCAATGCCACTATTTACTTGTACTTTATTGTGCAGTGGAACAAAAGTTGCTGTATAGAATAAATAAGTTGAGACCCTTTTGTATGCTGAGCTTGCAAAACTACATTCTCTAGCACAGATAGTACATTACGGCCACTTGCTCTTAAAGCTACTGAAAAGAGTTTTTAGTAGAGTTGCACAAAATCAACTATTAAAAATAAACTTGTGGAACATCAACTGTTGTCCTTTTATCACATACAGTGTGGACTATCAAGTATTAGGATACTCAAATACTAGAGAACTATGAGTCTTCTGATATGTACCATCATCACAAACTTTTCAACTCAAGCTAACAATACTCTATTAGCTAACACGTAAATCTAGTTCAATTTTATTAAAGTCTAACCAATTCACTACTACAAAGCCTACAATTACAGGTTTCTATCAATTGTCAAAAGATCACTGTGGTAAAATATGAAACATTTTGCTACCATTTATAAGGTTTACTCTGGAAGTTTCATAATAAGTTCTTTTTGAGCAAATAAATAATATAGATACACTAGCAAATGAATTGCATTTTTCATATGTGTTTTCACAAGGCCCTTTGTATAGTTTCACATTTTTATTATCAGTATACAGTTGTCCCTTGGTATATGCAGGGGATTGATTCCAGAAGCCCCCTCAGATACCAAAATCCATATATGCTCAAGTCCCTTATATAAAATGGCATAGTACAATCAATAGAGTTGGCGCTCAGTATCTGTGAATACGGATCAACCAAAATGAAGTTTCTATTTCTTTCTATATAGCTCCTAATCTCTCTGCCTAGAATGCCCCTTCTTTAACTCTACACAGCCAAGTCCTCTCAAGTGTAAGGCCAAACTCAAAACATGTCTCTTCTAAGAAGTCTTCTGTTCTCTAGCTGGAAGTCAGCTCTACTGATTCTTAAATCCCACACATTGGTTAAAAATATATATTTCTCCATCATTGGCTAAAAATATAGATTTCCCAGATACATTATGGGTCTACTTAATCACAGTAAGTGAAGGCAGCTAAATTTTTATAAGTTACTAAACTGATGCTTCTGTAAATTGAAATTTGAGAACCATTGCCATACATTTTATTTGCATCTCTGCTATCTCACTTATTTCTCTTTGCTTTGTCTTACAATTATTTATATTATCTATCTTTGATCTCCTATTAAAGGTAGCTCTTGAGGGTGGGGTCTGTGTTCATTATTACCTTTATATCCCTTGCAGTACACAGTAGATGTTGAATGAGGGTGTTGAGTATACTGGGGAATGAATGAGCTCTTGGGTGATTTTCAACACATCAGAGTTACATTTCATAACATTTTAAATTATCTTGTTAACAATGATCTTACAAGTTGCCTAGAATCTTTCTAATATTAAGGCAACAGCTAGTAAGCAATGGAGGAGACAGATATTAGTTAATATCCACATGATGGCCAATGTTAATATTTTAATTTGGTGCTATAGCCAAGATAACACATAGAGTTAATCTTATATTCATCTCTGATTATTAGTGGCTACCTGGTGATCTGTTTTGAGAAGGATTCTGAGGCTGTATAGATTCAGCATCAAATAGTCCTGTGCACCATGATGCAGGCATGCTTTGGCTAAGGAAAAGAAAAGTTGTGGCATGTATACTGAGAATGTGCCATCCCTTATCATCTTTAAAAGATAATAGTGACCTTTGGGTGTTGTAAATAAACAGACACAATTCTTTCAGATATCACAAATTCAAATGACTGTAAGGAGCATGTAGGTAAACACATGCAAGTAAAATAGCTCAAGGGGGGATTAGGCTAATGGGAGAGAAATTCTAAAGAGCAATGAAGCACTCAGCCCTGGCTGGCCTCTTGTATTGTAAATCCACAGATTCAGTATAATCAGACAGTGAGCCACAAAGCAAGATTTCTCTGGGTAAATTTCCTGATTTCCAAATGTTGACAACCAATTCAATTAAAAAAAAAAAAGAAAGAAATATTGTCCAGGTCAAAGAAAAAAATGTCTGCTTTTTACACCTCATAAATTTATTTGGATTGTTTCTCTGTCTCTGTCCACCTCCAGCTCTCCCTTCCTCTCTCATTCCTGCATTGTCCAAATTGATTTGAACAGTTAGAATAATTGCTGAAATTTCAATTCTGCATTCTGCATAGAGGGATCCTCCATGGTGGACTCCTGTCAGTGGCTTGGCCCCAGAAAAGGCAGCTTCAAATAGCCCTTTGTTGGCTGTTTCATTTGAAGGTGATGAATATCCGTGCCTTCTTAAGGTAGAAGAATGAACTGGAGCATCACCAGAAAGGATCAAGTATTCTTTTTAACTTCCATAGTCTCAGGCAATTGAATTACAGTTCTTCTGCATTTAAAGCATTTGTGTGTGTGTGTGTCTTAATAAAAGTGGGTAAGCAAATAGGAAGATTGGGGGGAAAAACATATTTAAAAGAAACCCTCTAAATGATCTGGATTCACTTTAAATTAAATACTATTTGAACTACAATAGTTCAGTCAAGGGAAATCACTTTTATCATGACAAGTATAGGCAAAAAGCTGCATGCCTTGCAACTTGCCTTCTCTCAGAAGAACTCCCAAGCACACTGTTAACAGCTGTACAAACAGATTCTTTAATACATGGTCACAGTGCTGAGTTGACATCCTTACAATTACAGAAAGCTCTAGGGCATTGGCGACAAGAGTGTGCATGTGTGGCTTCCTATTTTTCTCTTCCCTGAGGGCTGTTCTCACCCATCATGTATTAGTACTAATAGAGCTTGCTGACCCCAAAGCAAGAACACCTCACCTGTGAAGGAGTGTAGGTGTTACTTGAATGGTTTGCATGTAAATACTAATACCTGTCCAACCTTATTTAGCCCAGTAAATCTCTCAGAGGGTATAACTCAGGCAGTCTGACCACAAGCTGTTATAATTAGGTCAGATGAGGAATGCAAACGCTCTGCCATGAACCATGTGTCTCAGCTCTCCAGATTTTAACAAATACCCCCAACTGACCAAAGGTTAACATTCATGACCCAGCGTCTCTTCAAACAGCAGGTGGAGACATGATTTTCATTTTCCTTGAGTTTATTTAAAGTCTAATATGCACTAAACTGGTAACATGATTTGCATTTCAAAGTCAGAAAATTAGGTCTTCCTCTTGGATTGGCTCACGAGCCTCTGGTTTTTTGGGAATTCTGCATTTAGGGATATGTAAACTTAAAAAACAACAAAAACAAAAACAAAGCTAAAAATAACAATGACCGAAACAAACACATCACTGGCAATAAAACAAGTCCCCAGATGATCATTATCCAGTGCATTCCAATGCAGCAGCCCTGTAAATAGTCTGTCTGCCTATCTATCTATCCATCTATCTATCCATCTATCTATATCTATCTATCTATCTATCTATCATCTATCTATCTATCTATTTATTTCAATCATTGATTTTTATTTTTGGATCACATGTGGATGTAAACTCAGCAAAGTAGGAGAGAAATCAGCCCTCCTGTTCAAGATGTCTGGGTCAGCTTAAGAGATGAACTGCATTTGAAACTGATCTCCTCTATTCCCTTACCATGTCTAAAGACTTCTTATGTCCTACTTCATCCTTTATACTATTTGTGATAGGAAGAGAAATAGAAATTCAGAATCAGAAAATCTAAAAGCCAGATTTGGGTTTGAGGGCTAAGATGCAGAGCACTGTAACAAGGATATATCAAAATTCAGCCTGGATGCTGTCAACTGTAGATTCCAGGGTTGTGACTCCATTTCAGATCCATGCCAGGCAGCCCTGCTGAGCATATTCCTGAGACGGATGTGCACCTGAATCTAGCAGCATGTAAAAGGACCTCCAGTGATTCCCTATTACTCACAAGATGAAGTTAATTTTTTTTCCATGGTATAAAATGCTCTCGTGATTTTGCCTAATTTCCTAGCAATATCTCCCCACTACCCTTGTACGTGTTCACACATCTTCAGGCATAAACAGATACTTGCCAGCAAGTTTCACAGCTCTATGGCTTGACACATGCTGTTCTTACTCTCTGGTAACTCCTTTTCTTCCTTCTTCATTTTGAGAATGGCTACTATTAATTTTCAAGAGCTAGCTCGAGGACCTGTTTCCATGTGAATTGAACTGTAGGTGAATGCATTTTCTTTTGGGAAAATATTGTATCTTGTGCATTCTGTCATTATAGATTTTGTCACACCATACTGCTATATTTATTTTTCTTGTCTTTTTCCACACAAAGAGTTCTTCGAGGTAAGAACTTCGAGGTAAGAAGTGTGTCTTCTTCATCTATATCTCGATAAATAGCATAAGGGGGTACTTCATACATTTTAAATGCTCAAAAAGTAATTGTTGGATAAACTGTTTAAATAAATAATTTGAGAGATAACTTTTCCAGAGATATTGTTTATCATGTCTTTGGAATATCTTAGATCTAGATGCTGCTACAGCATGTCTTGAGCCGCCTTGATGCCATTCATTGTCTTCTTTTCCTCAGCAAAATACAAAGTTCTACAAAGAATGCCTTCACCAGAAACAACCAATCTAACCTGCCTTTTGCCTTTACAAGCTGTACAATGCTTTTCACCCTCTACTTTAACTGAACGTTTTTTCTTAGCAGCTAATTTTGCCATGGGAGTCCTTGCTTGCCTCAAAATCTGGATCCCAGGGTATTTTACATGGTGTCACATTTCTCTTAGGGGAACCTATCTTTTAAAAAGGGAATGGCATAAACAAATCTGAAATCATTTAGAAAAGAAATATAAAAACATTCAACAAAAATAAGAATTTTTGGAATAATACACTTATCAAGGAAAACTGGATTTAGGGAACAGAAAAGAAGTAGAAGAACTATGCAATTTCTAAAAAGGAACTATCATGAAATTTGCAAAGTAAGGCCAACAGAGATTCAGGAATGTCCAGCAGCAACATCCCAGAACTCATACTTCTCATCTGAATTTTTGAATTACATACTGATTTATTGATATTTAGTTGTGCTTTCTCCCAGGGTAAATGCTTTTAGAGAGCCAAAGGCATGACATCTGACTTTTCCCCTAAGGATATAAAGTATCTATGAATTCCATGAGCTTTCAATATAAACTTAATAATTAATAAAATTTAAGTCTTCTCCATTGACTACTTTTTTAAGTTCTAAGTTGCTGCCATTGAGTCTAGGAATTATTGATGAAATGTTATTTTATTGATTAATACATAATAATTACTCATTAAAATTAGTTACAAAAGTTAACATATCCATTATCTGTTTTGATGGCTCATATTGTTGAGCTTGACTGTATGTGTTTTTGAAAAAAATGTGTATGTATACACCCTTATTTATTTCTTTCCTTACCTAAATCCCTCAAACTGCTTTAGTTTGAGTGATTTTGATATGCTTGAAATTTCATTTGGGTTTACAGTCTACTGGAGTCCCAACTTAGGCCAAAACAATAAGAAATTTTTTGAGTGATTTTAAATGAGTAACTGCAATTTTAATAGTCCTCTTTGCTTTTGGTGAAATGGTTCTACTCTTACTGAGCTTCAGTGATTGACGGAAATCACGCTATATTTATTTTTTAGGACTTCCATAACAAATTACCACAAATTTGGTGCCTTAACAAACATAAATTATTTCACAGCTCTGAAGGTCAGAAGTCAAAAATCAAGGTGTCGGTAGGACCACATTCCCTATAGAGGCTTTAGGGGAGAATTTGTGACATGCCTTTTCTAGCTTCTAGTGGTTGCTACCAGTCTTGATTTGTGGCCACATCACTCTAATCTCTCCTTCTGTCTTCACATCAACTTCTCCTCTGTGTGTCCTTATGTGTCATTGAAATTTGGGCACATCTGGATAGCCCAGGATCATTTCCTTATCTCAGGATCTTTAATTACCTCTGTAAAGACCCCTTTTACAAACAAGGTAGCATTCACTGGTTCTAGGGATTAGGATGTTGACATATCAGTTTTGGGACAACCATTCAGCCACTACACTTGCCTTTCTTTAGGAATTCCCAAATACAAAAGAATCCTTTTCAAATAAAGTAACTCTGGTCTATTTTCTACTTCCTTCCTATTTCTTTTTGGGCTCTGTAGTTATGTTACTTGGGTACACTTTTAGACTATAATTGAGATTGGTTGTAGAAATAAATTCATTTTAGTGAGGAAATTTTTATTGCTGTTTTTTTTTTTGCTGTCCTTTTGGTTGCTACCTAAGGAAGTGTTATAGTTTTATTTACAATTAAGTGTATTATTTGTAGATAGACATTTGGAAGATACTCTTTCATTTCTGCCATAAATTATGTGTCAGTTTACATACTATAACTTTCAATAGTGAAAGGAAAGAATCCCAGAGATGAAGAGGATTTGGAGTTGGTTTCACTAGCATTCATGATGAACATCTGGAAGCCTTAGAAGTGATTTAGGAGAAATATCAGCAAATGTTTCTTGTTGGATAAATCTCAATGGAAGAGGCATACAAGCATTTGGAAATAATTCACTTTTTTTTTAACAGTCTTATAAAACTCTACACACTGTTACTCCTTTCACTCTTTGTTCGTTTATACAGGTCCTAGATCTGAATTCCTCTAACTGTAGACTCCCTAGCCACCAAATATTCCCATGAATATAATGTCCCGTTTTCCATGGCTGTTATTAGAATATTTCTGACTTATTGCAGTTTTATATCTACTCTACAATACTCATTATTTAGAAATTGGTTGTAAAATTCCGACAGAGATCTCTTTCTGATGCTTCCATGATATAAATGAGCTCTTCTGGCTCCATAAACAAGAAAATTCAAGTCAGTTAACTAATGACTGCACTAAGTAAATAAACAAAGCCCAAGTCAAATATAGACGAGGTTTGCTGTGTGCAAACAGACACAGGAGAAAAACAATGAACATCTGTAGTTCAACACCATTGGAGCATTAATTTGCTTTTAGGTGTCCAAGGAGAATAAAACTATATTTGCTTTGATTACAATGATGATTTTATTTAAATTTAGATCTCATTAGTGTTGTTGATTTATTTCCACTCATCCCAAGAGCTGACTTTGTTTATTTCAAGCATTTATCTTAAAAGCCATTTGCCTTTTAAGCTAACCAGAAGACACTTGTTTTTTTCTGCTACTTATAACCTCAACTGAGGAGAGGTAAGAATAATGAAAATCTCTTTGTATATCCAAAGGTTAAGATCTATTTTCAATAAATTGACAACATCTCACTAACACTGAAAACTCACAAAGTGATTCTAACAAAGAGAACATATGTAACATCAGATGACTCTCTCTCCTGTCCTGCAAGCAATCACATAAATGTTGTGGTTGGATCACAAAGCCTCCTAGCACTGACAGGTTTATAAAGATAAGGTAGAATAATTAGTCCAAAGGGCTTTGTTGGCACAAATACTAAAAAAACATTCTAAACCACCACCGAGTTAAAGTTTTATAATAGGGGAAACATCATGGTTGACTGTAAAATGTAAGCCAGTTGTCTACTATTAGAAGAAAAATGCCCATGAGGGCACAGACTTGGTCTACTTTGTTCATTACTATAAACCCAGTACCGAGAACAATTCTTAGCATATGAAACATATGAAACATGCTTTCAAAATATTTTTTTAAATTAACATTTAAAAGTGTTACACGTGAGAGTAATGAGATGTACACATTTACTCTACAGTGAAAGTTATTGTTTTGGGCACAAGGTAGACTGTTTCTAGGAAATAGTTCAGTTTCCTATTAACAATCTTCAGTTAGAAAAGCTAACACCCCGCTTGTCTGGCCCAAACTTTCTTTGTTGGTCTGGAGCCCCTTGTTTGACTCCATGCTTCAGAGAGCAAGTCCAAACCCCTGTTTTAAAGACCTCTGTACCTAAGCTTCCAGGAACGTGGTTCAGCTCCTTTAGTCTTTGGATTGTAGAGCCTTTAAGAGGTTCTTGCCAGGAGCAAAGTCCCCCAAGGCAAAAACACAACATCCTTGAACTTTAGAGCAGTGGGAAGGCATCTCAGACTTCACCTAATTAACGTCTTCATTGTTGACAGTGAGAAAAAATTAGATTAGGAGAAGAAAGCCAACTTGTGCCGAGTGACCCTGGGAGTGAATCACAGAGCCAAAGACTGAAATCCAACTCCCTTGCTTCTCAGTTCTTAGACCACAAAAAAGAGTGACAATAGCATTGATGGCCTTTGAAATTACAAAGATCTCAAGATTTTCAGATTCTGTGACTGAACAAATGGTACTGAAGGACACTGTGAAAATATATCCCAAATCACATTTTCCTTCCTCTCGCTTCCCTCACATACATCTCTTCCTTTCTCTTCTGAGAACATCTGCCTTCAGGCTCTTACCTTTTTTCTTTTCCTTGTTTTTCTATTTTTGGTTTGTTTTTGTTTGTTTCTTTGTTTCTGAAGATGATTCTAACGTTCTTGCCTAAGAGATTCATGCTCTTCTATCCAATCCCAAACACGGACCTAATAAAAATTCCGCATTTTTCTCAAGAGAATGAGAATGAAAATGACTTGCAAAAATGTTTCAACCAAGGACTGACAGTCCTGGGACTAGAACCTAGATTTCTTGTGTCCCAGTCTGGGTTTATTTTTGTTATAAGACACTATGAGAGAAATAACAATGTCTTGATTAATTCCAAGTATCCCAAAGATGGATAAAATGACACTATCAAATTTCATCCCCTTATACAAAAATTGACAATTTTCCTGTCCCCTTACAAAGGTGAAAGCCTGAACACAGAAGACCTAACTGTCTTTCCATTTATAGGATAAATCCTCAGTTTTTTTGGCCTAACTTTTGTTGACTTCTGGATTCAGTGGATCTGCTATATTTCCCTTTCAGGACCAAACTGTTTTATTTACCATCTTAAGAACAAACAAAGCTCCTTACTCTTGCCCCAGCTCTTCAAGATAACTCAATTTAATTCATTCTTAGTCAGTCTCTCTCTCTCTCTCTCCCCCACTTGTAATATATTGAATATATAAAATATACAATAAGAAATGTATTGCTATCTCAACTGTGGACCATATGTTGTCATAATAAAAGGACACCTGGAGATGATCTAGTAAAATCTCCTCTCTTTTGTTGGGTCAAAAACAAAATTCTGGAGGAATTAGGTGATTTTGTCAAGGCTTCCAGGTACTGGGGAGAGCTCTGAGAAGGAAGAAAGAGAAAATAAATGTTTCTTTATATGGCTAGAAAATTATAGATAATATGTAGTTGTATTTCCATTTACATATGCTAGTTATGTGGATATGCTAGTTATATAAACTGTAAGAGAAACGATTTGGTGAGGAAGATTTGGTTTTCATTTTTTCAAGCCCAAGCTCTTATTCATTAAACCCATTGCTCCTTAATTTGAAGAGTGATAGAAAGTTAAAAAAAAATCAGAATTTTATACATGATATTTAATAATCTCTGTGCCAGGGAAAAGAAGGTGTCAAGTTTATTCCAACTAGTGGGGGCATTCAAGACAGGTGGTCTCAACACAGCCAAAAATAAACTAAAAAAAAAAAAATGTCAACCTCCTCCCAAGGCTGTGTATACTGATTCAAGTCTCAAGTGCCCCCCAAGTCCACCCCACCTCCCTACTCCCATCATTGTATCCCATTATCCTGTAGTATGTTCTTCATTACACTTATCATTATATAAATATATCTTACATATCAAAAAAAAAGACAGGTGGTCTTAAGAAGAGTGTTTCTGAATCAATCCTTTTTGAAATAGGGACTTCGGTATTGAAAAAAGCACATACAATGCTAGTACAGGAGCATTTATTCTCACCCTTAAAGTAACTTGGCTTTTGGCAACAGTGGCTATGAAAGAATCTATAGAGTACAGCAGAGTATGAGATAAACTAATATATAATTTTTACTTAAATATACACACACACATATATGTATATATATCTATATATGTATATATATTTAAAAATAATAGCTATATCAGGCTTCTAGATAAACAAAACAGCCATAAACATTACAATGCCTGACAACTGCAAAAATAAGAACTGAAAGTGACAGTAGCTGATACTACACAAGGCTGAAGCATGTAATTTACATCCTAGTGAAATTAAACATATTATAATAGCTTAGCTTCCAGGCAACAATACTATTAAATTTGCAGTAGTAGTTTATGACATCATCTGAAACCCCAGGATACACATTTGAAGCTGGCTATTATGGTTAGTAATCAGTATTGCTGTTCTGGTTAGTTTTTCATTTAATTCATTGCAGGCTTCTATTAAAAAAAAGGCAAAAGAGCAGCAGTTGAGGATGCTGTTTTTTGCAAAAGCTGTTAAGCCTCAGGCTGAAGTGATGTCACACTTTAGAATAAGTTATAATAGCTTATATTTGAGTAGCATTCAGAGGTCAGAATTATATTGAAATATATAATAATTTAAGCATTTTTTATGGTCAATAAGTATAATTTGGGGATGTTTTCTAACTCGCATTTTCTAAAATGTCTCTTAGCAAACTAAGACTGTACAATGGTGGAATAACAATAAAACTTATGGCTTTAAGTAATGGTTTTATATTATACAGCAGCAATCTCAACCCAATATATTGTAATACGACCACTAGAAGTTCAGACACTTGGGGGGAAGGGAGATGATAAGTATCTGTGAATTTTAAGACATTTTAAAAAATGTTTCCAATTTTTGGTGTGTAAATGAACTTCTCCGGAGATGGAGTTTATAAGTCACATATATAATTTTTCAAAAGGTCCCATTTTCCACAAAGGCTATGGACTCTGTTAATTGTAACACTGATCCTCAAGGGTTAAGGCAAAGCTTTTTAGAATCTCTTGTGGTAGGTATGAGAAAGGACCATCTAGTTTGATAAATCCCATCTTTATCCACTAGGTGATTCTAATGTTCTTGTTTTCCAAGGGTGTTGTGCCCTTCTTACCCAGTCTCGAGCACTGAACTGTTAAAAATTCCTCATTTATTGCAAGAGGACATTTGAGGACCAGGGAGATGAAAATGACTCGGTAAAAATTCTTTGACTGATTACAGGTTCTGGGACTAGACCGAACATTTTTCTGGAGATTCTTTGCCTTTATCATGGCCCAGTTTTTTCTCCCCCTCACTCAATGAATGAACCTACATGTATAAGTGAGAAGCCTCAGAAAACTGGAAGTTAAAGTGGAAATATTGGATCACATATTCAGAATTAATCTAGCATGAAACAGAGGACCCCCTCACATAACCAAATTGAAAGAAGTCCGCCTGACCTCAAGTATCTCACTGAACAATGCAAAAGCTCCAACTCCCTTAGGAAATTATCACCTTCATTATTAGGCTTTTGGGAAACAATGATTCTGCCATTAGAGCTTCCCTCTTTGAGTCAAGTTATATAAATTGGTGATATTGATTATCACCAATAAGCACCCAGCACCCAGAAATAGTAAGTTTAGATCAGGTGGAGAGGAGAAAAAAAGTGTTCGGAGAACTGTATACTGACTAGCACTTTCAGGTTCTAGAGATCTGGGAATAACGACTATAGGGGAACAAAGCTTGGCATAATGTCCGTAGGGGAGCAAAACTTGCCACCCCTAAAATGTTTCTTTGGCATGCAGATTATTTTGAGCTGAAAACAATCAAGGCCCAAAAGACTCAGAAAGAAGTATTGACCCTTCCCCTAACTGCCTTAAGAATGTAGAGGACCAACTCCAGTAAGGGAGCTATCACCACAGAAGTACAGAATGAACTAGGTGTGGTAGGCAGGAACTAGCAAAGTCTGTGTGTTAAAATTCCTTTCTGGGGCTTCCCTGGTGGCGCAGTGGTTGGGAGTCCGCCTGCTGATGCAGGGGACACAGGTTCATGCCCCGGTCCGGGAAGATCCCACATGCCGTGGAGCGGCTGGGCCCGTGAGCCATGGCCACTGAGCCTGTGTGTCCGGAGCCTGTGCTCCACAACGGGAGAGGCCACAACAGTGAGAGGCCCGCGTACCGCAAAAAAAAAAAAAAAAAAAAAAAATTCCTTTCTGAATCCCATTGTCTCTGAAAGGCCCAGCAAACCTTTGCTTTTCCATCTCAGTGTCAGTTTCCTTCCTCCCCTTTTAGGTTCCAAAACACTACCCCCAACATCCTGTAATGTCTTTCACTGAACATGGTATTTAAGGTGAGGATTTCAGCCATTTTGGTGAATTATTTAGTTTTTCTGCATCTCTCCAATGTATACATTTATGTAACTTTGTTTGATTTTCTCCTATTAATGTCTCATATCAATTTAATTCTCAGACCAGCCAGAATTTAGCAGGGTAGAAGGAAATTTCTTCCTCCCTCACATGTCCCAAAGGAGGGCAGTCAATCCATCACTGAATGTCTAGGGAAGATGGACATATGAAAAGTGATGTGAGGAGAGTTTAAGGTAAAACACCATAGACCAGGCCTTAGCAACTTTCAAAGAGAAGGCCTCAAGTGACAAATAGTCCCCCAATATTCACCCTAAATACTCAGAATTTAACAGAAAGAGACTGGAAGGAATACAAGAAGAGACGTCTGCAAGATAAACTATTTTCTGACCTTGATATGATACTGTAAAATATATTTTTAATAAATGTTATACACGCAAATTAGGCAAGAAGATAAAATCATCTGCCTCTTGACTCTCAAAAGTGAAAGAGGGTAAAAGAAACCAGTAATTCAACCCAGAACATTGGTCTGAATAAAAGCAGACTCCATCATCTAAAGCCCTGAACTTGAAATATGAGAACATTAAGAACATGAGACTGAGGCACATGGTCTTGACTCTAGAAACTGCTGAAAAGGGAATATACTGAAAGCCATGATTCAAACAGAAGAAGAAAACCACGTTTACTAAAACTATCTATTTCTTCCTCTAGGAATGCAACTTGTTTCATCTCTTGCATGAGGGGGAAAAACGGTTTAGGATTAGCCCAAAATGCCAATATGTACAGGCACACTTAGGGGAAAACTTTTGTCATTTTAATGCTTGCCTTTCTAGGCCAGATTTCCTGTGCTCTTTCCATGACCTTTTTTTCTTTCTCCCAATTCTCTTGTTTCCTTATTTGTATTTGAAAAGATGAGGTAAAGTATGGTGCAAAGATGTTGTTGGAACTTGGAAAGACTTGGTTTAATAGCACTGTGAAGTGCTAACCCTAAATATTATAGACAAAGGAAAATTTATTGGAAATGTCAATGAATAGAATAGACTAACATGGGTGAGACCAGATGGTAGACTACAGTTTTCACGTACTCATTGACAATCCCTTTTTTTTCCCTGTTCTCCTTTAGAATGAACAGTGGAGAAATACTGGGCATGATGCTCATAAGTCTGTCCTCAAGGGGGTCTATGATTATACTGCCCCATACTGCAATCAGGAGAAACTTAGAAGCAGCACGTAGATGAATCACTTAGCTAATTCTTTGGTATTTCCTCACAATTCTCTTTTCCATGCAGAATTTATTCTTTAATCGTCATCGGTACTGAAACTTATGTTTGCAAAAGTGAGTGAGTTGATTAATAGGTATTTTATACATCTGGTATTTTCTCATAAAAGACTGGAAAACTTATTTCAATTATCATACCACCAACAAGGATGCAATCTGTTCACAAGGCCTATTTACGAGTGGCTGCTTTGGGTAATGGCTGTTTTCTTAGCATGGGAAATGAAATATAATATTATTAAACAGAGATATGCAGAATGAGATGTCAACTTATCCATCTTCCTGATGTTTATAGACTTCATCTTTTAGAATGTTTATTTCATTTTATGGGACTGAACATTAAAATATCTATTTGAAAGGATCTAATTTCTTTTATTCTGGTTTTAATGTTCTTGAATATTAACATTGTCAAACTTGTAAGCAATCAGCTAAGAAAACCTGGGGTAGGTACTTTATTAATTCCATTTAGATACATGTGCCATAATGAGAGAGACAATAAAAGTGAACATTTTCTCTATGCATGAGAATAAGAACTGGTCTTTGCCAGGAGGATAAATGATTTTCATTTTTAGAGACCACCTGTGACAATATGGAGGGAATGGGTAAGGGTTGGTGGGAGAAAAACCTCAAACAAGGAGTCTGTGTGTGTGTGTGTGTGTTTCTGGAGGAATGGGGCATCAATATACTGAAATGGAAGTAATCTAACTCAATTTTGAAGAGCATTAGCAAAATCATTGGAAGAGTCTAGATGTATCTATTTTGAGCTAAGTGTGGCTCTTTAATCCTTTCACTGACTTTCAATTACCAATTTGAGGGGTGGAAACAAGAAAGAATGAACTTTAAAAAAATACATAAATATCACTGCTCATTAAATTATAATTATTTTCCTAAGAAGCCATGCTACTAAGAAGTAGACCTATTTGTAGATAAAGGAAAGCAAATCCTATACTAAAGGAAAGAAACAACTTCAGACAACACAGATTGCAGAACTTTACGAAGGCTTCTCACAGAAGATATAAACTTCCCTTACATGAAAAAGGAATATTAAGACTGTCAAGAGCTATACCGTAGTATCCCATAGTGTAATTCCTTGATAATGATCTAATGCATACTCAAGCAATGACTGGGCCACGGGAATAATTTTAGGATAAGAAAAGACTGCTTCTAGATAAGTGTTGTCCAATACAAATATAATAAGAGTCACAGATGTGGTTTAAATTTTTCTACTAGCCACATTAGAAAGTAAAATGATAGGGTAATCAATTTTAATAATATATTAATTTAACCTAGCATACTAAAAAATAGTACTGACATGTAATAAATACAAAATTATTGATATAATATTTTACATGCTTCTTTCCATACCAAGTCTTCAAAATCTCGTGTTTATTTTCTACTTATAGCACATTTCAACTTGGGTTAGTCAAATTTCAAGTGCTCAATAGTCACATGTAATTAGTAGCTACCATATTGGGCAGTGCAGCTCTACATTGTCTAAAATACTTCTTTTTGTAGAGAAATGAGCTGTGAAATGGGCCTCGACATATATAAGTCAAAAATTGCACTAGTGTAGAAATCAGTGAATCCTTGGCATTATGACTCACTTAGTCAATGTCTCCCAGAGCTAAGATCTACACAGAAACATCAGAGGAACTTTATAGCAGAATTTAAATATTTGTTTGTTTGTTTTTAATGGCATATTTCTTATTGCAAACTTACTTCATATAAGAACACACAAAAATCCATTTGGGGCTCTGATCTGGATAGCTACCCATTTGAATTACTGAAATGAAACCTGTCCATTGATTAATTTCTGCCTTCTGCATGGATATTAGTTTACTTTAAAAAAATTGTCCAGCTTGGAGTTCTTAACAATTTTGAAGTCACAGACTTAAAACTATTTATCCTCTCCCCAGAGAATGCAAATATATGTGATACATATAAAATTTGATATGTAACTTCTCTTTCACACAATTTCAGGGGGTTAACTGAAACTCTGATGTTTGGATTAAGAGAAATGATTTATCCTGAAGTATTTGTGGAAGAAGAAGATGAATTTTTATCTGTTGAAAACTGAACTTAGATAACATATAGTCAAAAGTTCTGTGGGCTCTGTTATATTTTGATGGACACATAAAATCACATTATCTTACATGACTCCAAGAAATCACTGCAATTAATTATCATTAGAATATTATCCTTCTTCATGGTTTACTTTGATTCTGTTTTATAAGTATATATTATTTTCACTCTTTTTCTACTCTTTTTTTTTGGTATATGTATCTTCCATAGGAGACTTGAGGAAATGGAGCACATTTCTTCTCACCTTAAACACACAGCACAGAACCTCATTAATTTAGATACATTGAATGAATGATTGGATGGATATATTAAAAAATTGTAGTACACTTCTCTGTCTTCAGTCAATAGAGTAACCTTTTGAATATATAATTGCATATTCCATTTCCAAGTAAACTTTGGAAAGACTTTGCATAGTTTTTCTTTGTTTTTTTTTAATGAGTTTTTTTTAAAAAAATAATTAATTAATTTATTTTATTTTTGGCTGCTTTGGGTCTTCATTGCTGCGCATGGGCTTTCTCTAGTTGCGGCAAGCAGGGCCTATTCTTGGTTGCGGTGTGCAGGCTTCTCACTGCGTTGGCTTCTCTTGTTGCGGAGCATGGGCTCTAGTCGCGCGGGTTTCAGTAGTTGTCGCTCATGGGCTCTAGAGCACAGGCTCAGTGGTTGTGGCTCACGGGCTTAGTTGCTCCGTGGCATGTGGGATCTTCCCGTGGCATGTGGGACCAGGGACCAAACCCGTGTCCCCTGCATTGGCAGGTGGATTCTTAACCACTGCACCACCAGGGAAGTCCTGTTTTTTTTTTTTTTTAATACACTTAACTTCTTCATGAGAGCATCATACTCTTGGTACTTAGCATACTGTCTAGCTCACAATAAATATGGATTTTTTTCTGAATTAATTAATATGTACCACCCTTCAAATGCATCCATTTCTGTTTAAAGCTGTTATATTGAGCATCTCATCTACCAGTTACAGTTCTGTAATTTTGTGGCTTATTTGTCCCAAGAACCCACTCTGGTTCACTTTGTCAAAAATTCATTCAGCAAGTATCAACTCCTTGCCTACCATTTTTCAATCTCTGTTTAGGTAATGGAAATACAATGGTGAAGCTATCAGTTAAAACTCTGCCTTATGGATATTTATATTCCAGTGGAAGAAATATGTCATAAACAAGGAAATAAATAAACAAGGTAACCACAACTTGTGATAACTACTGTGAGGGAAATACTCATTAATGATATAGGAAGTAATCAGGGATAGGACAGTGAAAATACTTATATGAGATGCCAGGGTCTACCTCTCTGAAAAGGTGGCATATAAGCTGTACATATGGGGGATAATAACAAGTGCTGGAAAGAAGAGCAGGAAGAGTGTTCCAGGCAGTGAGAAGAGCAAATATAAAAGTCCTCAGGTGGCAAAGAGCTTGAAACATTCAAGGAAACAACAGAAGGTCAGTGTAGCTGAACTGTAGTGAACTACACAGAGTGTAATGTGTTGATGGTGGGTGGTTAGGAAAGGCCAGGTCAGGGCAAAGACAGATGAAGAATTTGATTCTGAGGGCAAAGGGAAGCCAAAGAAGGGATTTAGGCAGAGGGACGTCATGATCTTATTTATATTGTATAAAAATTTCATGGCCGCTAAGTATAGGATGAAATGTAGCAAGATACATGGATTCAAAGAGACCACTTTGAGATGAGAGTGTCTTGGTCTAGGTAGGTGGCAGAAAAGATGAAGAGAAGTTAACAGATTGGAGATATATTTTGGAGCTAATACCAAAAGAACCCATTGGTGGAATAAATACAGGGGATGCAATCTAACTTGTTTAATTTGTTCAACTCAGATTCTCCTCAAACCAATTGGACCATCAAAGCTTCTTTGGTTCACTAGATATACCTATTAATAGTATATGCTCTGCAAAATTGAATTTGGGAAGTGACTCCTCTTAATCTTTGATTTGATGGATTTCAAATAGCGAGGATCAGTTGGAAGACAGTCTCAGGTTAAAACTTCTGTGATAAAATGTGGTGTGTGTGTGTGTGTGTGTGTGTGTGCATTCCTCTTAGGAATGGCTCAGAGTTACCTGCATTCAGTGACAGAGGCACTATGAGATTGAAAACATCTCTGGACCCACATTGAAGAGGATGAAGCTATTCTTTTGCTCTTAGATGTCTCAGCCTTTAAACCCATGTCTGCCTGTTCTGCATCAGGCTCCACTGGTCAACGGGCTGTTAAGAGCCTAGATTACTGTCCCTGGGCTGGGTTAGTCTAGGTCATCAGCCTGAACAGTAGAATGGATTTGGTCCCCAAGATAAGAGCCACTAGCCCTGGGAATATTGTCTTCCTTCCTCTGGGTATGCTGCCATCCGAAGGTCAATTCTAATATGTAATCAAATGACCCATCTGTGTCCTCTCTAAAGTGTGAATTAGTGTATGCACTCATTACTCACCTCCTTCACTTTAGAACAAATTGCTTCTGATAACAGTGAATGAAACAGCTGTGTCTATGTGTGAGTGTATGTATGTTTCTATAAAAGGAGGATTCTCCTACTATACCAGGATGTCCCCAGGCCGTGAAGGAGATTGAGCTGCGTAAACCAACCGTGCCTTATGCTCTATGGGGAAAAAAAGCAATGAGGAAGAGAACACCTCAACTGAATTTATTATAACAAATTTCTTGGGATAATAAAAGACATCAGCTCAGTCCTAGAGGGAAAGTAGGTTACAGCTCAGCGAAATGTCCTTGTCTAATGTTGCTTGACCCTAGCTAACATTTCAAGCTTAAGTAAAGTCCTGTCACTGATACATTTTGGCCTGTTCAGTAATTTCTTCAGGGGCATTGATTTAAATGTCTTTTTGAACTTATCTGACAAACACTCACAGCAGTCATTTTCAGATCACACGCCCATAATGTGCTGGTCTCTCCTTTAAGGCATGTTCTCTTCCATGATGTAAGGGGAATAGGATGTGTTCTTCTGAAATCCCTAATTCTGTATTTTGCTAACTAGATAAGGAAACATCAGTCACACCAATATTTTACAGCCATTGTAAAGAAGCAGAGACTGCTTCCAAGTTTCTGGATGTGTTGCACTCTGTGTCTCTGCACATGTAGTTCCTTTTGCTTGTAATGCTCTTCCTTCATTCCCATATGCTAGAAGAGCATTTTCAGCATCTCTGCATCTGTGGACCTTTTTATAATATCCAAGGAGAGCTGAGCCTCTGCCTTAGCCACCACTGTACCTAGAACAAGCTTCTTTTACCTCATTCATTAAACTAGGATTCAATATATTACCTGCATTTCTCTCTCTCCTCCTAAACTCTTATTTATATTTTACATATTTCATATTTACTTTTCATACCTATGGCATTACCTGGCTTAAAATAAGCATTCCCAATGCAATTAAATTGAACAAATTTCCAAATAATTGATTCTATATGTTTATGAATGTTTTCCTTCTCTACCAATTAATTCATCATGGCTGTTTTATAAACACCAATTTGTAAGAATTAAACTTTTTAGGAAGCTTTATATATCATATTCAGGATGTTACATCTCATAATCTGATATTGATGAAGTTGCCAAAGCAAAAGAAAAAACTGTAGAGTTTTTAAAATACAATCACATTTGTTGTAATTTTTACAATGTACATATTTCTGAATCATAATCAAATACATCTGTGTATAGGAAACAATATCAGGAATGTTATTCTATCTACATGTGGGTAAATTTACACTGTGAGTTTGTAAATTTAGATTTTAGAGTTTGATTAATATCTTTAAATATTGTGAACTATAATTAGATTGAGGTAGAATAGCATTAAACAATACTAAAAATTAAATTTTGCAAATAAAAGACAAAAGTCTGTGTTAACTCAGACTCATCAGAAATATGACATTCCCTTTTTTTATATGTGGTTGTATATGTAGTTTTACAAAAGAATCTCTTGAATGAATATTAAACAACAATGTTGCTTTATTTATTGTACTCATCTATCTGCAACCGTCCCCAAATGAAACTATACCTATAATAAACCATGAAAAATGATGGGCGGTAATGAAAGTTTCCCAACTGGAAAAGACCCTGGTCCAGATGGATTTGCTAATTAATTTTACAAGATGTTTAACCAACCTTTGAAGAATATCCCAGACATGTTTGATTACTTTAAATTACCAACATTTTTTGGAACTACTGCTTTGGGTTCT
This sequence comes from Mesoplodon bidens, assembly GCF_964165515.1. Classification (NCBI taxonomy): domain Eukaryota; kingdom Metazoa; phylum Chordata; class Mammalia; order Artiodactyla; family Ziphiidae; genus Mesoplodon; species Mesoplodon bidens. The sequence continues at coordinate 69,062,047 of NC_138162.1, read as the reverse complement.
CAAACTAATGTTTATAAACTGCCAAGAAATGCTAAAATCCAGAAACTGTGTTTCTTAAGAACTTACATCTTTCACAAAAATGCTAAAAAAAAAAAATTCAGTCCAGTGATAAAATGTTTTCTCTTTGAAAGGATATTTTTAGGTCAAAAGATGGGGAGAATATCTTAGCCCCAAATCATACAATTTGCATTAATTTTCACTTAGTGTTAATGAGACTTTTTAACATTTATTTTGCTAGGTTATATGTCAGTAAAGGTGGTTTTAAGTGTTCCATTTTTTTTTGTCACAGAATTTGGTGTTTTATACAAATAATAAATAAATAAGTGATAAATAATAAAGTATTAACCAATATACTATAATTCAAGGGCAACCAAATAAGACATCTTGTTTTAAATGATTTATCCAGCCAGTTTACTCTCATGCCTAAAATCTTGCAGTTAGGTATTTATCCCTTCCAATAAGGCTTTGGCTTCTTTAGAACTTCATTGTTATTACCATCGTATCTATTAAATGGAATAGGATGCTAATTATAGAGATGCAGCTGCTCATGCTCTTAAATATGGTGGGGAATTCACTATATTGCCTATTCAAATGTCAAGGTATTATGAAACATAAAATTACTCTAGAATGACAACAGAAGAATAATATATTATTTGTAAGAACCTCTCAGAAATTTATTTTGTAAAAATTTAGCCCTCAGTAGGATATTGCACAAAATCAAGGAAATGTATGTTTTAATGTAGGATGATGGGTTTGAGGAGTTGAGAGCATGGATAAGCACGACTCCACCAGGGGTAGAGAGGTGAAATGTGAGCAGTTAAAGGGCAGCATGAGTTACGTTGGTTGCCCTGCAGAAGCCTACTGATACCAGAACTTTCAAGGGTCCTGAAAGGTCTGGACGTTTTTAATGTCAATCATACCTGGCTTCTCTGAGTTCCCACTTTCTCATTTATAACATGGACATTTTAATATTTACCTTAAAGTGTTATTAAATGAATTAAATAACTTCCTGGGGGAATGTAGAAGGTACATCTAATGTTTTTTTCTCCATCACTCTTAGATATCTTAGGTACACACACACACACACACACACACACACACAGAGCATTTTGATTAGAGCAGAGAAGGGTTTTTACAAAACAGACTGCCAGGTCAGATACCCTTTGCTACAGATTTTGTCCTCTTCATTGTTTGTATGCCCCCAAAACATTCCAGTTTGTACTTGAACAATAGTACGGCAGGAAAAATATATATTCACTCATTTATAAAGTCAAGGGGATATATCATACAAGATGGCTTCCTAAGAAGTTAATATTTAATGCAAAACTTTACCTTTTGACAATATTTTTGGGGGCATGATCATAAAGGCACCAAGAAATTCCATTTTCAGATAATAGCCCAGTATTAAGGTCACTTCGTATGTATACATATATGTGTATACGATTAAACACACACATACATGTATAGCTAGCAGTAGCAATTTATACTGAATAATGCATTTTATTCTACTGATATGACCATAGAAGATAATGCAAGTTATATATCCTTCTTTTCTCCTTATTAATGATTAGGAAACACAAAAACAATTTAAAAGGCATGACATGCTCAAAAACTTAATTTAAACATTCTTTTTGTTAGTTTCCTTTGGTAAAAATCAGTACCTCTGTTGAAGACAAAATTACAAAGAATGGGATTTCACTAAACGGTAAATGAAAGGACCACTAATTTTTTTCTTCTTACAAAAAGAAGATAGATATAAAAAAACCACAATAGCTACCATCTTGTATAATAGTGAAAATTCTCTTCATCTCTCCATTTGTCCTCTGCCTACTCCTCTTTAACTCTGAAGAAATCATATTTAACAGCATGTCCTACTACTCTCCAGATATATTTTTTTCTATGTAGTTTAATATATGTTACTATATGACTTTTTTCTTTCCAAAATCTGGTCAAAGTATACATTCAGTATAAGAGATACAATTCACGTTTTTTGTAATTCCACTTTTAAATAATATACAGAATACATAGACTTGCCTTTTTTTGGTAACAATTTTACATTTTGTGAATGTTCAAGGATTTAATTGGATGGCTCTATATTGGTACAGTTGGGGTGTATCCAATATGCCGCCATTACAAACAATGCTTTAACATAGCAGGAAAACTTTTAGGAAGGGTGTTAATATCAGGGGCTGAGAGGAACTATGCACTTGGAATCTGAGGAAACTTTCATATTTTTTTTGCAAGGAGAGAAAAATCCCATCCTAAAATTCATATGAACTCTCAAGGGACCCTGAAGAACCAAAACAATCTTGTAAATAAGAAGAAAACTGGAGGAATAACACTTTCTGATTTCAAAACTTACTACAAAACTAGAATAATCAAAACACTGTGGTACTGACACAAAATCAGACATATAGACCAATGAAATAGAACAGAGAGCATAGAAATAAACCCTCACATATATGGTCAAATGATTTTTAATGAGGGTGCCAAGACCATTCAATGGGAAATGGATATATGGTGCTGGAAAAGCTGAATATTCACAGGGCTTGCAAAAGAATAAAGTTGGGCTCTTACCAAACACCATGTACAAATATTAACTCAACATGGACCAAAAACCTCAAAGTAAACATAAAACAATAACATATTTAGAAGTAAACCTAGGACAAAAGCTGTACAACATTGGATTTGGCAATGATTTCTTGCATGTGACATGAAAGGCATAGATAGCACAAGAAAAATAGACAAATTGGACTTCATGAAAATTAGAACATTTTGTCCATTAGAGTATACTATCAACAGAGTAAAAAGGCAACCCACAGAATGGGAGAAAAAATTTGCAAATCATGTATCTGTTAAGGAATTAATATCCAGAATATATAGAAAGCTAAAACTCGATAACAAAATGAATCAAACAACCCAATCCAAAAATAGGGGAAAGAACTTGAATAAATATCTTTCCAAAAAAAAGGTATAAAAATGTCCAATAAGCACATGAAAAGATGTTCAACATAACTAGTCATAAGGGAAATGTAGGTCAAAACTATAATGAGGTACCATCTCATACCCATTAGGATGGCTACTATAAAAATAAATAAATAAATAAAAAACAAAAACAGAAAACAACAAATGTTGACAGTGATATGGAGAAATTGGAGCCCTTGTCCACTGTTGGTAGGAATTCAAATTGTACAACTGGTGTGAAAAACAGTATAGAGTTCCCTTAAAAAATTAAAAATAAAATTCCCATATGATCCAGCAATTCCTCTTCTGGGTTTATATCCACAAGAACTGAAAGTAGTAACTCACTGTGATATAATATCACATGATATGATATTCTAGGAGTTTCAATTTTCAGTATATAATAGTCAATTTGTTTTTTTACTCACAATGAATGAGTGTACCTGTGTCCCATTGCTTTTAACTAGATTCTAAAATTACTATTTTGAAATTATTGTACTTTTCATTTGTGAAAATTGATGATGCACAATAATATTACCGAATTTAAAAAAGAAAGAAAGTGGAATCTCAAGGAGATATTTGTACACCCATTTCCATAGCAGCATTATTCATAATTCAAAATGTGGAAGCAACTCACATGTCCATTGTTAGATGGATGGGTAAATAAATTATGGTATATACATACAATGGAATATTATTTGGCCTTATAAAGGAAGGAGATTCTGCAATATGCTACAACATGGAGAAAGCTTGAAGGTATTATGCTAAATGAAATAAACCAGTCACAAAAAGACAAATACTATATGATTCCACTTATATTAGGTACTCAGAGTAATCAAAATCATAGAGACAGAATGTCGAATGGTGGTTGCCAGGGGATGAGATGAGGTGGAATGGGGAGTTATTGTTTAATAAATAAAGAATTTCAGTTTTACAAGATGAAGAGTTATGGAGATGGATGGTGGTGCTTTTTGCACAACCTTATAAATGCATTCAACATCATTAAACTGCACAATTAAAATTGTTAAATGGTAAATTTTATGTTATGTGTATTTTACCATAATAAAAATAATTGGGAAAAAAATGGGGCAAAGATCTGAATAGACACCTCACCAAAGAAGACATGTCGATGCAAATAAGTATATGAAAATATGCTCCACATCATATGTCACCAGGAAATACGGATTAAAACAACGAGATACCACTACACACCAATTAGAATGGCTAAAATCTGGAATACTGACAACACCAAATGCTGGAGAGAATTTGTAGCAACAGGAACACTCATTCATTGCTGGAAGTAATGCAAAATGGTACAACCATGTGGGAAGACAGTTCTGCAGTTTCTTACAACACTACACATAATCTCACCACATGATCCAACAATCATGCTCCTTTGTATTTACCCAAAGGAGTTATAAACTTATGTCTACACAAAAACCTGCATGTGGATGTTTATAGCAGCATTATTTATAACTGCCAAAACTTGGAAACAACCAAGATGTCCCTCAGTAGGTGAATGGATGAACAAACTGTGGTATATCCAGACAATGGAGTACTATTCAGTGCTGAAACAAAGTGAGTTATCAGGTCATGAAAAGTCACGGAGGAACCTAGAATGCATATTGCTAAGTTAAAGAAGCCAACTCTGAAAGGGCTACATATTGTATGATTCCAACTATATGACATTCTGAGAGGCAAAACTATGGTGATAATAAAAATCAGTTGTTACCAGGGATTAGGGAATAGAGGGATGACTGGTCAGAGCACAGACTTTTAGAACAGTGAAACGCTCTGTATGATAGTATAATGGTGTATACATGTCATTGTACTTTTGCCTAAATTCATAGAATGTATAATATCAAGAGTGAAAATTGTAAAGTAAACTATGGACTTGGGTGGCAATGATGTGTCAATGTAGGGTGATCAATAGTAACAAATGTACCACTCTGGTATGCTCAATTTTCCTATGGAAATAAAACTGCTCTAAAACACGGAGTCCATACAATTTTTTTAAAGGATGCAAACTGATAATTTAAAGTTCAGAAATTATTCTATTGAAATTAAATCTCACATATTTGAAAACATCAGATGGTTTATGCTTTTCTGCTTTTATGTGACTATTTGAATTTGTGTAAATTCAGTCCCTATATTTGATTCTGACTATATAAGTGATCCCAGAATTTGTTCTCCTGAATACATAGTATTGACTGCACGAAGTTATAAATTTCTCTTTAAACCTGATTCTAGCATTGTAATTAAACTAATTTACCACTTAGTTTAAAGAGATAATAAACATGGCCAGTTAACTGTTTTCCTTTAGAAGTAGCTTAAGACTAAATGTGGATGCTGAATTCTGCAACCTTGATACAGTCAATAATTATGGTTAAAGCTCAAATAAACTGTCTGAGATTAAGTAACACAGAAATTCAAGTAAGGAGATTCCAACATTTCTGTTAGGAACACATTATAATTGTCATTTTAGTAGAGGCAAATATGTGTACTTTTCAACATTGTTGACTATTCCATTCCAAAACTGGGTATGAAGAAACATTCTTTCACATGGGACAATATCTACTCTCATCTGACTCTTGAGGTTAGAATTAATGGAGTGAAGGTATTCAATCTTTCTCTAAACTTGGTGTGATTTCCAACAAAACTTGTGTCATGGAAGAATACATAGGAAAGCTGTTCCTTCCTTGCTTCATTTCCCCTTTATAATTGGACCTCTGGGCAGTGAAATAAGACAGGATGGCTTGATCTATGATTTCAATGTGAAGATGAGGTACAAAACTTCACTTTCTGCTAAGGTTATGTTAATTTTACTTTCAAGTCCCTGATAATTCAGTTGTACAGTTCATCTTCTATAGTGAGCAATGTGGTAGATAACCCACATTCAGAATTAATTACCATAAATCAGAAGTATATTCATTGAATTGCTGTGAGATCTTTCATTTCCCAGGAGGAAATGTCCCAGCTACAAATGAGCCCTTTACAGGTTCAATTATGTTTTCTCATTTCTTTTCTCTCTCAGGCTCAGCATAACCTCTGTAATTTAGTTTTATATTTTCTTTTATACAGAAAGTATCCAACTGCTAGAAAGTAAGCCCAATTGTTACTAGTGATAGAACAAATAGAAAAAGGACTGTTCCTCAAAACTATCTGCTTAGTTATAAGTTTGCAGCTGCCTTTTCCTTACGACCATTTGGGTCAATTAAGTGAACATCATTTGCAATTTGTAACTGAACAAAGAAAAAAGTTAGACTGAGGCTAGAAAAAAATAAAAAATGGTTTCTCTTTACCATAAAATGAGTCTTGCCTCTGCCTAAACATACATCTCTCTAATTGTACTGCATTAATCACAGTGGATATACTGTAAGAATATTGACACTGTACGATAAATAGCCCATACTGAAGAATTCTGAGTACCTCATAAGTCCTTGTTCAATATACTTATATAGAGGGAAACTGATAAGCAAGCAATAATTATAATTTCCTCCACTATAATTTGTGACTTTTCATAAACAACTAGGCTTTGTGTCTCAAAAATAACTCAACCATGATACAACATTACTGGCATGCCCTACCAGATTCTTTGGTATTTTAAAATGAATGCAATATCTCCAAGAGAAATTAACCTTAACATGGTTGATGTTCTTACTTTTGCAAGTAATGCCCAGGATTAGTCACAGGAACATAATATTCAATACAAGTAAACCTAAAATAATCTTCTTGGGGTTCCATCCTAACTTTCGGGTCTTACAATAGGCTGTTCCCTACAGCCAGGGCTATACTTGTCCTATAGTTCAACTTAGTCACAGCACCATAACTGAGGTAATATAGTTTGTTGGTTCTAGTTCTCCCATGATGTTGATTTCAAAGCATCTTTAAAACTTTTTTTTTTTTTTTTTTTTTTGGCCACACTGTGGGATCTCAGTTCCCCGACCAGGGATTGAACCTGGAATGTGGCAGCGAGAGCCTGGAATCCTAACCATTAGGCCACCAGGGAACTCCCAATGCATCTTTAAAACTTTTTGATCTTAACATGATTCTAGAGTCATAAATAGCCTCCTGCCATTGTTACAAGTTTAATTTTTACCATCCTCTATCCCCCTTAACGCCCCTAGTTGTTTGGTAGTCAGATGTCTCCAGAACTGATCAGCTTGAGAAGGTAAATGAAACAATATTTACATTACCCAAATTTGCTAGCTGTCTGCTCCTACCAGTGAAGAAATGTCACATATCCATTTCTCCAACATCTTCAAGCTTCTCCATCAGTCCAAGACAAGTTTTTGAAGATAAAAATCTTGAACTGACACTTTTAGTCATTCCTCATGAATATATTTTCTAAAATTTTAACTTAAAGGTAATATTGAAAATGCAGACAGCCCTACAGAGAAAAGTACCCTGGTGTAATGGGAAGCTCACAGATGCTAGTGATGGGATCTTGGTTCTGTTATTAACTAGTTATGTGACCACTTAAACTTAACCTCTCTGAGCCTTGATTTCATTTTTCTGCTAATATGGACAATACTTTTATCAAAGGGCTTTTGGAAAGCATGACAAATAGTATGTGGTGCAGAAGAGAAGCTCAACAGGCATCGGTTTTTTAACCTGCTCTTTGTTACAACAAATATTAGACAATTTCAAGCTAAGATAGAATAATACCTTTCAAACCTGATAGCTATCATCCTTGGGCAGATGAGAAAATAAATTTTCACTGATGGCCATAAAAGTAATATTTCACTTCCATTTCTCACTACTTAAAAAACTTAATATAAAGCTTTACATATTTGCCATGGATAGTTTTGAATTATTTTACTGAATTACAAATATCACTGTTTAATTGGACTCTTTTACAATGGAAATGTTTCAACTTTTTTATTTTCTCTTCTCTTTTCCTCTTTGTGTTCTGAAAACAGTACCTGTCTTGAAATTTCCTCTCCAGCCTTAAAGGAAGACATGTCTCACTTTTTGTCAAAGTTAAATCCCATACCACCTGTCTCACCTATTGTTCCACCAACTTTCCCTCTATTTCCTGTAATGCTAATAATTTTGTCTCCTCTGACTTCTCTTTGGTTTATAAAGAATGACCAAGACTCACCTATCTTAAAAATTTTTTTCAAATTGCTACTCAATCTTTCTTCCTCTTTTCATTGCCAACTAATTAGAAGAATAATCACTTGATGGCTGCACTTCCTTGCTATCTCCAGACATTCCCTAATGCCAGTATATTCTGACTTCTGCCCCAACTACTCTATTGCATCTGCCCTGGGTAAATCCCCAGTAACTGTTAAAGAGCTAAATCCATTTGTCACTTTTACTCAGACCTCACCCTATTTATCTCTGAAAGACTTGACTCTTGACTATTCTTTAGTTCTTTCTGTCCTTGTCTTCCAGGGCAGCCGACTTTGCTAATTCTCTTCCTAACTCTGGTCATTCCCTCTTCTGTCTTGATCACGGGCTTCTCCTTTAATGGAAAACTGTTAGATGTCAGTGTTTCTTACGACACCAACTTCAGTCCTCTTTTTTTTCTCTACATCAGTAACCTTATCTCTTTTCATGGCCTCAACTACTCTTTGCATGGAGATAACTATGAACGTAACACATTCCTGTAAATTAACCTCTCTTCTCAGGGCACAGTGTACCTGCAATTTCCTGGTCCACTACAGGCATGTCACACTTGACATGCTCAAAACTGAACTCATTGTACAGCCTAATTTCCATTCCAATCCCCCACCCAATACTTCCCCTCCCACAGAATTCTCTCTCCTAAATAAGGTTGTCACTATACACACATTCTCTGCAGTAAATTCTTTTGAGACAGTCAGGACATTCTCTCCTTTCTTCCCTCCCACTCCACATTTAATTGATGACATTAGCATTTCAATTCTGCTTCAGATATATCTCTTGATTGTTTCCTCACCTTCTCCACTGCTACTGACTTACGTCATTACTGCAACTATTATAGCAGGGTTCCAAAGTGTTTTTATTCTATTTCCCCTTCTTATTACTATGAGCATTTTCAAAATAAATAAGCAGATCGAATTATGGTCTTGCCCCACCTAAAAACTTCTTGCTCTCTCTTGTGTAGGTGTGCACATACTCTGGTTTGTTCACAACAGTCTTGCTGTAAGCCTGTTGTCTCAGCTAGTGTACTCCCTTTGTCATCAGATGAGTCCCAGTTGGGCTATAAACTGTACCTTAGCATCATCCACATGACCCTCCCTTTACAACTTTGCCACCATCGTGCTGCAATCTCATCTCTATCTCTTGTTTCCACTATTCATCCCAACCTCCAGTCCTACTGGAATTATCACAGACCTTACAATGCCCATTCACAATTCTGAGTCTTTGCACATTTTACTTCTTCTGATAGACATCCATTCTCCTAATTTTTTTTTCAATTGAAAAATTCTTATTTTTTTAATGTCATTTAAAAGAATCAAGTTCTATAGGCCCTTTGACCCAGGCCAAGTAAGATGTTCACTTCTATGAGATCCACTGGCGCCTTATTCATTTCCTTATTTTAGTCCTAATCATATTATACTGTCATTATCCTTTTTTACCTCTACATCCCTTACTGAAATGTGAAATCCTTAAGATCATTTATCATTGATCTCTCTGTGCCTAGCACAGTGCCTGGCAAATAAATGGTCAAAAAATTATGAATGAATGCATGAACAAAGGGGCTGAACATAGTCTTGAAGCTACTAAAAGTTTTCCGGTATTTTAAAAGCTTTTTAGTAGTATAGAAACTTTGGCAGAAATTTTTATGTACCATTCCCATTTAAAAATGACCCAGTCACCATACATCTATTTACTGTTTCAACGCCACTTTTTCCTTCTCAGTGCTATAATATTTATAATCAGCACTATAAAATTGTAGTGTTAAATTATACAATGTGTCTCAAGTTTGCAGCTTGCCAGATTGTAGGCTACTTTATAATTTCTCCATCCAGCCAAACTTCATGAGGACTAGTTATATTGGACACACAGGGGGATGTTATTTAGTACTTTACCATTTGTGGCAGAGTTATGTTTAAAACTCAAGGCTCTGAAAGTTTTCTCAGTCATTTTGTGAGCTTAAATGATCATGGACAGATACAGTGGCTAAGCTTAAATTATATTAATGAAATGGGTAATCAAAGGGCCTAGTGAAACAAATTTATATCTAAAGGGATTTTTATTTATAATAGTTTCGAGAGCATTAATAAAATAATATGTAGTATGGAAGACACTCCTGAGAAACATATCTGTAAAAATCTGTTTTTCACATCAAGATGCAGCTAAAATAAATATTTCATATTCAGCCAGTAAACAGAGATTAGGAAACAACCTTGACATGTCTCTCTAGTAAGAAGGTGTTAGTGTATCAGCAAAAAATGAATCCATTTTTTTGTTCTCAGATGCCTTTGAAAGCATGGTTTTATTTTTATTATTATTATTTTTTTTCTTTTTCAATTTTTGCTTTCCCATCTGCTTTCCAAACTCTGAAGTAAAATATTGGGAGGCAAAGTGAGTCTGCCTAGTAGGGACCTATAATGGTTAAATAAAGCACAAGATTTCCCATTACGATTTTCTTGCTATTTCTCAGCAACTTTTGGCTTTATATGGGAAAACACAAGAAATGAAGAGCTAGGTCAGATCAATTTGTTTCTTCTCATTCCAGTATTTTACCTTACAAAAGGAATGTTCCACGAAGTTATATTATATTTTTTCCACTGTATCTTAAAAGATTGTACGTCTCCAAAATTTGATTGCTTGAAGTGCAAACTTGTTACTCTCTGATCTGAATTCTGCCACTGGTTTCTTCCATTGGTTTTGTATCTATATGGTCATTGAAAATCAAGGTTTATTTACTATAATTACCTTTTCCAAATGTCAGGAATATTCTTTGTTTGGGAAAATTATAAATTTATAGATTTTTATACTGTTCCCCACAGTTTTTATCTTTTTACACTTCTTTATGGAAAAATCCTATCTTGAAGATAAGTGTGCAAGTATATAATTTATATAAATATGCAATTATATCATGCAAAATATGTGATATTATGCTATGCTATATTATATATAAAATCACTCTAACCTCCCGCATTTTGGATCTTCTCCAATCACAATATCTCTATTCTTATGCTTTCTTAAAAATTTGATATAAATTTTCCCAGTACAACTATCATAAAAAATACTTTAAAACCATGTGTAAACCTGACTGACTCCCCAGTCATTAACTAGCATTTGGTCCTTACTATATCAGATAAAACTTGAAACAATACTTATAAACAAGAAAATTATCAATAGTATAGTAGTTTCCCCTTTACTGTTAATTTAAATTGAATTAAGAGGTCTTTCATTGATTATTAAAATTACTGCCTGACAAAAACACATAATGTGCTTATGTTTCATAGGTTAAATGGATGCTTTGTATTTCCTGGCAGTCATTGTCATGCAAGCAGAGTTCACTGAAAAGTGCCCCAGGCTAGCGAATAGTTACTCTCTAGAACACAAATGCAAATGGAATTTTAGTTTTCAAATGGTACGTATTACCCCGGTTAATGATTAGTCTAACACCTTCCATTAGAAATGTATAAAATTGCCATGCAAATATATACCCAGACACATATGCATGGTAAAGATAACTTGGTTGATAACATAAGCTAAATAGTTAGCAACCTATTTTTATGTGTTAGGCAGAAAAACTACTAGATCTTTATTAACCATTTATAAATAATCTTTATAAACCATTTATTAATGACTTGCATTTTATAATTATGCTTAACCACTACAAATCTTAATTTTCATGTTAGGGAGCCAAACTGATTTAATGATTTTGTATGAAAACTCCTTGAATCAAAGCGTTATGATTAGTATGAACAACTAATGCTAACTCTGGAGTTAACATTTGGAAATTATTTATAAACATGGGAGATTAGTTTGATAACATTTTTCCAGTGATGGACATTATAACATCATTCAAAGTCAAAAAATATTTATTTTGTGTGCCAAGTACTCCTCTATGTTGTAGCAATAAGGCATGCTCTTTGCCACCAGTGAGCTTACATTATAAAATGTTAAAATATTAAATGGTCCTAGAAATCATCTAGTGCTTTTGCTATGTTTCATAGTCTAGAAAACTGAAAACCAAGAGGGTCTTATTATCTAAGATCACACAAATAGTAGCTAAGATGACTCAACATGATATGTTAATTAATATTCTCTTTAGCTACAAAATATATATTTCTTCCTAAAATTTGGTGGGTATCACTTTCTTTTTAAAAAGTAACAAATAACATGAAAAGATGATAAATAACTGTCAATAATGTTTCTGAGGCATATGCATTAATTTTTGAGTATATATAATCACTTCTTGTGACAGTACTACCATAACACTGAATCATGAGTAGTGGTGATTTTTTATTACACAGTAACAGCCTTTAGGAATAAAACCTTATATTTCTTTCAAAACGTGGAGCTTCTTATAAGATGGTCCTTTTAAATGGGAAATTTAAGTGACTTCTTTCTTTACAATTAAATGCAGACATAAAGAAATGTCAGGATTTCACATCCTTTGAAGAAGATGCCACCAACAGAAGGTAGAAATAACTCGGTTTCTTAAATAATTCATGGAAAGCATCTTAACCTTTTGCTCTGGAAATTCATTAGAGGTTTTGATTAGATTTTAACATATCAATAACATAAACCAGCATTTCCCAACAGTGTTCTTTGAAAGACCTGATTTTACAGTATGCTATTAATTTGTTAATATTATGTTATAAAATTTGGGATGCACTACAGTAAATTGGTATCAAAATTTATCTACTATAATTATCTTTTTCAACATCAGAAAATGTCTTCTCCTTAGTAAAATTCATAAAGTTAAAGATATTTATAATGCCCTCATTTTTTATCTTTTTAGGTTTCCAACTAAAAAATCCTATCCCAAAGTGGGGGGAGGGGAGGGAGAGGGAGAGGGAAAATGTAATGTATGTACACATATAAAATTAAGTCAAGTATCATAAATTTCTTGATTTTAAATTTATTTACTTAACCTAGTCTATCCTCTACGATTACTTTCTATATTAATGTGTTTTATTTTCTGTAGAGGCTTCTCAATCCATCAGGTAAAGTGAATAAAGTGAAATGTGTAACTAATGTCCCTAGTCCATATCCATGGAAGACCCATGAATCTTTGTGTTACCCATGAGATAAGAAGCCTATTCCTATGCCAGAACAGAATGAAGGAACATGATGATATGGAAACATTTTTAAAAACATTTCCTGCTATTTAGATACCTAGTAATGATCACATAATACTTTCCTCTTTTCTGCATTTTACCTCTCTCACTCAACCTCATCTTATTCACTTGAAATACCTCCAAGTTAATTGAAGCATATTTGTTTTTTTATCTCTATGCTATAATATAAGGCTTCAAGGTCAAGAAATTAAAACTATTTGTCCAGGGTCATCTCTGCCATTTTCCCCAGGATGTAGGAAGCTTTACAATTTACCATTAGGTGACCGAGAAGTAACATATAATAGGTTTTCTTTCTTTGATTTTACTGAGAGAGTATTTTTTTTAAAGATAATCTTTTACTTTTAGAATAGTTTTAGATTTACAGAAAAATTACAAAGATAGTACAAAGAGTTCCCATATATTCCACATCTACCTTCTCCTATTCATTTTACATTAGTATGGTACACTTGCCACAATTAATGAACCGATGTTGATGCATTATTATTAACTGAAGTCCATACTTCATTTAGATTGCCTTAGTTTTTACCTAATGTCCTTTTTCTGTTCCAGGATTCCATCCAAGTTACCCCATTACACTTAGTAGTCCTATCTCCTTAGGCTCCCCTTGGCCGTGACAGTTTCCCAGACTAACTTTGTTTTAGAAGACCTTGACAGTTTTGAGGGGTATTGACCAGGTGTAATGTAGGATGCCTCTCTATTGAAATTCATCAAATTTTTCCATGATACAGTTACTCTTTTTCTCCCTTTGCATAATGCACACTTTGGAAGGAAGTCACTAGGAGCAGCCCACACTGAAGGAGTGGGGAGTTCTTCTTTACTTCCTTGAAGGTGCTGTATCTATATAAATTATTTAGAATTCTTCTACATGGGAGATTATTCTCTTCCATGTATTTGTTTATTCATTCAGTCATTTATGCATATTGGCATGGATTCATAAATATTTATTTTACAGTTTGGGTTATAAATTAATATTATGTTATTTATTTTGTTGAACAGATTGTTCCAGCTTTGGGTATTGGGAGCTCTTTCAATTTTATTGAGAGCTCTTTCAATTTTATCCTTTGGCATATCCCCATCACTGTGGGTTTTTCTGCGTGCTTCCTTATTGCCATGCACTATAAGATGCACTGTAAGGTTCACCCTGTATATTTCTTACCCTAGTCCTAGAGCCACACATTTCTCCAAAGAAATCTTTTTATTGGAAAATTCTTTGAGAAACAAGAGCTGGTATCTAGGGGGTGCTCACTGTTACTGGGGCTTGTTTTTTCTAGGTCCTATCAGTTGACAGAGAAAGATAATATACATGTATATAAGAACATGTGTGTATACACATAACTATGAATATTTCTATACATAAACACCTGTATTTATATTAAAGTAAACATGAGTTCATACTTGAAGAGGTAATTTTTATGTGAACTCCTATGCTTTATTGAGTAAGTATCACTTCAGAATTATGCTAAAATAAGGCAGTCATGAATCTGAATAGTTGTTTTTAAGATTCATCAATAAATGTAAATGAGATATTGGTCATTGAAGAAAAGCTAATGTCTAATTAATAAGTACTTGTATCAGTGAACCTTAAGAAGGTAAATAATGTATTATTCAAATCAAATTTGATTTATTATCCTAATCAAAAACAGTGATTAATAATTTTGATTTCCTAAATGTGAGCTCTGTGATTCAGTGTTTCACTGAGTGGGCAGGAAAAGAAAATACGTCCTTCAAAGCACATTTTAGAAGGGAAGCTTCTAAGTTTCATTTAAACAAATAAGGCAAAGGTTGCCCTTCTTCTAATTCTAATTTACACCTTCTACTGAAAACACACATTTTTCATATTTATAAAGTTGAAAGTGTAATTATGTCAGAATAAAAGAATGTATTCTAAAAATAACATAAGTAAAATGAGTGAACCTTTCAAGCCTACTGTATCTTTTCTATACTATTTTCTCCTGAAAATAAAATTCAGCTATCAGTTCTCTCAACACAAGAATTTACTCTATCACTGTCACTTAGAGAAATATACAACATAGCTCTAGGTATATTAAAATGATACTTGTTGAGGAGAAAACTATTGTTTTAAAAGTAGGGCTTCCCTGGTGGCGCAGTGGTTGAGAGTCCGCCTGCCGATGCAGGGGACACGGGTTCGTGCCCCGGTCTGAGAAGATCCCACATGCTGCGGAGCGGCTGGGCCCGTGAGCCATGGCCGCTGAGCCTGCGTGTCTGGAGCCTGTGCTCCACAACGGGAGAGGCCACAACAGTGAGAGGCCCGCGTACCACAAAAAAAAATAATAGATAAATAAATAAATAAATAAATAAATAAATACAATAAAAGTATATCAACAACCAAATAACTATTAGATATATGTACTTTTATAAGAGTAGCTATGCTCCAATAATAAAGGTGGATTTCAAAAGACTACTGGAGGAATCTTAATCTCTCTTGGATTCTTCTGAAAGGAAAAACTGACTATTCTCTCAGGAGTAGTTATATTTTATTGTATAAGCACATAATATTGTGTGTCATGAGAAAAAGTATAAAAACACTAGGTTTACTTTAGATGGAGGCTGATTCTTTGAATCATTTCCTCACAAGGGCAGTTTGAAATACCTAGGCTTATGGGTGGCTCTCATGCATGATGCAACTTTGACCTTGGCCCCAGAGGTAACTCAAAGACAGTGCTCTTCTCTAGGCCCTGCTCATAACTCAATTTTCATGTTGTAAAGCCTCTGTTATTAGCATATTAAAGTTATGGCTTTACTACTCACGAGATTGGATTGAGAGTCTAGAAATTAAACTTAAAATAGCTTCCTAACATTAGACGGAACCTCAGGTTTTGGTTCTTATTTTTTGTTTGTTTTTGGTTTGTTTGTTTTGTTGTAATAAGTTCTTGGATGATCTCATCAGGCACATTCTCAGCTTCGAGCTCAATTCCTAGAGTATTAGACTACCAATCATAGCCAGTTAATGCAGTTTAGAGTTATGAAACAAAATAAATTCTATGATTAACACAAGGGCTATAAAAATCTCTAGACTGCTCGTTCTGCACCATGAACTTGTACTCATATTAGACTTCAGGTTTATATTCTGAGTTTACCATTTTGACTTTATGTCTCCTTGGGACAAATGTTCTCACATGACCTTTAATTATTGTACTGCCAGTGGAACCTAGGAAACAGACATCATTAGCAATCTTGCCTGGATAATTAAGAAATAAGTTCAGAGAGATAATTGCTCCATCATTATTTCTCTTTACCTTCTGACAAATTAACTTTTTTTTTTATAACTGAGTTGAGCATATGTTCAAATCTACACAATTAACAGTGCATTATTTTAAATTAAAAATTTATACACACACAAATTATGGTTATTCCCTCCTTCTACTCCTATACTTTGGGCAGGTGATGGGGATGGGGTGAGGGTAGAGTTTAAGTCAGTTTCAGCCAGTGCTAAGCATCTATTTTGCATTCATCACCTGGGAGTTATGACTATGTCAGTGAGTAGAGAGAATGGGGATTGGAGAAGACAGCCTTTTAAATGTGGCTCTGATTGCTTTTGACATTTTAAATAAAGAAGTTTCTGTGTTATCCTACTTCTCCCTAACGGACTCCTGCAGATGAATCAAGACAATACAGAAATGAATTTGAACAAATTTTACAGTGCCTTTGATTGACCTAGCGGGAGTCCTAAAGCAAAGCCTACACTAAGTGATGTGGGAGGTTCTAGAAGATATTAAAGTGTAGCATGAGACAGCTCTGTCTAAAGCAATTAGTATTAAAATCTTAAATTGGTGGCAGGATTTAAGACTTTTATAAAGGTTCAAACGTCTGCATTCTTAAGCATACTGACTTTGAGAATGAATTTGTTCCTGAAATAGTTCTTCAAGAGTTTAAATGCAGTGCATGTTTTAGTAGCTCCTTCTGGATATAATGACATAGATAAGAGTCAGTGGCCATAGTCTCTCCAAATTTGTCCAGAAGTTACCCCTTCACCTCCAGAACTTCCTGGTCTCTTAACTATGACTCAGAAATTCACTGTTAATTGCAAGTCTGGAGTCAGACGAAGATATTTGGTGAGGAACAAATAATAATAAAAAAAATTGTTTCCATCTTTTTGCCATCTTTATAAGAGAGAAAATAGAGATAGGCTTATGGTTTGGGGTTTTATGAGTACAATGAAGAACTAGAATGAGATGAATGAAAAAATCCAAAGAGTAGTGAGATTTTGCCTTCTCACCATTTCAGAATGAGCACTTTTTAGTCCATGGCATGAGTTAAAAAGGTGGAAAAATAGATTATAAAAATCCAAACACATACAACCAAAACTAATAAACTATTTGTACTTACTACATTTAATTGTGTATCTACCAAAAAGGCTTACAGATTGGAAGAGAGAGTTATTTCAGCTAGTTTCCCCAGAAATATATAAAAATAATTAACTCTAATAATAGAAGTTTTAAGTAAGAGTTATATATTTATTATTACTAACTAAAAATCACCAGAATACTTCATTATCATAAATATAATAAAACTCAGTACTGATGGTTGGGTGGGGAATTTTAGAAAGTGTCTTTTCATCAGTAGGTAGAATAGGAAGATACACTGGAAAATTCAAAGTAGGGAAATGGGAGTAAAGGATTAATATAAGGGTTGGATGATTAAGGTTAACTTAGGGTATTGGCACTGAGAGAGAGAGCTAACTGCTGTCAGTTACAGTTTTAAGAGATTTACATATACTAAGTGATATTACCTGGCACAGGCCTATAAGTACTCTTTTAGAGAATTTAAGAACCTATTTTAAGGTTGGCATGGATAGATCCTAGCACAATGCTTGGCACATAGTAGATGCTCAGTGAAATGATTAATAAATTAATGACTAAGAAAGTGAGAGGCAATGAATAAGAAACAACTCTAAGTTTTTAATCTTGGGGAACTGGGAGAGTAGTAGTATTACCAATAGAAAAACTGAAAAAAGTTGGAACTTGGGAAATTGATACATTTGGTATTAAACAAATGGTTAACCTAAAGGGTGCAGAAATAGAGTTTTAAGAAAAACATATGTGAACAGAGTTTTATCTTTTAAGTTTTTTGGTTCTCCATTGCATCTCATAAAATGTTAAATATCCCTCATGGATGAGGAGATTGGGATATATGCTGATTACTGGGACTGCTTCTTTCTGATCCTCAGAAACTTCTTCTTTATAACCTTTTCTTTTATAAACTGGATTTAATTTTGTCTGTACATTTTAACTTTTATGGAGGATAGACTACAGAGAGAAAAAGTCAAAAGTTTTAAGAGTGAAATATGCCAGCTTAAATGGTATAGGAAAGCTAAAGTAATATTTAATTGTAAGATGTCTAATAGCCATTTTCATTGACTTTTTTTGGAAGGTTACAGAGGCAACTTGAAGTGTTTTGCAGTGCTGCAAAGATTATGATAACCAAATCAGTAGAGGAGCAATAAAAAAGTTGAAGCAAAAGGGAAAAGATAAGGATTATTGAAGGGAATACATAAGCATGCAAGAGAAAAATTCCTTAGCAAAGAGCTGTCTATATTTAATCCCTCTCTTTCTTCAAATTGTCCCGAATTATTTACATATTGAATAATTAGAAGCTAAACCATCAGCTGTCCAACAGAAGTCCATTATAAACTTGTATATAATAAAAACTTATAAAATATGGTTAGATGGGAAGGCAGTTATTAATACTGCCAGCAATACCAGCTTAAAATGTTTCCATTACAATGAGCATGAAATAGAAAGGAGCCTATTTTTCTTAATATAAAAGACTTAAATGGGTTTGCTAATTAATATACTTTGACTAACCTTCACAGTT
Organism: Mesoplodon bidens; assembly: GCF_964165515.1. NCBI lineage: Eukaryota > Metazoa > Chordata > Mammalia > Artiodactyla > Ziphiidae > Mesoplodon > Mesoplodon bidens. The sequence continues at coordinate 69,042,995 of NC_138162.1, read as the reverse complement.
TCTGTGCCAATTTTGTTATTACACTAGTTATTTCAGGTTCTATTATAATTATAATGTAGATCGTGACTACTGGCAGATGAAGGTTATGGATGGTGGGAAAAACTAATTGTGTCTCCAGCAAATATAGGGAGGTAAGCAGTAAATCCAATTAGAATAGCAAATTGATTGATCAACTATATTGTGTATTAATTTTGATAATCAACCCAAGACTTTATTATTTCAATATTAGTTAATGGCTGAAATAGCAAATATGCAGAAAGGTAGATTTACAGCACTGCTTAAAAACCAAGGGTGAGGGCCTCCCTGGTGGCGCAGTGGTTGAGAGTCCGCCTGCGGATGCAGGGGATACGGGTTCGTGTCCTGGTCTGGGAGGATCCCATGTGCCGCGGAGCGGCTGGGCCCGTGAGCCATGGTCGCTGGGCCTGCGCGTCCGGAGCCTGTGCTCCGCAACGGGAGAGGCCACAACAGTGAGAGGCCCGCATACCGCAAAAAGAAAAAAAAAAAAAAAAAAACCAAGGGTGATTTTGACCCCAGGAGACCTTTGCCAATGTCTGGAGACATTTTTGATAATTGTTATGATTTGGGGAATGGGTGTTGCTACCAGCATCTACTGGGTGCAATAAGGCACAGGTCAGCCTCCATAAGAAATAATTATTTAGTACAAAATGGTAATAGGGCTGGAGCTGAGAAACCCTAATTTCCAGCATGTATTTGTTATGGTTGTTTGTCCTCAAATTTTCCTTATTTGGGATTATTTATATATTGCAATGCACTTCAGATTATCTATAATAACTCTCAAAATAACTCGTTTCTCTTTGTAAAGGTCACATGGGCAAGACCATCCTTATATGTCTTAATGATTATAAAATGATGACAACAGTGACTTGATGTCTACAATATTTTCACTCCAAGGCGAATTTTCATTACTTTAACCTAATTATTTTCGCCATTTTATGTCAACAACAAGATAGGATGGTGTCTGGGAAAGACATAGATATGTGGTGACGACAACCTATGTCTTCATGTCCTTGAGAAACAATTGCTCATTCATTAACCTAACTGGAAAACTCAAACCTGAACGCTTTTATTCATTCTCATTTTGTTTGACAACTATAGGTCTAAATATTATAAATATTCCTCCACAATAAATATCGAACTACAGATGTTTTCTGCATGTAGTTTAAACTGTGATTTAAAAACTGTCTTATTGTCTTTTTTTTTAACTGATATACAATTCACTTAAAAAAAAACTTGTTTATTTATGAATCTGTTCAATTCTGATTGCTTCTACAGCCACTGTGAAATGTCATCCCAACAAGACTTGTTTTGCCTAGTCTTTCTTGCCTTTCTCCAATCCATGGATCATATAACATTTAGAATGCTTTTAACACTACTTGTGTGTTGCGCTAGGCTTTGATTCCTCTAGTGATTCCCACTGTACTTCAGATAAAATTCAAGATGCTTAAAATTACCTACAGGGGCGCTAATGATTTGGCCCCTGCTTCTCTATTTTATGTCTCAAGTTCTTTCTCAGATGAATGTGTTCTGATGACATCAACTTTGCTATTCCTGCCTTAGGGACTTTGAATATGCTGAATGCCCTCTCTAGCAAGATCTTCTTAATCATTATGGTCTCTCTCTAGATGTCATTTCCTCACACAAGCCTTGTAAAACTTTGCTCATTTAAAATTAGGGACCCCCTCCTTTAATATCTCATTTTGTTATTCATAGCGTAATCAGAGTATGTAATTATCCATCTATTATATTTTATAAGTGTTTGAGTAATATACCTCTCCAACTAGACAGTAAACTCATCAAGGCACCAATATATCTCAGTATTGTTCACCCTTGTCTTAACAGATCCCAACACAGTACCTGACAGAAAACAGACACTCAATAAACCTAGAATGCTTCAGTGTAATTTAAGACTATTGTGATTAACTAACCTTTTATCATTCAGAATAAGTAATGCAATTTTTAATCTTATCATATGCCTGATTTTACAAATATGTTTAGAACTACAGTAAAAAAAAAAAAATTCCTTCGACCATGCAAGATATAGTTTTTGAGGAGTTGCTGAATTTGGATGACATAATCAGAAGCTGTCAAAGCACAAATCATGACAACTTTTAGCCTGAGACTGCCAGTCAAGATGTATTCCATCTAAAACAATCATGAGGTGAGAAGCAAGAGGAACTACAATCCTGCAGCCTGTGGAACAAAAACCTCATTCACAGAAAGACAGACAAGATGAAAAGGCAGAGGGCTGTGTACCAGATGAAGGAACAAGATAAAACCACAGAAAAACAGCTAAATGAAGTAGAGATAGGCAACCCTCCAGAAAAAGAATTCAGAATAATGATAGTGAAGATGATCCAGGACCTCAGAAAAAGAATGGAGGCAAAGATCGAGAAGATGCAAGAAATGTTTAACAAAGATATAGAAGAATTAAAGAACAAACAAACAGAGATGAACAATACAATAACTGAAATGAAAGCTACACAAGAAGGAATCAATAGCAGAATAACTGAGGCAGAAGAACGGACAAGTGATCTCGAAAACAGAATGGTGGAATTCACTGCTACGGAACAGAATAAAACAGAATGAGAAGAAATGAAGACAGCCTAAGAGACCTCTGGGACAACATTAAACACAACAACATTCACATTATATGGGTCCCAGAAGGAGAAGAGAGAGAGAAAGGACCCGAGAAAATATTTGAAGAGATTATAGTTGAAAACTTCCCTAACATGGGAAAGGAAATAGCCACCCAAGTCTAGGAAGCACAGTGAGTCCCATATAGAATAAACCCAAGGAGAAATACATCAAGACACATAGCAATCAAATTGATAAAAATTAAAGACAAAGAAAAATTATTGAAAGCAGCAAGGGAAAAACACCAAGTAACATACAAGGGAACTCCCATAAGGTTCACTGCTGATTTCTCAGCAGAAGCTCTACAAGCCAGAAGGGAGTGGCATGACATATTTAAAGTGATGAAAGGGAAGAACCTACAACCAAGATTACTCTACCTAGCAAGGATCTCATTCAGATTCAATGGAGAAATCAAAAGCTTTACACACAAGCAAAAGCTAAGAGAATTCAGCACCACAAAACCAGCTCTACAACAAATGCTAAAGGAACTTCTCTAAGTGGGAAAAACAAGAGAAGAAAAGAACCTACAAAAGCAAACACAAAACAATTAAGAAAATGGTCATAGGAACATACATATCAAGAACTACCTAAAACGTGAATGGATTAAATACTCCAAACAAAAGACACAGGCTTGCTGAATGGATACAAAAACAAGACCCATATATATGCTGTCTACAAGAGACCCACTTCAGACCTAGGGACACATGCAGACTGAAAGTGAGGGGATGGAAAAAGATATTCCATGCAAATGGAAATCAAAAGGAAGCTGGAGTAGCAATGCTCATATCAGATAAAATAGACCTGAAAATAAAGAATGTTACAAGAGACAAGGAAGGACACTACATAATGATCAAAGGATCAATCCAAGAAGAAGACATAACAATTTTAAATATATATGCATCCAACATTGGAGCACCTCAATACATAAGGCAATTCTAACAGCTATAAAAGAGGAAATCGACAGTAACACAATAAGAGTGGGGGACTTTAACACCTCACTTACACCAATGGACAGATCATCGAAACAGAAAATTAATAAGGAAACACAAGCTTTAAATGACACAATAGAACAGATTTAATTGATATTTATAGGACATTCCATCCAAAAACAGCAGATTACACTTTCTTCTCAAGGGCGCACAGAACATTCTCCAGGATTGATCACAACTTGGGTCACAAATCAAGCCTCAGTGAATTTAAGAAAACTGAAATCATATCAAGCATCTTTTCTGATCACAGTGCTATGAGATTAGAAATCAATCACAGGGAAAAGAATGTAAAAACACCAAAACATGGAGGCTAAACAATACGTTACTAAATAACTAAGACATCACTGATAAATCAAAGAGGAAATCAAAAAATACCTAGAGACAAATGACAATGAAAACACGACAATCCTAAACCTATGGAATGCAGCAAAAGCAGTTCTAAGAGGGAAGTTTATAGCAATAGAAGCCTACCTCAAGAAACAAGAAAAATCTCAAATAAATAATCTAACCTTACACCTAAAAGAACTAGAGAAAGAACAAACAACACCCAAAATTAGTAGAAGGAAAGAAATCATAAAGATCAGAGCAGAAATAAATGAAATAGAAACAACAAAAACAATAACAAAGATCAATAAAACTAAAAGCTGGTTCTTTGAGAAGATAAACAAAATTGATAAACCATTTGCCAGACTCATCAAGAAAAAGAGGGAGAGGACTCAAATCAATAAAATTAGAAATGAAAAAGGAGAAGTTACAACAGACAGACACTACAGATATACAAAGCATCCTAAGAGACTACTAAAAGCAACCTTATGCCAATAAAATTGACAAACTGGAAGAAATGGACAAAGGTATAACCTTCCAAGACTGATCCCGGAAGAAAGAGAAAATATGAACAGACCAATCACAAGTAATGGAATTGAAACTGTGATTAAAAATCTTCCAAAAAACAAAAGTCAAGGACCAGATGGCTTCACAGGTGAATTCTATCAAACACTTAGAGAAGAGCTAACACCTATCTTTGTCAAAGTCTTCCAAAAAATTGCAGAGGAAGGAACACTCCCAAACTCATTCTATGAGGCCACCATCACCCTGATACCAAAACCAGACAAAGATACTACAAAAAAAGAAAATTACAGACCAGTATCACTGATGAATATAGATGCAAAAATCATCAACAAAATACTAGCAAACAGAATCCAACAGCACATTAAAAGGATCATACACCATTATCAAGTGGGATTTACCCAGAGATGCAAGGATTCTTCAATATACAGAAATCCATCAATATGATATACCACATTAACAAATTGAAGAAGAAAAACCATATGATCATCTCAATAAATGAAGAAAAAGCTTTTGACAACATTCAAACTCATTTATGATAAAAACTCTCCAGAAAGTGGCATAGAGGGAAACTAACTCAACATAATAAAAGCCATATGCGACAAACCCACAGCGAACATCATTCTCAATGGTGAAAAACTGAAAGCATTTCCTCTGAGATCAGGAACAAGACAAGGATGTCCAGTCTCACCACTATTATTCAACATAGTTTTGGAAGTCCTAGCCACGGCCATCAGAGAAGAAAAAGAAACAAAAGGAATACAAATTGGAAAAGATGAAGTAGAACTGTGACTGTTTGCAGATGACATGATACTATACATAGAGAATCCTAAAGATGCTACCAGAAAACTACTAGAGCTACTCAATGAATTTGATAAAGTAGCAGGATACAAAATTAATGCACAGAAATCTCTTGCATTCCTATACACTAAGGATGAAAATCTGAAAGAGAAACTAAGGAAACACTCCCGTTTACCATTGCAACAAAAATAATAAAATACCTAGGAATAAACCTACCTAGGGAGACAAAAGACTTGTATGCAGAAAACTATAAGATACTGATGAAAGAAATTAAAGATGATACAAATAGGTGGAGAGATATACCATGTTCTTGGATTGGAAGAATCAATATTGTAAAAATGACTATACTACCCAAAGCAATCTACAGATTCAATGCAATCCCTATCAAATTACCAATGGCCTTTTTTACAGAACTGGAACAAAAAATCTTAAAATTTGTATGGAAACACAAAAGACCCCAGATAGCCAAAGCAATCTTGACAGAGAAAAACAGAGCAGGAGGAATCAGGCTCCCAGACTTCAGACTATACTGCAAAGCGACAGTAATCAAGACAATATGGTACTGGCACAAAAAAGAAACACAGATCAATGGAACAGGATAGAAAGCCCAGAGATAAACACATGTACCTATGGTCAACTAATCTATGACAAAGGAGGCAAGGATGTACAATGGAGAAAAGACAGTCTCTTCAATAAGTGGTGCTGGGAAAACTGGACAGCTACATGTAAAAGAATGAAATTAGAACACTCCCTAACACCATACACAAACATAAATTCAAAATGGATTAGAAACCTAAATGTAAGACTGGACGCTATAAAACTCTTAGAGGAAAACATAGGAAGAACACTCTTTGACATAAATCACAGCAAGATCTTTTTTGATCCACCTTGTAGAGTAATGGAAATAAAAACTAAAATAAACAAATGGGACCTAATGAAGCTTAAAAGTTTCTGCACAGCAAAGGAAACTACAAACAAGATGAAAAGACAACCCTCAGAATGGGAGAAAATATTTGCAAACAAATCAACGGACAAAGGATTAATCTCCAAAATACATAAACAGCTCATGCAGCTCAATATTAAAAAAAAAAAACAACCCAATCCAAAGATGGGGAGAAGACCTAAATAGACATTTCTCCAAAGAAGACATACAGATGTGCAGTAGGCACATGAAAAGCTGCTCAACGTCACTAATTATTAGAGAAATGCAAATCAAAACTACAATGAGGTATCACTTCACACCAGTTAGAATGGGCATCATTAGCAAATCTACAAACAACAAATGCTGGAGAGGGTGTGGAGGAAAGGGAACCCTCTTGCACTGTTGGTGGGAATGTAAATTGATACAGCCACTATGGAGAGCAGTATGGAAGTTCCTTAAAAAACTAAAAACAGAATTACCATATGACCCAGCAATCCCACTACCTGGCATACACCCAGAGAAATCCATAATTCAAAAAGACACATGCATCCTAATGTTCATTTCATTACTATTTACAATAGCCAGGACATGGAAGCAACCTTAATGCCCACTGACAGATGAATGGATAAAGAAGATGTGGTACATGTATACAATGGAATATTACTCAGTCATATAAAGGGGCGAAATTGGGTCATTTTTAGAGACGTGGATGGATCTAGAGACTGTCATACAGAGTGAAGTAAGTCAGAAAGAGAAAAACAAATATCGTATATTAATGCATATGTGTGGAACCTAGAAAAATGGTACAGATTAACAGGTTTGCAGGGCAGAAATTGAGACACACATGCAGAGAATAAACGTATGGACACCAAGGGGGGAAAGTGGCGCACGGGGTGGTGGTGGTGATGAATTGGGAGATTGGGATTGACATGTATACACTAATATGTATCAAATGGATAATTAAAAAGAACCTGTTGTATAAAAAAATAAATAAAATTAAATTAAAAAATAAAACAATCATAAGGCAATTTGCTTATAGTATTTAAGATGGTTAGTGAGAAAACATACCTAGTTATTCTATAATAACAAGATACATTGTAAAGAATGCAGACAACCAGACTGAACTAGAACTAGTCAATGAGAAGTACAGAAGTAAGGGTATTTTTTGTTATTTTGGAAATTTTGTGGGACTGCATCAAGCTGCTATTTCATATTCACCTATGGTTTCTGTTCTATATTTACAGAACTGGTCACTTTGAATCTTATGCTCATCATTTTTTTTTTGAAAACTATGTTAATTAAATCTCACTTTTGATTGAACACTAATCTAATAAGTCTCAATTGTTTATGCATTAAGAAATAGGGTTTACTTAAGATAGAACTTACATCTAGTTATAAAATTGTGTTATGCTAATCATGGGCTTATCAGTAATCATGAAGAAAGAAACTGTTGCCATGGACCCAGTAGACCATGTTCACTTGTAAGAGATATGTCCTAAGAACTTTCCTAAATCCCAAATTTTTGTGAATACAAGAAAAAAATCATCCATAGGTTCCTGTTTCCCTATTTTTTTTTTTTTTTTTTTGCGATACACGGGCCTCTCACTGTTGTGGCCTCTCCCGTTGCGGAGCACAGGCTCCAGACGTGCAGCTCGGCAGCCATGGCTCATGGGCCCAGCCGCTCCGCGGCATGTGGGATCTTCCCGGACCGGGGCACGAACCCGTGTCCCCTGTATCAGCAGGCGGACTCTCAACCACTGCGCCACCAGGGAAGCCCCCTGTTTCCCTATTTTTATATATTAGTTTATACTAACAATAATAATGAAAAGAAAAATGAGACAGTGTAACATATGGATTGGAACTGAGATTTTAATGGAAACAGAAGAGTGCAAAGCAGGAAGTACATATTCATGTATACTTAGCACAGGGTACCTGACAGAATCCCAAAGTAAATCATAGATATAGGGATCATTCACATGGTCTCAGATGGAAAGTGAGAATGCTGTCGTCAATGATAACACAAGCAAAGGAACAAACATTAGCTACTTCATTGCCCTTGTTTGTGATCATCTACTAAACATAAAATTCAATTTTTCTTTTGACTTGAAGATTCAGTTTAATTTTCCTATGAGGAATACTTGTAAATGGCTTAAAAGACAGATAATACAAAAGATATTATAGCAATCACATCTGGTCCCACTTTTTTCCACGCTCCAGTTGGTCTCAAGGCGCCAACTCCTTTCAGTTCTTTTAGCTACTGCTTCCATGTTTTAAAAGTAATTAATGCAATTCAAGCATTCAATAAATAGTTACTGTCTCCAATGTGTCAGGCACTGTTCTATGCACTTGGGACAAATGAGCAAAGAAAGAAAGACACCTCCCCTCATGGAGCCTGTAATCTAAAGGGGAGGGGCACAAAAATAGATTTGATAAATTAGTAGAACATAGTAACTTATATAGTATAATAGAGAATAACTGCTATGGAAAAGGAAAAAGAATAGGGCAAGATGGGTGGAAAGTACTGGAGGGAAAAGTAGTCAGCAATTTTGAATAAAGTGATCAGGGTAACTTTTCAAAGAATGTGACATTTGAGCAAAGACTTGACAGAGAGGGAATTGCCATATGGATGTTTCCTTAGAGTTCCTGTACTCTATGCATTTGCTACTTTTATTCTCTGTTTTTCCTGTTTTAGACATTCCTGAAATATGTTGATCCTTGAAGATTCATTTGGATTTAACAGTAAGGGATTTAAAGCATTTTATATGCTCTGTGTACATGGGTAGGGCTTGTTGATTGGTAGAATTCAATTTAGGGTGATAAAGCAACAGATCATCATTTCTATTGGAAAGCCCCAAATATTACTACTATCTTACTTATTTTCTCTAGGAGTGGTCAGTTTCTCTAGAGAAAAAAACTCGCTCTCTCTCTCTGTATATATATAGTTCCTGGTCTTGGAGCATAAGTATGGCTGCTGGCCTTGTAATGGACTAGGGAATAAAGCTGAGGGTCTTACTATTCACTTAGAGAATTTTATTTAATTTCCATCCTTCGATATTCTTGGTGTTTTGCATTCAGGAACTTCCTCAATAATTTCTCTTTGAGAGAAGGAGATAATCTACTGGCTCTTGCAGATCTGAGTCGGGGTTGTCACTGGCTACCTGGAAAAGGACAGTATATCCTAGGAGTCTAAGTGTGCCTTCAATAGATTTGTCCACTAGTTCTCTTCTTTTCAATCCCATCTTTTACTCTCACCTTCCAGGGTCTCTGGTCTCTTAAATTCCTAAGCCTTTCTGGGAATCTGCTGGAAAATCACCTTGCTTCTTACCTTTACCCTTTCTCTCTGCACATTTTAGCATTTTCTGTTTCACTAATTCAGTTAACATATCTCATACCAAGTTCCATTTTCCAAAATTGCATTTATATCTTGTCTAGCTGCAGTTTCATTTTCTATTCTGTCATTATAGATACTTACATTTTTAATTCTTTTTTAGTACTATTGGTAGAGTTCCTGAGGGCACAGCAATAGATATGAAGTCAATAGACCATGTTTAACCAGAAGTCAGTACAATTCAGTTAAATAAATATTTATCTGGGCTCTATCTAGAGAGAGGCACTGTGCAAGGTGTTATTGGGAACACACAAATTATTAGAATAAGATTTCTAGGCTGCAAAGGCTCAAAGGTTTGTGTGGGAGACAGATACAACCTTATACAGCCCTAAGTCAAACCAGATTGATAAATACCATAGGCTGAGTTGAATAGTGCCCTCCAAAAATGCACATCCACCAAGAGTCCCAGAACATAGCCTTATTTGGAAATAGGTCTTTGCAATTGTAGTCAAGTTAAGATGAGGTTATATTGGATTAGGACCCAATGGCTGGCGTCTTTATATGAGAAAGGGGAGGGACATTTGGATACAGAGACACAGCGGAGACATGGGGGAAAAGGCCGTATGATCATGAAGTCAAAGATTGAAGTGAGGCAGTTGCAAAATAAGGAACTCCTGGGGCCACTAGAAGCTGAAACAAGCAAGGAAGGAGTCTTCTCTAGAGGAAACATGGCCCTCCTGAGACCTTGATTTCAGATTTCTAGCTTCCAGCATTTGAGAGAATAAGTTTCCTTTGTTTTAAGACACCAAGTTTGTGGTACTCTGTTATGGCAGCTCTAGGAATTGGAACATGTTATAATAGCAGTACAAAGTGTAACAGAAGAACACAAGCAGAACACAGCTCACCACATGTAACATAGGAGAGACGAGAACCTCTGCATTTACCTTTGATCAAGTGGAAATTCTACAAGTGAAAATGTGTTTGACATTATTAAATTATATGAAGCTCTTGATTATTTGACTGCTTTTTCAGTGATAATTGCTAAAATGAAGATTGTTTACCACATCTACACATTTACACTTTAAAATCACATCTTTTCTTAAAAATAATACCTTCTGAATATATTTGAGAAAATAAAAGCACACACAGTTAACATCATGTAGTCATTATTTCTGAAAGAAAGTTGAATTGCGATTACAAGGCATTCTTGGCTCATGAATTTCTTTTCTATCAATAGCCATGCCCTCATTACATTTAGGCTGGCTATCTAACTTCACTAACATTGAGAGTAACTTTTAAAGAAATATTCTATTTTATTATTATAATTCAAGTTGTTACCAAGATTATCTCAGATAAAGCAAGAGTAATACTTTTTGGCATATATATTTGAATGTCTTGGAAGTGGAGATGAATGTTTAAAAAATTGAAGTCTAGAAAGAGATAAAGCTTGTTTGACAAATTCTAAAGACATCTGTAGAAAGTGAGAAGTGCTGGTGATGTAAGATTCAAATTGTTAACATTTGTTCAGCAATTACATATGAATTAACCAACCAATAGTTATAGAATTGATGCTCCTGAGACATTTCCAGTAAGCTTTGCAATCTAATTTTTAAAAGTTAACCAAAATCTTTAGGGAAGCTGAACTGGTGAAACAAGCTATGGCTGTAAGCGCACTGCAGTTATCTGAAAATTGTTTAGATAGAGAGGAAAAAGACTTCATTCATCATTTGTAAGATCAAACATTTCCACCTGAGTAACTCACAATATATAATAAAATAGTTTGGTCCAGTTTCTCTCTTGGAGGCCAAGCACATACTAGCAATGCTGTTTTTTCAAGCTTAAAATGTTAAGAGTCTTTTTTTTCTTCTAAAATCCTATAGCCTCATCCAAAACAAAATTGTAGCTTTCCTCCAGGCCTATGCCTCCTCCTGTATTCCCTTTATTGATAAACTGAAGCATGCAATTGTCAAGAGAGAAAACTGAGTCTTCCTAAGCTATCATTCAGCTCTAACATCCAATCAGTTGCTGAGTTCTTAAACCACTAATCTCATGCCTTGGCCTCTTTTCTATTCTCTCCACCACTGCTCCAGGTAGGATCCCATTACTTCTTGACTAAATTACCCTAGTGGTCTCCCAGGTAGTTTCTCCTAGACAATTTTCTACACCATTGCCAGAATGATCGTTCTGAATTACAAATCTGGTCAACTTAATCCTTGCTTAAAATCCTTCAATGCTCCCTGTAATTTTCAGGATAAAATTCATACTCCTTAGCTTAGCACAAAAAGCCCTTTATGATCTTTCATGTTAATAGTTCAGCATGATTTCCCAAGACCTCATCACATTGTTTGCTCTAGCTGCACTAAACCATCAGATCAAAACCTTGGGGCACATTCTGTTCATCCCACCATGCCCTTGCCCATATTCTCCTCTTAAGGTGGGGCTACCCCTCTCCACCATTTATGATAAGCTGATGATACGTTATCCTGCAAAACTCCTTTCAAATGCCACCTCCTTGGTGGGTTTGTCAACCATTAAGTTGTAGTATAGCCAGGTAACCAGCTTAATTTTTGAGCTTTCAACCAGGAAACAAATAAAGAAAATAGGGCATTTATAACTATGGTATTGTTAAGTAAGTTTTACTCTTACCGTATGTGATCTAATTTGTGATAGACTATTTTTTAATGTAATCCCTAATGCATAATAGCTAAGAACAGTGTTTGAGAGCATGGCCTCTGGAATTAGTCATCCTGTGTTCAAATTCTGGCACTATCATTTGCTAGCTGTGTAATTTTGGGCAAAGACTCCTCTAAGCATCAAACTGCAACAAAGTAATACAACTGACTGACGGCACAGAGCTCATATTCATTTGCAGATCGTTCATGATTTCATCATACAAATCCTAGAACTGTATTTTATTTATTTTACTTTTTAAACTTCTTTATTGGAGTATAATTGCTTTACAATGCTGTGTTATTTTCTGCTTTATAACAAAGTAAATCAGTTATACATATATATATGTTCCCATATCTCTTCCCTCTTGCATCTCCCTCCCTCCCCACCCTCCCTATCCCACCTCTCTAGGTGGTCACAAAGCACCGAGCTGATCTCCCTGTGCTATGCGGCTGCTTCCCACTAGCTATCTATTTTATGTTTGGTAGTGTATATATGTCCACGCCTCTCTCTCACTTTGTCACAGCTTACCCTTCCCCCTCCCCGTATCCTCAAGTCCATTCTCTAGTAGGTCTAAGTCTTTATTCCCGTCTTGCCCTAGAACTATATTTTAAAAGGAATAGGTTTATAGGTACTTATAATCAGTCTAGATCCTAAATGATGCGAATGGAAAGAATATTGCTGTAATATGTTAAATACCTGCTACAATCATCTTTGGACGGCCAAAATACTAATAGAACTCAGCACCGTCTAATGTTATGTTGCTTATTGAAGCACTATTTCTTGGGAATAAATCATTGGAAAGAGAAGCAAGAGATGGACTTTGTGGTAAGATATTCTTTTTGTAATTCCTCACCTGTTCTCATTAGGAATAGAGCCAATCTACTAGAAACTGGTATTTGCTACCTAGGGTTGCTATTTACTGCCTCAGCTTTATCAACAGAGAGAATCCAAATAATGAATTCAGAGTAGTTTTATCTTCTATTTAACTGTACCCGATTAAAATACACATATAATTAGAAGTTTATTTTTGTAGATTAAAGTTATTAAAATGGATATTTTGATGCAATTTAAGCGTAATTTATTCTACAGAAGAAATAATATTTTTGCGTTGAATTTTCATCACATGAATTTATTTAAACTACAAAATTCTCAAACACTGTGAAGCATGCTGGGTTAATTAGCATTAGATAGCAAAAATATCATTGCATGTTATTTACAGTAGAATCTTCAAGCTCTTTTGGCGAGATTCATGTTCTAGCACATTTTCCAGAAATATAATTTAATAGTGCTACATGATATAAGTGATATAAATTAAGCTGAATCATGAAATGAGGCATTTATTTTTCTTCTCAGCCTTTCTGAAGAGTATAAGAGAAAGAAACAGTAATTTATTTGAAAGTCTTTGTTCCTTTTCTTTAAAGTGAAAAATATTATTTTCACATGAAGTTCATGTTTTTGAGATGTAGTCCTAGGACAACTTGGTGCCCTGCTCTTGCCTGACCTGTCATTTTGTATCTCTGCTGTATTTTTTTCTGCTCACCCCAAATGACATCGCAACACAAACACTTGAATTTACTTTCCTAAATGGTGTCGGTAAACTCAAAAGAAACTTGCTTTAAATGAAACAAAACAACTTATAGCAGAATATCAGCTTTCAAGAGAATGTCACAAATCAACATTAGGTGGTAGAAATAAAGCAAAAGCTATCCAGCTGATAGAATCATCTACTTTACTTTATCTCATAGGTCTACATGCCTGCCTCTAAAATCAATACTTCTTGGGGCTGACAAAGACTCCTTCCTCTTTGACCTAACTTTAATCAGGTTCCCCGAGGTCTCTGCTGGACAAGGTCTGACTTCGAGCTTCCCTCACTGTACCTCAAGAATCCAGTTTGGGCAAGAATACTGACGAGTCAGCTTAGTGAAAATTTCCTACCCTTGGTATTTGCCCATTCTAGATATCTGATTTGAATTCCTTATCCCCCAAACTCAAAATCTTATCATCCTGGCCTGCCTTCAACAAGAAATCTATTGAGCACATGTAGCAAGAATCTCCCTTACCCCGGATATTTCGTCTTAGTAATTTTATATCCACTGATCCTTACCCTGCTCCGTAGTTATAAATCCCTGCTTGTCCTCACTGGGGTTGGAGTTTAGTCGCCTTTCTTTCCCTGACTACAAAACCTCACTGTAGTAGCTCCCTTTGAATAAAGTTTGCTTTACCATCTTTAACAAGTATCATGAATAATTTTTCTCTTTAACAAGTCCTCAGACCAAATACTTCCTCTTTTCTGGCCTCACAGAACCAGGACACATTTCTTTGAGGCTACAGAATTACAGAAAACTCTCTCTTAGTACATCAAAGAGGGCTTCTAAAAGAATACTACTCCACCACAGAGTAGAATCTTTGATACTTTATATTGTCTATGCTGTTTCATAAATTTTTTACATAGAATCTTCGAAGACAAAACATGGCACAACATTTATTCAGTTCATCTATCCTCTCATCTGTACTGCCATAATCTTACATAGTAAGTGATCAAAAATACTGATTGAATGAATTTAAGTTGTTTATTTGTAAAGAGTAGAATTTTCCAACTTATTCTTGTTCTCCATTTGGGAATAGAGGTTTCTATTCTGAATTCAGCTCAATTTGAATATGTAATAATTTAAATAGGAATCTCTCTTCCTGAGATGGATCATGAGTTTCCCCCTTAGAATGGTGTGAAGATGCTTCTTTTTTTTTTTTTTTTTTCCTACCTAGGATTTAATTTAGAATCATGTTATGGGAGTTGGACACTTATCTGAGAACTTTCTCTACTATCCCAGCATTCTGAAAATTGATTGGGGAAATAAAATACTACCCTGAAAAGAAACTCTCATTCAGGATTCCCTATGGGTCTCATTTATCCCAAACTGGATATACCAAGGCAGCAACTTCATACAGGTGGTTACTGTTTTGGTTCTGCTGATGTTTGTGTAGTGGTGCTTGAAGAAAGAGTAGGAGGATAGAGAAACTATAGAGGATTTAATGACCAAGCATGGTGGGACACGCCATAGAGAGGGCAGGTTTCAAAATAGCATTACTACACACAGATGTGTAACCATAACAAATAAACATTACTACCAGGATTCAAACTCTTGTCTATTTGAGTCAAAGTTTGCACAGGGCACAATAGGAAAAGGCAAATGCCAGTAGGTAGTTACTAGCATTTATGACATGTTTTAGTTGCTTTCATTAAATTATCTCAAAACAACACTATGAAGTAGATATCGTCATTTCCAATTCCAAAGAGAAACTAAAGGTTCACAGAGATTAAATAACTTGTGTGAGGTCACAAAGCCAGAAGGTGGTTGAGCAGGCATTTAATCCATGTCAAACACTTAATTGGTGTGCTATGATGCTATGTGGCCATATAACAAGAGATGTACAGAACTGCAGGAGAGGTCCAAATATTATGTACAGCTACCACCAAATTAAAAAGAAAATTGATAATAAACTGGACAAAATCACCAAAAGACTTCAGAGACAAGGCATTGCTCCAGTGTCTTCCTATTTGATTAGTTTGGGAAACTCTCTAATCCTGAATTACATTAACAAGATACTCCCAAAAACCTGTTGCAGAGAAAATAAGTAAAGGTTATTATCATTTTACTTAAGAAGAATTTAGAAGAAGAAAGCTCTTTCTTGCATGTGATTTTCTAAACTTACCCCATAATTAGCGGTGAAAATGAGATTAGAAACTCCTATCTCTGACAACCAAATCGTTCCTTAATCTAAGCTGCAATCATTATAGAAATTTAAGGCTTGGAGATCTACCATTGTTTTAAACAGAATACAGAATCAAAACTCCCATTCTCCATTTGAAAAATCACTGAAACCAACTGACCTGTACTTTGCAAGAAATTGTGTTCATTGACTGTATCCTAGGTAGATAAAAATAGAATGTATAAAGCAATTAATTAAACAATAACCAGTAAACAATAATCCTAACCTTGCACATTAACCTTTTATCCAAGTGTCAATAATAGGTTTTAAGAGACATTATGAATTACAGATAAATGTAGTCAAATATATTGCAATTTTAATTTGCTAGCCCTGTTTATTCTCAACAAAGGAAGTATACATGTAATACCCTGAAAATGTGTTTTCTAATTAAACATTTCTTTTGTTTAATTAGTGCCTCATGTCACAAACATTAAATTTGACTTAATTTGAATCAAAAGGTTCCATTTGATCCTTAAAAAAGCTAAATAAAATATGAAGGACCAGCTTTACTATACCCATTTAAAAACTGTAGAAACTGAGGATAAGAGAGTGTAAATAATCAAGCGAGAATGTTAGAGCACTTTGAATTGCAATTGGAGTCTAACTCCAAAACCATGGGGAATAAATGTGAATTAGATAAAAAAAAATCCAAATTAGAGAGGATTTTAGAAGTTGCTTAGTCAGCATAGAGATTGGTTTCTACATTGTATATGAGAAAAGAGAAATAAGATCCTTTCAGTGTATTGAAGTGTGTATAGAGAAGATCTATGCTTGAGCACTTGTGGGTGAGGGTAGAGCAAGAAACCTCTTCTGGGAGGTTATAACATTGTACCTGTAAAATAGGTCTTATACCTGGAAAGAAAGCAGTAGTATAAATAGCAGGCACAGAGGAGGAAACCTGACCTCTGATTTTTCCCAGCGAAAGGTGGAGAGACTCTGCAGGATCAGTCTGCAATCTAGTCTTCTAGCTGCTTCTGCTTCAAGTTGTGTTCGAGAGAATCCTAAATCTAGCTGTTCAGAGCACAATGCAATCTTCTCGTCTCTCTTAAGGGGAGTGAAAGTAGTTACTTATGAGTTGTAGCAATCAGGAAATAAATGTTTTACTAGTAGCAGCACAGGCCTGGGATGTGTTTAGGTTACTTATCTCTGAGAGGGCCTTCAATAAAAATCCACTCAAACTGGTGGGTCAATCCATGGAGAAGAACAACAATGGACTATCAGCTGTTTAATCAATTCAAATGGTGTTCATGACACCGCTGGAAGATTATCTCTATCTCTCTGATCCAAAATCTGTTAAGATTTGATTTTATGTGTTGATTTCTTTATGCGTGCAGGCACCCAAACATGCATGTGTGGAAACAAGATACCTATCAGTGTCTCTCCCTCTATAGACGTTTTCGACATATTCAGTACTTTTGAATGTTCAAAATCTAGGCATCTTTTAGCTAGTTAAATGCATAGGAAGCTGTTGTACTCTAAGAAATAAGAAATAAATAAATAATTTATTTCTCAATATTTCCTAGCTATTGTCAGTGCTAGCATAATTTTCACCATTATTTGTTTCTTTGAAGGTGGGAGAGATATCGGCATGTGCATTATTAAGATAGTCTGAATATGGTAATTTTCATAATGAGATTTATTGTATATGCCTCCTGGAATAAAAAGAGGACTGCTCTATTCTAAAGCATTTAAATGGCTGTAGGATAGTTACATTCCATTATTTTTAATGGAACAAAATTTGTCTTCTGTTCATTAGAATGCTGAATGAGTTGAAGAAACAAGCTCTGTTCTTATATCACTCATGTAATGAGGTAGTGTATAAAAAATTCAGTTTTGTGGTGTCACACACATGGATGGAATTTAAATGAATATAAATTAATAGCAAATACCCCATCAAAGAATGCAGGTGATTTTACTTTTTTTCTGTTTTTGGTAGTTCATGACTTCATGGCACACACCCCAGCTCAACAAAATGTTATCTAATGTATGTAATGCTGCAGCTAACATCTGAAAGATTTAAAAGGCTTCCTATTTTTCACTCACTTCTCTCATGCCTGGTGCAGTGTTTTGTTTATGGTAGAAATGTAATGAATGCTTGTTCAATTAAAGCAAAAGAATTTAAGATGCAATGGGATTGAGTTACAATGTGACTGAACAATTTGTCCATAAACTCTGAACCAGTGTCAGAATGAATGGTTTGTATTTTCATTCCTTAATTCACCAAAATGAATCTAAAACATCTCTAGGGCAATTTATCCTGTTTTATTTATTTATTTCTAAATATGTTTGAAATAACTGATGAGATACAGTAAGCACAAAGGACCATGACAATCTTCCATTTTGTTTCTATAGTTCTCCAGACACTAATCGCATTTATTAGGGTAATTTACTTTGTCAATTTCAGCTTCCTGATCTTTCCTTTTTGCTCATTCCAGCTCTCATGTAAATCTTACCACTAAATATTTATTAATACAACTCATCTAGATTTTACTTATTTATCTTTACTACTAAATTTTAGCAAAGGTCAGATAAACTTAAGTTGACTTTTAGAGTTTTGTTCATCTTACAACAAATTATTCTGCAGTGAACATGATCTTTCCCTTTTTTTTCCTTCTTTGTATTGTTTTTTAGCAGCAAAAGACATAGAAGCTGGATGTCACCAAGCTTGCCTAATTATAAGATATAGCTCCTGAAACTTCTTGTGTCTTTACCCACAGTATTATCTGCTTTTAGATATACAGCTAAATTAGAGTGAACTACAATTATTGAATTGGGAACTACAATTTATTGAATCTGTTGAATGCTACTATATCACAGTGATTACATATATATTTCACAATATCTCTGTGAGGTAGATATTACTATCCTAGAAAATTAAACTATGTTAAATATTGATACTTGTCTAGAATCACTAGATTAAAAAAGATGTAGAAATGGAATTTTAGAAGCTTCCCTATTCAATTCAAAAGTCTGTATTCTTTCTACCATACCAGATAATAACTTGAAATATAGTTTTTAAATAAGGCTGAATGGAAACCTAGTCTGGTGAAATCCATTTTTTGATCAGTATACTTGCGATTCCCCAAACACACTGGTTTTGCTAACTTACAGGTAATACTAGATATATTTTACTTTCACCTTTTTGTAATCATAAACATATTTATTACTGTAGAATATTGCTTCCTAGTCCTCAGCTGTCTAAAAACAAGGGAAAGAAAAAAAAATCTCTAAGAGAACCCTGAATTTGGGGTGGAATCCTTATGTTATTCATTCTCCTTAAGATAATTTTCTGTATATTAACAGTCACCCATTGCTTGCTACCTGTGAGCTACTCAAAGTCACACAGAGGCAAACAAAGAGAGAACTTAAGACGTTGAGAGTTTTTCTTGTGAATTTCCACAGTAAATATTCTAATTAATTGACATTTATGTATATATGCCCATATGAACCTTATTCATGTTCTCATAAACAAAATAAGGCTTACCAGCATACAGTTTACACCACAAAACTTTATGTTTGACGCACACTTCTAAGTCCATAAGAATCCTCAAAAAACTTTACATGCTGACAATTAGGATATGTTTACTTAGAAATATCCTTCACCTATCATTTTATATCACTATGAAGCACATTTTTGTGTGAAATTGTCAGTCCATGAGATTCTAACATGAATAGATCTTGCTCTCACGCTTTCTCTCTCCCTCTCTCTCCCTCCCTCCCTCTCTCTCCCCCTCTCTCTCATACTGTTTTCACCCTAGTATAACATCTGACAAGGAAACAGTTCCCCAAATATCAACTGACTGGATTCCAGGTTAGGAAGCTTTGAAACTCTTCTATTAGAAAATCTTTTTTTTTTTAAATATATGTAGAGCTTCTGCAACTGACAAAGGATTAATCTCCAAAATATACAAGCAGCTCACTATCAAAAAAACAAACAACATAATCAAAAAATGGGCAGAAGACCTAAATAGAGATTTCTCCAAAGAAGACATACACATGAAAAGATGTTCAACATCACTAATTATTAGAGAAATGCAAATCAAAACTAAAATGAGGTATCACCTCACACTGGTCAGAATGGCCATCACCAAAAAATCTGCAAACAAATGCTGGGGAGGGTGTGGAGAAAAGGGAACCCTCTTGCACTGTTGGTGGGAATGTAAATTGATACACTCACTATGAAAACAGTATGGAGGTTCCTTAAAAAACTAAAAATAAAACTACGTATGACCCAGCAATCCCACTACCGGGCATATACCCAGAAAAGACCATAATTCAAAAAGATACATGTACCCCAATGTTCACTGCAGCACTATTCACTATAGCCAGGACATGGAAGCAACCTAAATGTCCATCAATAGAGGAATGGATAAAGAAGATGTGGTATATATACACAATGGAATATTACTAAGCCATAAAAAGAAATGAAATTGGGTCATTTGTAGAGACATGAATGGACCTAGAGAGTATCATTCAGAGTGAAGTAAGTCAGAAAGAGACAAACAAATATCATATATTAATGTATATATGTGGAATCTAGAAAAATGGTGTAGGTGATCTTATTTGTAAAGCAGAAATAGAAACACAGATGTAGAGAACAAATGTATGGATACAAAGGGGGAAGGGTGGTGGTGGGAGGAACTGAGAGATTGTGATTAACACATATACACTATTGATACTATGTATAAAATAGACAACTAATGAGAACATACTGTATAGCACAGGGAACTCTATTCAATGCACTGCAGTGACCTAAATGGGAAGGAAATCCAAAAAAGAGGGGATATATGAATATGTATAGCTGATTCATTTTGCTGCACAGTAGAAATTAACACAACATTGTAAATCAACTATACTCCAATAATAATTAATTTAAAAAATATATATGTAGAGCTTCTGAAACAAAGTTATTCTCAAGATAAAAAAAAAAGACTCTGATTAAGGTGATTTATAGATAGGTTAAACAAGATGCAGCTTGACCCAAATAAAAAACTGAGGACATTATTAGCCAAATAACTCTTCGTAACATGTACATACAAGACCAGTTTTTACCCTTTCATGAATCATCCAATGTGGTTTTGTAGGGGAAGAATGAGTTAAGAGTAAAATAACAGAATCAACTATGCCAGTTATCTCCCAAGAGAAATATAGCATGGAACTAAGTGAGCAAAGCAGGATGCATGACATGATGCTCAGTCTGGTATCTATTAATATGTAAAATTACATTAAACAAAATCAATCACAGATACATTTACCAAATTACAGCCACTTTATGGTCAACAATTTTCCCAGAACTCTCAGGGAACACACAACAATCCTTTTATGAGTCTTTGGTGAGTGACCTCTGTGATTCTGCAAATATTCTTATTTTTACTGAGCTTACTGAAGTCTCAAAAATAAACTCTCTGCCTCTAAAATTACCAACTCATTGACATACGAATTTGCCTTCATCTCCTCCTCTACAATGTTGATAGAATAGATGGCCCTTCTCTCTTTTAAGACAAATCTCTCCACTGCTCTTTCTTCCTTCTCATTTACATATATTAATCTAGAACCTTGGTCCAATGTTTATTTTCTATCTTGATGATAATTTAAATGTCTTCCTCTCTATAGTCCATTTCTTTCTTTAGTACATAAGATTTTTTACTCCTCCAAAAGTGGTACTATTTCAAGTTCTGTGCTCTGCTCACTCTATAGACTTTCAAAGGATGTACCTTTGAAAGTACATCCTTTGTACTTGTGTATCAGTAGAGAGGTACATCAGTACCTTCCTACTTCCCATCCAGTAGCTTGAACTAAAGACCTCTTCAGTCAACCACTTCTTGAATATCTCCTTTCTCTTGGAAGACTCACAGGCATGTCAAACTCAAAATACAACTGATTACTCTTCTCTAAAACTCTGTTTTTCCTTCTGAATTTTTAATGTTGGTAAATGCAATCCCCCAAGCTTTAAACAACGAAGTAATTCTCCATGTGTCTTTTTTGTTTTCACCTCCTTTGCATAATTAGGAATGAAGTTCTGTCCATCCCACCCCTAAGCTTCACATCTGTTTCCCCCTCATAACCCACTGCTATTTCCTTTATCATCTGTACTAATTAGTCTTCTAACTGGTGTCTCTACATCTAATCTTGACTCCTGAGAGATTATGCTCCACATTACAGCTAGTATTGTATTTGGAAAAACTACAGCTCTGACTGCCTTATTCCCGATTCTTAACCCCTCGATACCTCCTCATTTTCTACAGGATAAATTGTAAACTTATTCACCTGATGCACAAGGCTCTATATAATCTGGTCTCTGCCTCAGTCTCTAGCTTATTTTTCAAGGATGACTTGTAGACCCCCAAGAACCAAGCTATTTCATGCCTTCTGGCTAATTTTCCAGCAATTCTTGGCAAAAAAAACCCCACATTCAACCAACATTCAAAAAGCTACACGCTACACTGAACAAAATGTGGCAGAAACAGCAAATAGGCTATCAAAATATGGGCCTTCACTTCCTTGTCATAGAGCCATTATTAGAAAATCACCTTGCATTTACTTTGACCATGCCATAGGTCTCACCAATGGACTGCAAGTGAAATTGGCCTGGGTCACTACTGAGTCAAGTTATTCAAGGATCATTGTACCTTCTCTATGCTCTTTCTTTTCCCCTTTTTGTTGACCAGATGCAGAGAACAATGAGTTACTAGGGGAAGGCAAAGCCATAAGATGAAAGAAGTCTGAATTCCTGAGACACTGCATGAAGCAAAGCTGTCTGCTAATAAGAATCATCCACATTGCACTGTTAATTGAGGGAGACATAAACTTCTCTTGTGGTAGACTACTAACATTGTGGGCTATATTTTTTGCAACAGCTAGTGTAACCCTAGATAATACAAGAGACAAAAATGAGTCAAGTAAAATGGAATCTCTGTCATTTAGAAGCCTTCAGTTTAGTTGTGTCATATTTTTCTACAATGTTAGTCAATATAATTTTTAACAGCTGTATAATATTATACTCGGAGAACAGATCATTTGCTCATTCTCTTATTATCAGACATTTCATTTCTAATTTTTCACAGTGATGTAAAACAATGATTAATAGCTTAGGGAATGTAATTTGTTTCTTTTTCTATGTTATTTCCATAGTCTAACTCGGGGTCTCCAACCCCCGGGCCACCGGTCCACAGCCTGTTAGGAACTGGGCTGCATAGCAGAAGGTGAGCGGCGGGTGAGCGAGTGAAGCTTCCTCTGATGCTCCCCATCGCTCACGTTACCGCCTGAACAATTGCCCCCCCTACCCAGCCCCCCACACTGCTCCATCCATGGAAAAACTGTCTTCCACAAAACCGGTCCTTGGTGCCAAAAAAGGTTGGGGACTGTTGGTCTACCTCCCTTGAATAAGATTGCTGATCAAAGGTTAAAAGATTTAGATGAATCTTGATACTATGGTTTGATCCACTAGAGAAGCCTGATAACAAACATCTCTGAGTTGGAAGGTTGTCTGATTCTAGAAGGTTGACTTTTAAAGCTTATGACACTGATACACAACATTGCAGAAACATTTTAATTTAATTACATGAAGACACTTTATGGCATCTTTATTTTTTTCTAAAAAATACCTTTTATTTACTGAAACACACTCAAGTCATTTTCATAATAATCATTTTTCAGGTAAGAAAAAATTATTAATCTTAGTAATCTTGATCAATTAAATGTTATATATGAGGTGATCTATGGTTGGGGTTAAAAAAAGTGATTTTACATTAATACTTGTTAGAAGAGGTTTGAAACAAAGAATACAAATATGGAACAGCTTTCCAATGTGCCATTTAGAGTTTAGGGAATAATAGCCTTCCTTGTAATCCCTGAATTTACCATGATACTCACTAAAGTCAAATAAAGCTGACAAGTGAAATTCTAAAATCCTAAGAAACAATCATAGTTTAGTGAAGTAACATTACTTTGTCTCTTCTCATTTCCAAGCACTAATCTGTGCAAAGAGATCAAGGCATTACAGAAATGGAATAATACTATCATGCAAATATTTCATATCTGTCTTGAAAAATACTGCATTTTGATTTTTTTTTTTTTTTTTGCTGGCAGATAAGTTTTAAGGACATGAAGTAGAATCACTTTTCCCTTTATAGACACAGACTTAGGATTTAAGATTTAATAAAAATAGTTTGATCTCTGATTATGGTCTACTGTTTTAAGGCAGCATCGATAGTATCAAGATAGTTTTATTTTTAATCTCATCTACTTTTTATCATAATATAAGATAAAATCGTGAACAACGGTTAGATATGAGTAGAAGTTCACGATGGAGGGCTCCTCAGTGACTTTCAAATGTGATGATAATTAAGGTGGATAAACTCTGCTCTTCATCCCAACTTCTGGCTCCTGGATTGGGGTGATTTATCCCAGCTCAATCTTCTGACTTTTCATCAAGGTGTTCAATACACAGTACCTTCATTATAAGCTATAGTTTTCTCTATCATTAGAAGAAACACAAGTTAAGTAAGCTTTCCTCAAACAGCAGTGATTGCTTTCAAGTTCCTGAACACGCTGCTGGAGGCTTGACTAGAATGATTGATTTATCATTTTTTAAATAGATTCTTAATCTGCAAATCAATAAAAATGTTTCACTTCAGCAGTGGCACAGGGTGAATGACTCACCCTTGAAAGCAAAATGAACTAATGCTGCCTTTCTTCCTTTCTCTAATACACCCAGATTGCAACTGTGCTTTATCTTTGCTTGGATTGCTTGCTAAACTCCAGTGCTTGGGAGTGCATAAGGTTTCAGCCTGGTTTCTCCATAAATCAAGTCAGGGATTAAATGTTAATTGGCTATGACTGTTATTTCAACACTGTTGTTCTCTTTCTTATGTAACGAGAAGGTTAAAACTGAAACATTCTTTAGCTGGACAAAATAAAAATAAAAGGTTGAAACACACAGGATATGGCCATTACCTCAGGATGTGGAGAACATTGTACCAAAGTGACACACAGTGCTTGCTGGGTTCAGAATGTGTAGAAATTATGGAAATTTAAATAATGGGTGATTAGCTTTATGAAGTCTATCAATGAGTGAAATTAAAACACATAAGCTCAATGCTCCACATGCCATCTACTCTTCATACTTTACTAGGACACAGTAGATTTTAAACACTATTTTTTTGGAAATTGAAATATAATGATGTACATCATCATGATTCAGTATTTATATATATTTTGAAATGGTCACCATACAAAGTTATCACAATATTACTGTGTTCCCTGTACTGTATGTTATATCCCCATGACTTACTTATTTTATAACTGGGAGTTTCTATCCCATAAATCCCCTTCACCTATTTCGCCCATCCCCAATACCCTTACCTTTTAGCAACTACCAGTTTGTTTTCTGTATCTGTGAGTCTGTTGTTGTTTTGTTTGTTTTGTTTTTTAGATTCCACGTATAAATGAAAGCATATGGTAACTGTTTTTCTCAATCTGACTTATTGCACTTAGTCTAATACCCATTAGGTCTAACCATGTTGCTGCAAATGGCAAGATTTCACTCTTTTTTATGGCTGAACAATATTCTACTGTATATATATACATACACCACATTTTCTTTATCAATTCGTCTATCAATGGACACTTAGGTTGTTTTCATATCTTGGCCATTGTAAATAATGTTGCAATGAACAAAGGGGTGCACATATCTTTTTGAGCTGGTGTTTTTTTTTTTAGGATGAATACCCAGAAGTGAAACTGCTATATCGTATGGCAGTTTGAATTTTTAGGAACCACCATACTGTTTTCCATAGTTGCTGCACCAATTTACATTTCTACCAACAGGGCATAAGGGTTCCCTTTTCTCACATCCTTGCCAACATTTATTACTTCTTGTCTTTTGAATAAGAGTCATTCTAACAGGTGTGAGGTGATACCCCATTGTGGTTCTGATTTGCATTCCCTGATGATTTGTGATGTTGAACATCTTTTCATGTACCTGTTAGCCATCTGTAAGTCTTAGAGAACATGTCTATTCAGATCCTCTGCACATTTTCTAATTGGGTTGTATGTTTTTTGATATTAAGTTGTATAAGTTCTTTATATATTTTAGATATTAATCCCTTATCAGATATATCATTTGCAAATACCTTCTCCCATTAGGTAGGACACATTTTTGTTGTTGTGGTGGTACGCGGGCCTCTCACTGTTGTGGCCTCTACCGCTGCAGAGCACAGGCTCCGGACACGCAGGCTCAGCAGCCATGGCTCACGGGCCCAGCCACTCCGCGGCATGTGGGATCTTCCCAGACCGGGGCACGAACTTGTGTCCCCTGCATCGGCAGGCGGACTCTCAACAACTGCGCCACCAGGGAAGCCCCTGATGTAAGATTTTGTAACAGTTTACATTTAATTTGAAAGTCTTGGTAACAAATACTTTTTCTGAAACACTTTGAGGTAACTGCATGGCTTTGTAAAGTCCTTAAAAAAATTGTAGTGGCATTTTCACTTCACTTATATCACTGATACTAAAAAGAAAACCATCTAAAATATATTACATGAGAAGTCTAGCTTTAACTTTTGAAAACTTTTGAGAAACAATCTCATTATTTTATCCAGATAATAGTTTCCTTTGAAAGAGAATAGAAATTGACTCGAATTAGTAAGATTTCCTTTTTTTAATCTTAAAAAATATTTTATTTAGGCTGGATTTAAAGAAGCCATATTTTTCCCCTTTATTCTCTTTGTTCTTATTTTTTCCCAATTCCTGCTTACCTACTTTTCTTCACCCACATATCAGCATCCATAGACAGTGTGGGAAAGAAAGGAGGTGAGATTGGGTATTTTGTCTTTATTTAAAAGCTGTGTTTGTTGAGAACCCAGTCCAGTGGGAGTAGAACTTATATTTATAGAGCTATATCTATTTATAAGAATCCCCATTTAAAAATATATCACCCATCTAGTTATCAAAATAAAATAGGGAGGAAAGCAGAACAGAAAATCAAACACTGCTATGAATGTTTCATCAGTCTTCCTAGCGCCTGGCTGTATTTGAGTGACATTTCAAATACACCTTGGCCCTTTATACTGGCCCTCTGAGGGATGCCACTGTTATCAGCCTTCACGAATGACCTGTCTGATTTTATTATACTGCATGGATTGGGTAGGCCTTCCTGGTGGCCAGTGATCAAGTATAATTCAAGATCATACAAGACCATCCTCATATACTCAGGTTGCAGCAGGGTGGTGGATATGTGGTGGTTATTAAACTCAGGGCTTTTAAGTAAACTTATAGTGCAAAATCTTTATTGACCATATTTTCAAAGTGTGGGAGAGTATAAATGTTCATATATATTCACACAATGCATAAGCTTGAAGATATACCACAAAGAGTTTACTATAAGGCCTTTGAAGGAGGAGTTTATGCCACAGGGTGACCCTAACAAAACAGCCAAAGCATAGAGACCTAAACTTTTTATATTGTATTCTTCTTCTTCTTAGTCCAATAAGCATCTCAGGTAAATATTTTCATGTGACACCATATCATCTACTTCTAAGATTATCTATTCTTATGTTACCTTCACATCACATTCATGAGGCGACATGGGAAGGCTCCTATTTCTCTTCAACTACCCATATTTTAATTAGACTGAGAAGTTTTATTTTGTTCGAAAGCCAGATATATGCTGAATAAGACTTTGGTCCATCAAAATTACCTAAACAGGCTTTACCTTTAACCAAGAAAGTGAAGAGACACTCTCTGCCTTCAGTACCTGGCTTTTGAACAAAATAAAACTTCTCAGTTTTACAAAAGCTATGTACAATATGAAACTATCAATTTCAAACTATATTTTCTTACTTGGTTTTTCTCATGATTCTCACTATATGTGACACATACATTATTTTGACCCTGAAGAAATTTAAAACATCTCTAAAGCCCAGAACTCACTGAAACAAGGATCCTGTTTGTATTAAAATGCAGTCTATCAAATATAATGTGATATCGCTTATATGTGGAATCTAAAAAAAATGGTACAAATGAAATTATTTACAAAACAGAAATAGAATCAGAGGTGTAGAAAACAAACTTATGGTTACCAGTGGGGAACGGGGGAGGGGTAAATTGGGAGATTGGGATTGATATATACACACTCTATATATAAAATACATAACTAACAAGGACCTACTGGATAGCACAGGGAATTCTACTCAATACTCTGTAATGACCTATATGGGAAAATAATCTAAAAAAGAGGGATATATATATATATATATATACACATACACACACATACATACACACACAACTGATTCACTTGAGTGAATAGTACACCTGAAACTAACACAACATTGTAAATCAACTATGCTCCAATAAAAATTATTTGAAAAAGGCAGTTTGTGAGTATCTGATTCTTCTATAAAATCATAGTTAGAAATAAAATACAGTTGTTAAAATCTTTAGTTCCAGAGACGGGCCATTTGCATTCACATTCTAATTTTCCAATACTCATAGCTATATGATATTAGCAAAGTAATTTATTTTCTCTCATTCTAAGTTTATGCATTTGTACAATGGGAATAACAGTAGGGTCTATCTCATATGGTTGTTGAGTGGATTAAATGAGATAATTCATATAAGGTGTTTGGCACACAGTAAATGTATAATATATGCCATCTATTTTACTAACTTTATGGTAATCATTAACTTGATTTTGATTGAGGCACTTTATTGCCCTCATTAAAATATACATTAATCCATCACCTAATATTTATTGGCAAGGCACACTGGCACAGTCTTAAAAGTATTTGCCATAGATAATTACAAAATCATTGGAAATTCTGGCTTCTCAAGGTCTGAATAGTTAAGCAGTTACTCAAATTATTCAAGGCTCCAAGTGTACAGGGGAACTCATGACATGGAAAATTAACATGCTTTTGAGTTCAGTCAACAAAATGGTATGAAAGATACTATAGCTTAAAAATCTTTTAAAATATCACACCAGTAAAGAGTCCTATGACTTTCATCAGTGAAATATGTTGCCCTCATACTATTCTAAAATTTGAAATAATAAAAGCTGCCAGTCATTAAGCATTTACTTTTGGGCCATGGATCATATTAATGTTTTATATACATAGCTGAATTTAATTAACAATTTTTCTATGAGAAGAGTATAATAGTCATTTTACAGATAAGAAAGCAAAAGACCAGATAATTTAAATAATATGTTTCCAAGTCACACACTGGTGGCAGAAGCTGGAATTTGATCAGAGTTTACATTAGACATGTCACTGTACCATGCTACCCCACAAATGCCTATTCCTTATTTAAGAGACCATTTTGGTGTCATCTTACACAACTGGCATACATATATAGCAGCAAAGGTCTCTGAGTAACATAAGCAGGCAGCAGGACCTCAGTCATGTGACCTGGATCACTGCGCTGTTTTCCTAAATAAGTCATTGCAACACAAAATGAACACTACATGTCCTTGGTGTTAGAGAATTTGGCACTTATGGTTTCAACTTGCTGTAGAGATTTCAAGAGTCCATGGAGTCTAATAAATTTGTGATTTTGCTGAGGTAGAAATTTAAAAATGTACTGCCGCTCTGGTATGTAAGAGTGAGTCATTTAAAAAGTGTAGAGATAGAGCTAAAACAGCATCTACATCTTGACATATTATTCTACAGTATTTCTGTGCAGTTAACTTGGATCAAATGGTATTTTGCAATTTCTATTATGTTATTTTTTAATAGAAAAATTACCCTGCCAAGAAAAATTACTAGGGCTGGTCTAAAAGAATTAGTGAAACTTTCAGTTACTCTTTCCTGTATTTCAAAAAATAAATAATTAAGATATTTTGAATATATCAGGATGTATCATTCTTGAGAAGCTGCTGTTATATTGTAGATCAAGATTTGAGTATGATTCTCCTAATTATACCATTCAAATGGTTACTCTGTGCATTAACTAAATTAAAAAAAAGATAATGTGTTTTATAAAAAAAAAGAGGAAGAAAAAACCTTATAAGGTGAGTTAAATCAATAATAAAATGTTTACAAACTGTACTGAGATTTAATTTACCCAGATATTTTTCATTTACCACTTATTTTCATTCTTTAAACAACCCTCTGAGGTAGGTGAAATTACAATTATCCTAACTTTAAATGTGGGGAAACTGAGACTCAACAGAGTTAAGTAACATGCCCAATGCTAATAAATTAAATCTGACTCAGATCAGGTCCTCTAACCCTCAATTCTGTGCTTCCATCTTAACAATCTACCTTGCTAAGAATAATTAAAAAATTTTTTAACCAGTTTTAATACTTGAAACCAACTAAAAAAACAATTGTACTACTCTTATTCCCCCAACTCTACTTCTCTAGTACTAATTATGTCACTAATGGTGACCATGGGGGCAAATGATTTCACTTTGGCAATTCTATACACACTTTGTTAAGTGAACCCCACAATAACTAATGTTATTACTAGGGCTGAGGAAAATTAAGCACAGAGTGTGTGTCCTCATGAAGGGAAAGAGAGGAGCCTATTCAGGAAGTCTTAGCTTTTAGCTTTGGATAATATGATCTTTCCACTCAAAGCATCTCTTTATTGACTGTGGTAATATCTAATAATTCATTTGGATAACAGAGAATGGGCAAGATTATATAATTCTAAAATTATTTGTGTACTGACAGATCATGTTTTTGAGATGGTACTGAA
The DNA here is from genome assembly GCF_964165515.1 of Mesoplodon bidens. Lineage (NCBI taxonomy): Eukaryota > Metazoa > Chordata > Mammalia > Artiodactyla > Ziphiidae > Mesoplodon > Mesoplodon bidens. The sequence goes on along the minus strand of NC_138162.1, from coordinate 69,012,310 downwards.
TTTAAGAAAAACTTAAAATATAAAGAAATCTTCAAAATAATAAGATTTGTCATGCATATAGCTCTACCTTTCTGCTCATTTTATCAATTAGGAAGCTGAGATTCAGAAAGATTGAGTGATTTTTCCTAAGACTGCAGAGCTAATAAGTAGGAAAAATTCAAGAGTAGAAACTAGATATTTGGACCTTTAATCTTTTAAATATGAAGTCAAGAAAAACAATGAAAAATAAACAAATTTTATTATAGAAACAAATTTTGAATAAAAAGGAAAACTATGAAAGAATTAGAACTACTAAAAAAATGAGAAGGTAAGGTAAACACAAAATAAACTGAATAGGGGAATAAATGTCAGAGGAAGAAAGTAGGAGAACCTAAAAGAAAATATGCAAGTATTCCAAAAGGTAGAAGAAAGAACAAAATTATTTTTTCATAAATGACTTATTCAAGGTCATGGTTTCATCATAAAAAGACATAACAACATTCAGCCTTTGGTTTAGGAGATAATAGCCATGAGCAGCCCACCTCTCTCATCCAAGAAGCTAATTACTTTTGCATCAAAACCCATTACCAAGTAGCAGTGGCTTAGTCACTACTAGGCTGGGTGGGTCCATGGCTTCAAGAATAAGTCACAAAGCTAACCAGACAAAGTAAAAGGGACTGGGCCTGTGTTTACTGAAAAGGTTAATTGAATTCAAAGAATGAAACTGTTCTGTAGTTTACCAAAAACAGTTTTACATCGATTCCCTGGCAGAAAGTGCTACCATTTACTGAAATTCATGGTAAATTTTTAAACCCTTGGCACAGACTCACTTATATTCAGTAAAAGCAAAAAGATTAAAAAAGAAGTCCTACATGTAAATGACAAGAATGTAAGTTAAATCCGCCTCTAGCCGAGTCTTTCAATGCTGCTGCTTCTTTTGGAATATTTCCTGTTCTGATCAATGTTTCTTGATAAGCAATCAAAGTATTAAATATGCTTGCCATAGAATCTAAAGTAATCAAAATGGAAACAGTTATTTGATTTTTGCTTCAGTAATGTTTTTCCATCTTGCTTTTTCTCATTAAAAACTTTACAATTGTAGGGACGACTCAAGATAATAAATGGCAAGCCTATGAATGATTTCACAGAAATTTGGGAGAATTATATGAAAATACATGTATCAAAGCTCAGAATATGAAAGAAAACACTTTAAAACAGCCATATACATGAGAGACAGTAGTAATACATTGTATCTATTCTAATTTAATTTCTACAGCAAGAGGCTTACCTTAAGACAAGGCAGAAAATGAGAAACTTGGGTAGTGGTAATAATAATAATAGACTTTTATGTGGCTTGGTAATTCAAGAATATAGTTCAAGAGTACTCCTATTTTTTAACCAGATATTATATTTCAGTCAAGTCTATATACAGCATAGAATGTAGGCTAGTATGCATACGGTGTTTGTAGTTTGTAGTTTATGTTGAATCAAATAATGTTATTTTTGGTGATCCCATTTAATGCTACTCAAAAGCATGTGAATTTTTAGATCAAGTGAATGTGATTCCAACATGACCAGATAAAAGTGAAGAAATTAGAAAAAAAGATAGTTGTTTTTTTTTTTTTTTTGCGGTACGCGGGCCTCTCACTGCTGTGCACAGGCTCCGGATGCGCAGGCCCAGCGGCCATGGCTCACGGGCCCTGCTCCGCGGCATGTGGGATCCTCCCGGACCGGGGCATGAACCCGTGTCCCCTGCATCGGCAGGCAGACTCTCAACCACTGCGCCACCAGGCAAGCCCAATAGTTATTTTTAAAAGTTATTTTTTATATCCTATTTACTAGAGCTAATTATAAATAGGTTAAATGATAAAATTTTGAAAAAGGAGAGATGCTACCAAAGGGCAGGATGTAGGATCATACATATGACGTCTTCTCTATGAAGACAGGGAACAGGGAAAATGTTCCACTTACATGATCCATTCTTAGATATATTGTGTGTCTGCTGCTCTTCATCAGCCTCTTTAGGGTAAGTTTGTCAACTTAGGGTGTGCATTCATATTGAAATATCAGGGAAATTGTGAGCAAAACAACTTGCTCAAATTTTCTTTTTCATCCCTTTGGCTAAAGTGTTGAGAGGTGAGGGTGGAAGGTATGGTAAAATTGACATTACAAGGAGAACACTTTTTTCTCTCTTTCTGTTTTTTGAGACCATCCCTCAGGTAAAAATAAACTGTGGCTCAGAGAAACAACAGTTGTCCTCTTCTCAAAATCTCCCTGAACTGTGTAAGAAAAATCTGTCAGGAAAACCTGGTAACAACAGGAGAAATTCTCCTAGTTGGAAGCACAGAGGCAGGGTCATACAGCTGGCTACTTATTCTTTGTTTATAAGTTCATACCAAGAAAAATATGTGGACAATCTTTATTTCCCAAAGGAAAGATTTATTCATTGATGGCAGCCTGTATTTCCTCATCTCATCTTTTCACAAACATGAATTGTTTTTGTTGGTTTTTTACTTTACTAATGTTAGAAGAATATATAATCCATGTCCTTCTACCTAACAGTAGATAGTAGATTATAACCTTAAAAAACTTTTTGGATGATGACACTGAGATTTAATTAACTTTAATACAGTTATATTTGTTGCTATTCTTGGGTTGGATATACACAAGTCAAGAAGTAGGGATAATTAAAGCAACCTCCCTTAGCCCAGCCCCACAGCCTGTTATCCAGCTTTAAAAAGAACCCTCCTATTTTGTTAGAAAATGATCAAGAATTGAGCAAGAGGGAGTGTAACAGAATGATACTGATTTCTATAACAAACTAGGTAAATGTCCAGTATTCCACTGTGGTTTAGAGACTCAGTCCTCAGTAACTGTTAGTTTCGTTTTCAGAAATGACTTCATATTTAAGCTTAAAGTTGTATTAATACAAATGGGTTGTCAGCTAATTTTTCTGTGGTCTCTGAGACTTAAATACCTTTTTTGAACCTATTAATTCATGTTCTGTATAATCCCTTCACTGAGAATCCCTAGGGCCTACATTCCCAGAGTCACATCTAGCTACTAATTCTTGTTGTGTATAGCAGAAAGGTGAATTTTCCTTGATTTTTCCCACCAACTCTCACAAAGGGCTTTTGTGTACTAAGCGGATTTTACTGAAAATTTAGGATGATGGAGTGGGTTTATACCACAGAAGCAAACAACCTACAAATGAACATCATATTTCCATGTCACTAAAACCCTTTAGCCATTATGCTATTTGGGATTACTCAATGACCATCTTTTGCCTCAAGCTCCACATTCTGCCATGTTGTCTGACTGACTTCTTCACTACCTTCTCTTCGTCTCTTTCCTGAGCTCCTGACATTCAAAATATACATGTTCAATCATTATGTAGACCAGTTTTCTTACTGTTTCCTTCAAAATCACTTGTTCAAGGTCTATCCTCTATTTTCAAACTATTTTTCCTTTAAAAAAAAAGTGTTCTAAGAGGAACTCTTGATAGTAGCTATATAAAAAGAAATGTATATATATCTATATCTATATAGATATATATATATCTTCTCACCCACTCCATACATTTTTTTAAAGTTTTTCTTCAATGAAATCAAGTACAGTAACCTTCTGTGATTTATATTCTATATATATCATTGGAATTATGACTTTGCAGCCAGCAATTTTAATGTACAGCCATATTAAGGAGGAAACATGTATTCAATATGAAAACTAATAGTCAAATAGTAAATACAATATAATATTATTAAAAACCTGGTCAGTACATCTTTACTCTTTAATTGTATAAATGAGTGATGAGACTATTAATAATAAATATTGATCCATTTTTATTAAATTTTGACAAGGAATTAATTTTGCCCTAGTATAATCAATACCCTTAAATGGAACCAAACTCACATATGGTATTGATTTCTAGGGAGGGAAAAGTCATTAAATTCTTGCTTAGGGGAAAAAGTACAATTATACATAACCTGCATTTTGAAAGTGCTAATTCACATTTTTCCAGAAAGAAAGAGACATGGGGAATTTCTAGTAATATCGATTTATAGAAAATCTCATACAGAAAAGAAGTACTTTCACAAAACCTTTGATTTCTTTGTAGCGAGTAGAAGAAAGCTTTGCCTGTACTAAATGCTAAATAGAATACGTTGGGTCATTTGGTTGCATGGGATAGATAACCTGGCCAACCTAGCTAAGATAACAGTCTAAGGAAACATGAAGACTGGGACTTAGGCTGGAATACTATCATGCATGAGACAGCTCCAGGGACAAATTACTCTATTCATTTCTTCCATGGGCCACATATTGCTTCCCATGTATTCTGTTCATGTTTCTCCAAAACAAGCTTCCATATAGTTGTTACTCCCTTACATAGTTTGCACATGGCTTAGGTTTACTACTATCTCTCAGGCTCCATATCTTATAGCAGTCGTGATGTATCCTGACCTCTTCTCCTGTTTTCAGCTGACTAAATTTTCTATTTTCTAAGTAAAATTTTCTTAAATAGTAATATGATTGGCTACCTTTTTTTCACAGGTGGCTCATCATTGGCAGAACTATGTATAGATTGATTTCCTTGGATTAGATGCTTGCCTAACCCCATCAGTTGAGACTGGAGGACTAGAGCACATGCTTTGTTAGAAGATTTCCCTTAAAAGAGGGTGTTGTCAGAACATGCAGTATGACATCTCTCAGGAGAGCAAATAACAATGGATTGATCTCTGATCAATAAAAGGGGTATGCTTTACAAATCAGAAACCAAAGGACCCTGTTTTGCTCAGATTCTTAAACTGAACCAAATAACCAGGACTATGTAACAGATACTAACATCCACAGAATAGAATTCTCATCTTGTTCCTTACCTCCCACCTCTTTCACACTTACTGTCAGCCACTGAATCAAACTGTTTCAAATAAGTAGGTGCAGTGACACAGTAGAACTGGGGCATGCACAACAGGGTCTGTACTGGGGTTCGGGAGATCATCTATCAAGTTGCACACGCATAGTAATTAGTTCATTTTGATACGCTTGACATCATAGCAAATTCTCCTGGGGAAACCAGAGGGGTAGTTTAGGGAAAATTAATATGACCTTTAGTTGTTGCTTAGGGAGCACCTCCCCTTCTTTTTCTTCCTATCAGTGGAGGGGACAAAAGGTTATGCTAATTACATATTTGTTCCCTCTCTATGGGGTTTGCCTGACAGCTAGTCTGTTCACATGTAGAGATCAGGAGCTCCACTAAGGAAAATGACAGAGAGCAAGATGCAGAGGATAAGTCCCTGCTAAAAACACCAAATGGTGAGAGTGTGGGTATCTCAAATATATATTTATCAGTCATTTATTTGATTTTCTCTCTCTGAGATGGTGGAGGCCAACTGGGCAGGTGGGGAGAAGGTCAGAGTGTAATTAATTCCAGAAAGGGCAGGCAAAGCATGCATATTTGTTTTTGCATTCATACACATACACTCACAATGCAGATAGCTTGAGAAAGTATTTATTCCTCAGACAAACATATTGATCTTTATGCCACAGAGTGTATGTCCCTTTTATCTAGTTGCTATCAATAACTAAAAAACAACCACATCATATGGTCAAATAAGTATGCATAACAGATACCTATTATCACTCTGTACCAAATATAGAAAATAAAAGAGATAGTAGAGGAAAGAAAGTGTGTCTCATTTGTGCTTGATATGGAAACAAAATAAGAAATAAGAAAAAAATTTCTTTGTACTGAGCCTGGGAGTCTTTCCCCAGGACGACGCTCAACATTTTCCACTGAAGCTAAGGATAGAAACAACCAGCTCTTGAACTTTGAAGTAATTGGTTCACAGCTGTGCTTATACTGAGATGGAAATATGGAAATACATTTGTACAGAGGAAGGATTCTTTTTTTTTGGTAGTTGTAATGAGAGAGTTGTCAAATTAAACCCAAACTGCTGTAAGTAAAATAAATTACATGTGGAAATTCAATTCCTGATACTTTCATTGGGTGGGTGCATGTGCTATGATATCTAAAAACAACTCTTAATGTTATTCAAAAGTTTAGTGTTAAGGAAGCAAAAGTGACCTAAAGTAGTTTTTAGATATTTTTGTATCAAAAACATGAGTACTGTACTGTATCAGTACAACATGGTGCCACTCAAATGTTTACTAAATGCCTGAGTTCCTGACAAGGGACACAAAAGAAGTAAAGATCACATTTATGACTAAAAAGATATTTGAAACATACTTGGGAAGGCAAGATTAGCACATCTGAAAGAGGAACTATATATAAAACACAGATAATCAAAAGAAAAAGATCAGTGGGGGCTGAAATAATAAGAAAAGGCTGTATAGCCAAGATAAAATAAGGGCCTGAAGTGGTAGATATAAAGTAACACAAGGCAGAAGACAGGCATTTTAGGGGGCATATGTGAACAGGTGAACAGGTGTATGACAAGGAGAGAGAATGTAGTAAAGACAAGGAACACATGGATTGTTTAGGGGAGAGTAAGAAGTCTGATCTGCCAGAAACTGAGGTGTCCCTTTGGATTGTGCTTGGAGAAAGATATAGAGATTTGGTTCTATATGGTCCACTTAGAAACCAGGAGATATGTATAAGCTTCTGCAATGCAATCATAAGTGGACACATGGTGGGGGGAAAAAACTGGACTTGGGCACACAATAAAAAAAATCTGGAAATATGAAGAACAGCTGGCACTTAATTCCAGCTGTCTGACTGATGTTGTATAATCTTGAACACATCATCTGATTTCTTCTTTTTTTTGGCCATGCTGTGCAGCTTGCATGATCATATTTCCCCGACCACAGATCAAAACTGGGCCCTGGCAGTGAAAGCACCAAGTCCTAACCACTGGACCTCCAGGGAATTCCTGTCACTTAGCTTACATGTAAACCCATCTAACATTGTTCAAAATAGAGTAGCACCTGTCAAGGGCCACTATCAAGTCTCTTTCAGACACCTAAGGAAAATTACTGAAGACAAGAAGTTACAGATTCTCAAAAAACCCACATCCTGTAGAAGCACAGCCAGCTTGGATACTACTGTGGACCAAAATAGATATGAAGCCACCCCCTCTTTCTTACACCTTGCCCTTTGAGGCTTAATAAAAGACTCAAACTCCCACCCTTCGGGGCCCATGCCACTCTACGTGTCTGGCCCCTTTCTTCCTTTGGAAAGTGAATAAAAACTTTCTTTTCTTCCCTGTTAATACTTCTGTGAATCCTTTCACTACCCATGTTGGCTCACCTAACATTACAGACAGCTTAGGAAAATTCTCATTTTAATATTTACAGCTATTTTATTATATGTTCACTTGATGTCACAAACAATACACTTATACTTAAGCACTATTTTTTTGATGTGGTTAGAAAATAATTATGGTAATTAAGATAACTGGGAAATTCAGTGCATTTGCTCTCTGAATCTTTTAAGAGCAATAGTACATAGTTAAGTACCTGAGCATCTAATGATGAAGGGGACAAAGTGCTGATGAACTAGAATATTTCAAGGTCCTTCAATTCTCCAAGTTGTTCATTTCCCCAGAACCTCTGTGAGAGGGAGGAACTCTGACTAACCTACCCAAGTCTTCTCATAGTGCCTGGTGCACAGAAAGTGCTTAACTTAGTAAGTGTTGAAAGACTATGCCAGATAGGTTCAAGATGGCAGAGTAGAAGGATGTGCACTTACTCCCTCTTGCAATAGCAATGGAATCACAACTAACTGCTGAACAATTATTGACAGGAAGAGACTGGAACTCACCAAAAAAGATACCTCCAACATCCAAAGACAAAGGAGGAGCTGCAAAGAGATGGTAGGAGGGGTGCAATCACAAGAAAATCAAATCCCATAACCGCTGGGTGGTGACTCACAAACTGGAGAACACTTATACCACAGAAGTCCATCCACTGGGCTGAAAGTTCTGAGACCCATGTCAGGCTTCCCAACCTGGGAGTCCAGCAACATGAGGAGGAATTCACAGAGAATCAGATCTTAAAGGCTAGTGGGATTTGACTGCAAGATTTCAACAGGACTGGGGGAAACAGAGACTCCACTCCTGGAGGTTACACACAAAGTAGTGTGCACATCAGGACCCAGGGGAAGGAGCAGTGACCCCATAGGAGACTGAACCAGACCTCCCTGCTGATGTTGGAGGGTATCCTGCAGAGGTAGGGGGTGGCTGTGACTCATCGCAGGGACAAGGGCACTGGCAGAAGTTCTGGAAAGTACTCCTTGGCATGAACCCTCCCAGAGTTGTCATTAGGCCCACCAAAGAGCTGGGTAGGCTCCAGTTTTTGGTCACCTCAGGCCAAACAACCAACAGGGAAGGAACCCAGTCCCACTCATCAGCAGACAAGCAGATTAAAGTTTTACTGAGCTCTGCACACCAGAACAACACCCAGCTCTACTCACCACCAGTCCCTCCCATAAGGAAACTTGCACAAGCCTCTTAGATAGCCTCATCCACCAGAAGGCAGACAGCAGAAGCAAGAACTACAATCCTGCAGGCTGTGGAACAAAAAACACATTCACAGAAAGACAGACAAAATGAAAAAGCAGAGGACAATGTACCAGATGAAGGAACAAGATAAAACCCCAGAAAAACAACTAAATGAAGTGGAGATAGGCAACCTTCCAGAAAAAGAATTCAGAATAATGATAGTGCAGATGATCCAGGACCTCGGAAAAAGAATGGAGGCAAAGATCAAGAAGATGCAAGAAATGTTCAACAAAGACCTAGAAGAATTAAAGAACAAAAAGAGATGAACAACACAATAACTGAAATGAAAAATACACTAGAAGGAATCAATAGCAGAATAACTGAGGCAGAAGAATGGATAAGTGACCTGGAAAACAGAATAGTGGAATTCACTGCCACAGAACAGAATAAAGAAAAAAGAAAGAAAAGAAATGAAGACAGCCTAAGAGACTTCTGAGACAACATGAACAGCACCAACATTCACATTATAGGAGTCCCAGAAGGAGAAAAGAGAGAGAAAGTATCCGAGAAAATATTTGAAGAGATAATAGTCAAAAACTCCCCTACCATGGGAAAGGTAATAGCCACCCAAGTCCAGGAAGCACAGAGAGTCCCAGGCAGGCAGGATAAACCCAAGGAAAAACACACCAAGACACAGAGTAATCAAACTGACAAAAATTAAAGACAAAGAAAAATTATTAAAAGCAACAAGGGAAAAATGACAACATACTAGGGAACTCCCCTTAAGGTTAACAGCTGATTTATCAGCAGAAACTATACAAGCTGGAAGGGAGTGGCATGATATATTTAAAGTGATGAAAGGGAAGAACTTACAACCAAGGTTACTCTACCCAGCAAGGATCTCATTCAGATTCAACAGAGAAATCAAAAGTCTACAGACAAGCAAAAGCTAAAAGAATCAGCACCACCAGACCAGCTCTACAACAAGTGCTAAAGGAACTGCTTTAAGCGGGAAACACAAGAGAAGAAAAGGACCTACAAAAACAAACACAAAACAATTAAGAAAATGGTAATAGGAAGATACATATTGATAATTACCTTAAATGTGAATGGATTAAATGATCCAACCAAAAGGCACAGGCTCGCTGAATGGATACAAAAACAAGACCCATATATATGCTGTCTACAAGAGACCCACTTCAGACCTAGGGACACATACAGACTGAAAGTGAGGGGATGGAAAAAGATATTCCATGCAATTGGAAATCAAAAGAAAGGTGAAGAAGTAATACTCATATCAGATAAAATAGGCTTTAAAATAAAGAACATTACAAGAGACAAGGAAAGACACTACATAATGATCAAGGGATCAATCCAAGAAGATATAACAATTGTAAAAATATATGCACTCAATATAGGAGAACCTCAATACTGTTAACAGCTATGAAAGAGGAAATCAACAGTAACACAATAATAGTGAGGGACTTTAACATCTCACTTACACCAATGGACAGATCATCCAGACAGCAAATTAATAAGGAAATAGAGGCTTTAAATGACACAATAGACCACATAGATTTAATTGATATTTATAGGACACTGTATCTGAAAACAGCTGATTACACTTTCTTCTCTAGTGCACACAGCACATTCTCCAGGATAGATCACACCTTAGGTCACCTATCAAGCCACAGTAAATTTAAGAAAACTGAAATCATATCAAGCATCTTTTCTGACCACAACACTATGAGATTAGAAATAAATTACAGGGGAAAAAAAATTAAAAACACAAACAGTTGGAGGCTAAACAATAAGTTACTAAATAACCAAGAGATCATGGAAGAAATCAAAGAGGAAATCAAAAAATACCTAGAGAGAAATGACAACGAAAACACGATGATCCAAAACCTATGGGACTCAGAAAAAGCAGTTCTAGGAGGTAAGTTTATAGCAATCCAATCCTACCTCAAGAAGCAAGAAAAATCTCAAAAAAAACCTCTCACCTTATACCTAAAGGAACTAGAGAAAGAAGAAAAGCCAAAGTTATTAGAAGGAAAGAAATCATAAAGATCAGAGCAGAAATAAATGAAATAGAAACAAAGCAAACAGGAGCAAAGATCAATAAAACTAAAAGCTTGTTCTTTGAGAAGGTAAACCTTTAGCCTGACTCATCAAGAAAAAGAGGGACAAGGCTCAAATCAATAAAATTAGAAATGAAAAATAAGTTACAGTGGATACCTCAGAAATACAAAGCATCATAAGAGACTACTACAAGCAACTCTATGACAATAAAATGGACAACCTGGAAAAATGGACAAATTCTTAGAAAGGTATAACCTTCCAAGACTGAACAAGGAAGAAATAGAAAATATGAAGAGACCAATCACAAGTAATGAAATTGAAACTGTGATTAAAAATCTTCCAACCAACAACAATCCAGGACCAGATGGCTTCACAGGTGAGTTCTATCAAACATTTAGAGATGAGCTAACACCCATCCTTCTCAAAGGCTTCTAAAAAACTGCAGAGGAAGCAACACTCTCAAACTCATTCTATGAGGTCACCAACACCCTGATATCAAAACCAGAGATACTACAAAAAAAAAAAAAAAAAAGAAAATTACAGACCAATATCACTGATGAATACAGATGCCAAAATCCTCAACAAAATACTAGCAAACAGAATCCAACAGCACATGAAAAGGATCATACACCATGATCAACTGGGATTATCCCAGGGATGCAAGGATTCTTCAATATACACAAATAAATCAATGTGATACACCATATTAACAAATTGAAGAATACAAACCATATGATTATCTCAATAGATGAAGAAAAAGCTTTTGACAAAATTCAACACCAATTTATGATAAAAACTCTCTAGAAAGTGGATATAGAGGGAACCTACCTCAACGTAATAAAGGCTGTAAATGACAAACCAACAGCAAACATCGTTCTCAATGTTGAAAAACTGAAAGCATTTCCTCTCAGATCAGGAACAAGACAAGGACGTCCACTCTCACCACTATTATTCAACATAGTTTGGAAGTCCTAGCCACAGCAAACAGAGAAGAAAAAGAAATAAAAGGAATACAAATTGGAAAAGAAGAAGTAGAACTGTAACTGTTTGCAGATGACATGATACTACACATAGAGAATCCTAAAGATGCCACCAGAAAACTACTAGAGCTAATCAATGAATCTGGTAAAGTTTCAGGATACAAAATTAATGCACAGAAATCTCTTGCATCCCTATATACTAATGGTGAAAAATCTGAAAGAGAAATTAAGGACACACTCCCATTTACCACTGCAACAAAAAGAATAAAATACCTAGGAATAAACCTACCTAGGGAGACAAAAGACCTGTATGTAGAAAACTATAAGATGCTGTTGAAAGAAATTAAAGATGATACCAACAGATGGAGAGATATACCATGTTCTTGGATCGGAAGAATCAATATTGGGAAAATGACTATACTACCCAAGGCAATCTACAGATTCAATGCAATCCTTATCAAATTACCAATGACATTTTTTACAGAACTAGAACAAAAAATCTTAAAATTTGTATGGAGGGCCTCCCTGGTGGCGCAGTGGTTGAGAGTCCGCCTGCCGATGCAGGGGATACGGGTTCGTGCCCCGGTCTGGGAGGATCCCATATGCCGCGGAGCGGCTGGGCCTGTGGGCCGTGGCCGCTGGGCCTGCGCGTCCGGAGCCTGTGCTCCGCAACGGGAGGGGCCACAAGAGTGAGAGGCCCGCATACCGCAAAAAGAAAAAAAAAAAAAAAAAAAAAAAAAATTTGTATGGAGACACAAAAGACCCCGAATAACCAAAGCAGTCCTGAGGGAAAAAAAACAGATCTGGAGGAATCAGACTCCCTGATTTCAAAGTATACTACAAAGCTACAGTAATGAAGACAATATGGTACTGACACAAAAACAGAAATATAAATCAAAGAAACAGGATAGAAAGCCCAGAGATAAACACACACACCTATGGTCAACTAATCTATGACAAAGGAGGCAAGGATATACAATGGAGAAAAGACAGCCTCTTCAATAAGTGATGCTGGGAAAACTGGACCACTACATGTAAAAGAATGAAATTAGAACACTCCCTAACACCATACACAAAAAATAAACTGAAAATGGATTAAAGACCTAAATGTAAGACCAAACACTATAAAACTCTTAGAGGAAAACTTAGGAAGAACACTCTTTGACACAAATCACAGCAAGATCTTTTTTTGACCCACCTCCTAGAGAAAGGGAAATAAAAACAAAAATAAACAAATGCGACCTAATGAAACTTAAAAGCCTTTGCACAGCAAAGGAAACTATAAAGAAGATGAAAAGACAACCCTCAGAATGGGAGAAAATATTTGCTAATGAATCAAAGGACAAAGGATTAATCTCCAAAATATATAAACAGCTCATGCAGCTCAATATTTAAAAAAAACAAAGAACCCAACCAAAAAATGGGCAGAAGACCTAAATAGACATCTCTCCAAAGAACACATACAGATGTCCAAGAGGCACATGAAAAGCTGCCCAACATCACTAATTATTAGAGAAATGCAAATCAAAATTACAATGAGGTACCAACTCACACCAGTTAGAATGGACATCATCAGAAAATCTACTAACAACAAATCTGGAGACCGTGTGGAGAAGAGGGAACCCTCTTGCACTGTTGGTGGGAATGTAAATTTATACAGCCACTAGGGAGAACAGTGTGGAGGTTCTTTAAAAAAGTAAAAATAGAACTACCACATGACCCCGCAATCCCACTACTGGGCACATACCCAGAGAAAACAATAATTCAAAAAGACACATCCACCCCAATGTTCAGTGCAGAACTATTTACAATAGCAAGCTCATGGAAGCAACGTAAATGCCCATCGATCATCGAATGGGTAAAGAAGATGTGGTACATATACAATGGAATATCACTCAGCCATAAAAATGAACTAAATTGGGTCATTTGTAGAGATGTGGATGGACCTGGAGACTGTCATACAGAGTGAAGTATGTCAGAATGAGAAAAACAAATATTATAATATTAACGCATATATGTGGAATCTAGAAAAACGGTACAGATGAACCAGTTTGCAAGGCAGAAATAGAGACACAGATGTAGAGAACAAACGTATGGACACCAAGGGGGGAAAGTCTGGGGGGAAGGTGGTGGTGGGATGAATTGGGAGATTGGGATTGACATATATACACTAATATGTCTAAAATAGATAACTGATAAGAACCTGCTGTATAAATAAATAAATTCATAAAAATAAATAAACACACAATAAGATACTCCCTCACATCAGCCAGTACAGCTATTAGCAAAAAACTAACAAATAACAATTGTTGGTGAGGATGTGGAGAAAAAGAACCCCTCATACACTCTTGGTGTGGATTGTAAATTAGTGCAGTCAGTGTGAAAAACAATACACAGGTCCCTCAAAAAAAAAATAACACTGCCATTATTAAAAAAAAAAAAAGAACATATGCCCAAGTGTATATGACCATAATATATAGTACCTTCTTTATGGGTAAATCTAATCATAGTACCTTGTTTATGGGTATATATCAGAGACAATACATGCAAATCTCTGAGTACCTGCCTGGCACACAGAAATCATTCTGTCGTCATCATCATCATCATCATCTTCCCAACCACACTGCTTTGTTCAGAATTGTAGAGAAAAATGCAGATTCTCTGAGATGACTTTAGGGCCAGTAAATGATACTAAGTGAGAAATCAATATTAGATGCCTACCAGTATGGGAATACGAGTCAAAATAATAATAATTATTATTATTTAATAATTTTAAAAGAAACCCTTGTGAAGGCAGAGTGATTGTAAATGTGATCTTATGTTTCAGCTTACATAATGAGTAAAAGGCACTGGTTTCAAATGTAATGACTCCACTTGTCTATATGCTTTTAATATATGCTCATCTTGTAGTCAACTGCAGTTACTAGACTAATACTAATATTCCCCAAATGACAAAATTGCATCAACTGAAAATTTGGTTTCTGCCTGATATTCTGTGTTAGCTTTGCTATTTTAGACTCAAATAAGCAGTTTGAAAAAGTCTTAAAAAGTCATTGTCATTCCTGATCGCAGTTCATATTACATTACCTGTAGAATTTCATCCCCAGTTGAATTACTCATCACCAGTTTGATCATTCTTCCATAATTAGACTCTTTTGGTAAAGGATAAACTCTGAATATTAATACCAGAAAACTAAATTTAGAACAAAGAACAGGATGGAAGGCAAATTTGGAGCACATCATAAGGGTTTTTAGCTTTATAGTCACAGAAATTATCCCTCTCTATGTATTTTTCATGGGCAAACAGTCTACAATAGATAGAAACAAACTCATCTTTTCATTTATTATATTCAGTTAAAACATTTTCCTACTGTCTTCTTGAATTGATCTTCCCTGGAAAAGTCTCTTAAATGCAGCATTTATTTTAAATTAAATAGTCAATAAAGATACCTTAGGAATTTAACATAGTTAAAGTAAAATAAATAATAATTTTCAGCAAATGTTACACCCAGCAATCACATATTCAGTGTTTCTTTTTTTTACTTTCTTATCTTTTCCTTGTTCATTTTTAGCACAAGAAGCATAGACATGAATTGGACCTTGGGGACAACTTAATTCAATCCTCTCTTCTCACAGATGAGGCCCCAGAAACTTAAATAAAACGAATATCCTTAAATGTGAAGGCAAATTGGACACTGTTACAAAAGATACACCTCAGTGTCCAATGAAATCCAGTGTGTCGGAATCCATATTGAAAAGAGTATAACATAATATTTGATTGTAATAATAGGGAAGCCTATCAACTTGGGCAAAATTCCTTTCATAAAAAAGAATGAGAAATCAAATTATTTGGAAATTTGGGAAAAAATTACACAAACTCAAAAATTCATGTTAAAGAGAAGACACACAAACTTAACTCTAGAGGGCCACTTGGAATCCAGGTTGAAATTTCAAGGTCTAAAGTGAATTCCAGAAAAGGTATAAATGCCACAGTAATTTTATCTTCTAAATTTTTAGTGTCAAAGTGGCTATAATCAAAAAGAACACAAATAACAAATGTTGGTGAGGATGTAGAGAAAAGGGAACACCCAGACACTGTTTGTGGGGATGTAAATTGGTGTAACCATTGTGGAAAACAGTATGAAGGTTTCCAAAAAAACTAAACATAGAACTACGATATGACCCAGTAATTCCACTCCTGGGCATATATCCAAAAACAAAAATAAGCAAAACAAAACAAAAACAAAAACAAAAAAACTTATTTGAGAAGATATATACACCCCAATGTTCATAGCAGCATTATCTACAATTGCCAAGATATGGAAGCAACCTAAGTGTCCAACAACAGATGAATGGATAAAGAAGATGTGGTGCGTACACACACACACAGACACACACACACACACACACACACAATGGAATACTACTCAGCCACTAAAAAGAATGAAGTTTTGCCTTTTGCAGCAACATGGATGGACCTGGAGGGTATTATGCTAGGTGAAACAAGGCAGACAGAGAAAGACAAATACTGTATGATATCACTTACATATGGAATCTAAAAAAAATAACAAACTAGTGAATATAACAATAAAGAAACAGAGTCACAGATATAGAGAACAAAGGTTACCAGTGGGGAGAGGGAAGGGGAGAGGGATAATATAGGAGTAGAGGATTAAGAGATACCAACTATTATGTATAAAATAAATAAGCTACAGGGATATATGGTATAACACAGGGAACATAGCCAATATTTTAAAATAACTATAAATGGAGTATAACCTTTAAAAATTGTAAATCACTATATTGTACACCTGTAACATATAAGATTGTACATCAATAATACTTCAATAAAAGATTTTTAGTAAGAGAATATATACATATAAAACACAGATAAGCAATAATACACACATATACATCTTCTATGGCTTTTATTATTAAAGGAGAAACGTGAAAATTAAACTGTCTTCATCTTAAGAAAAACTAAGTAAGGATTTTGATACACCTTTCCAAAACTACTTCCTCCAGAGAGATTTACAGACATTTGGCTTTAATGCATTTTTGGAAAGAATGTAAGGATGTTGGTTATATGGATATGAGAATAACATACATATTTTTTCAAGGGTAGAATACTTTATGCATATGCTGTGGCATTCCAGAAGGATGTTACTCTAGTAATGTTTGAACTCCTAACGAGAAACTGTGAATCATAAACTATTCATGGGAATATGGCCTGAGTTGTTGCACATTGACCTTGGTGTCCAACCAGGCGATGATTGTGGACAGGCTACCTGCATAGTTCTTTACTTCAGCACCAATTTCTATACTTTCTCTGCAGTCCTAAAGAATAAGGATCACTGTTTTGGCCTATGTTAAACAACCTATACTATATACTCTCAAGCAGTTAATACCTGTTAGTGGATGAGGATAATCATGCTGTACACATAGAAAGCATATCTGATTCAGAGAGAAATATGACATTTTACAACTAATAAATACCTATGAGATACTGTATAATGTAATAATTGCTTTACCTTATATATGCCTGTTAACTTGAAAAGTAAGCTCTCTTTCAAAATGCCCCTGAAATATACATTTCAATAATTATGTCATAAATTATTATTACATTACTTGAGTATGGGCCTCATTTTATGATTGTTTATATTTCTGAAACATTTTTCAGTAATAGCTCCCTACTGTTAGTTACTATAGCTATTATTACAGTGTTTGTTGACATTTAGAATACATTATAAGAGCTACACTTAAAATTTTTTTATAAATATCTTTATATAAACTAATAGTTCTTTGAAGGAAAGATCTATCTATGAGTCATTTTAGTATAGTTTTTTTTAAACAAAATACATTGCCAAAAACACCTATTAAATGGAATATAAAGGCAGTCCTGAGGGTCACTGGTGTTCTCCCCTTGCCTTTTCCCAAACTACTGGGAAATAGGGAAAGGGAAATGCTTTGTGAGAATGAAACTATGAAATAAATAAATAAGGGACTTGTACAGAAATGTGTGATACCACCATTGAGAAAATATGACATCATCCCCCACGAACATACCTAGAGAAGCAATGTGTCTATCAAAGTTTGGTCAGCAGTAGAAGCAGAGAAAAGGGAAAGTCTGAGGCAGGTGGTGACAGTGTGTTTTCTCCTCCTGAAGGTAGGGGGCGCTCTGCCCCAGGCCTGTCTTCAGAAAGAGGTTTTATAGACTAGTAAGAGGAGCCACTCAGATCATCTAATTCCTCTGGTTCTAATTTCATCCACACACAGAAAACTCACATATATTTTTCTTCTCAGGTAGCCAGAGATGGTTTTCTAACAGTTAAATCTCTTATTTTAAATTAATAAAGTATTAGTATTATATACTAGTCTGTGAATTTGCTTAATATAAATCTACCCATAACTGATGGACAACCTGACAAATAAATATCCAAACCTGAAAACTTAAGGGCCAGGACTTGCCCTGTGGTGACTTGTCAAAAAATAAAACTAAATATGGCACTTTATGGGGAACTTTCTAGGCAGCCAACTGGTTTTCTTTAAGGACAAACAACTTCCTGGACAATGTTCCTTTCCATTCAGGTTGTTCCATATATGACATCTGTCAGCAAGTACATTACAAGCTTTTCCATCAAATGTGGAGATTGCCTCATAATTTGTGTCTCTGTCCCTAACAAGTACAATACTAAATAAATAGCCAGGAATTGTTTTGATGTAATAAAATGTAACCATAAGAAATTCTAAAGCTGCAAGATTTTACTTTCTTCATATGTTATTTTCCTTGCTGCAGAAACAGATGCATTAAGAGCAGATAACTTTGATCAAAATAATATCCTATGCATTTATTCAGGAGACTTTTTTTTTTTTTTTTTTTTTTGCGTTACGCGGGCCTCTCACTGATGTGGCCTCTCCCCCTGCGGAGTGCAGGCTCCGGACACACAGGCTCAGTGGCCATGGCTCACGGGCCTAGCAGCTCCGCGGCATGTGGGATCTTCCCGGACCGGGGCACGAACCCGCGTCCCCTGCATCGGCAGGCGGACTCTCAACCACTGCGCCACCAGGGAAGCCCAGGAGACTATTTTGTTTCATGCAAAAATTGCTCTCTTCAAGTAAAAATGTACATAGGAAAAAATACCCTTATATAATAACAAAGAGTCATTAAAGAAAAGCTGCTAATTTCCTGTTTGTTTAGTATTCATCAAAGCTTCTGGAATAATGCTCAGAACTAGTGTAATGAATTACTGTTATATTCCTTGCTGCCTCATATTCAGAAGACAAAGTTCAATAGCATATGTAGTCTTCACTGTTTTATTCTTTATTAAGAATTCCGTTCTTAAGAATATGTTGTCTCTCTGGCACTATGTTCTAATTCAGATTGTAGAAGATGTATATTTAAAAGTGACATTGATTAAATTTGCATATTAATGCCCAATCACTAAAATGAAACTATTTTAGGATTTTAAGAAAAAGGCTTTAGTTTTTTCACGCTTAATTTTGAAAGGTATTCTCCTTTTGGCAGAAACTTGTAGAACATATAGAAAAATGAAATTACCCGAAGATTCCCAGCGAAACTGTTGGTATAAAATTATATTTCCAAGCTTTTCAGCATTTCTTTCAAATTTTTAAAATATGAAACTTCCTCCTTATTTGAATATGTATTTTTAAAACTTCCTATTCAATGGTGTTCTTTCAAAGATCTTAAATTTTAAAAAATGGCATGATTTCTATCACTTCATATGTGGACTCTAAAAAAACAAATGAACAAATTAACAAAACAGAAATGGACTCAAAGATACAGAGAACAAACTAGTGGTTACCATGGGGGAGAGGGATGAAGGGGATGGGCAAAATGGGTGAAGGGGATTAAGAGGTACAAACTACCAGTTATAAAATAAATAAGTTACAAGGATGTAATGTACAGCACAGGGAATACAGTCAATATTTTATAATGACTTTGTATGGAATATAATGTATAAAAATATTGAATTACCATGTTGCACACCTGAAACTAATAATATTTTAAGTCAACTCTACTTCAAAAAAAGAAAAAAAGATGACATATTGTGCTGAGAAACTTAACCACAGGTGATCACCTCTCCTTTGAGCTATGCATACTCAGCCACTGATATCTCATTTAGCTCCTGAAGTGTTGCCTGCATCAACAAAACACCTTCTTTTCAGTTTATGTTCAGCTACACATTGTCATGTTGTTCATGCCTATGGAAAGCACCTCCCAATGGCACTGGTAAATTGGCAGAATTAAAGTGTATGTATTTTTCATTTATAGCTCAAGAGAAGAAGTGATCATTTGTCCACCACCACCACATCTTCCTTCTCATTCTTCTTCTTTTGAACACTCGCTTTTCCCTTACTTAGGCTGGAATTAACTTAAGGAATAGCACTGTGTCTTATGCATTTCTACATCCTACAATAAATGCCCAGCATAGTCCTGCCACACACTTGTTGCTTAATACATGTTTATTGGATAAATAATATGATCAAATGGTCTAGCAGTTTTACTTATTTATAATAACTGAATTGCTAGGAAGCTCTTCAGATACCTAATGAATATTTGCTTACTTCAGTAATTGCATGGTGGTTCCCCCAAATCTTAAGATCATTGCTTGTCACCCCCAATTAATTACTTCAGAATGAAAAATGCCAACCACTTTGAGGCAATATCAATGGAATATCTTTATAGAAGCTTTTAGTACCAAAGTGAAGTATAGTGAATATAATAGTATTATTTGTTTTAGGTCAGTATATATCAATATATATAATCATAAATATGAAGATTTAAAAAAATTGCTAATCTACTTTGACAGCACTTTATAATTCAGCAACTAGCATGCATTAATTGAGTAAACTGTATGTAAATTTATTTCAAGATGAGAGTATCTGTGAGAAGTCATTAATAATACAGAGTTTCAGTAAGAAAGATAGATAAACAACACTCTAGGAAGGAGGAAAAAGTAACATTTCATTTGAGCTAAAGCACTCCAAAAAATCACTAAAGATAGTACAGTGATACTGACCAACCGGGATGATTGATAAAGATGGAGGAAAATTAACAGCCAATAATCAATAAAATGTCTCCCATTCAACAGAGGAAAACAGATGTTAGAGCAGAGAGCTTATGATACTACATTTAAATAAGAAAAAGAATGAAAAACTAAGAATATAAGAATAAACTATTTTCTCAGAATACTGAAGATTGCTGTGGTAGGGTGTTATATTATTCTGTGATTGTATAAATCTTCTTTTAACCTTTCAATTATACTCATTATGAATCACAAAGAAAAGATTCAGATGCAGGAATGCCACAGGATGTTGCAAGTAGTAGTTAACCTGAAAAACATTATTCGAAGTTGTTCAGTTAAATAGGATCTAACCTCACATAATATATTAATTACTGCTAGAAACTTGGTGGGTGTCCAATCACACCGTGAGTGAATATATAGTATAGTATCCAAAATCTGTTAGGACCAAAGAGCTGTGAATTAAATAGGGTTGGTCTCAGCTGGAACGCTATTAGACATACCATTGGAAAACAATTATATTTCCTTACTAATAGGAATTAATACCAACAGAATTCAAAGTAGAAAGGAAATATTAAAGATAAATATCAATTTCTTTTGTAAATGATTTTTCTTGAGCTAGCAGATTACTGGAGAAAAATATAGTTCTCTTAGTAAATTACGAGAGTAAATCACTAGTGATGAAAATGGTGATATTCAGAGCAAATTTTGAGGCTAAATGCATTCAACTCTTCTAGCAATATATAGTTTAGAAGTTTCCTTATGTTCAATATAAAATGAAGCACATATATGAAATCTTTTCCTATAAATAGATGTATATAACATTTTTTTAAAGGAAAGTATAAAATTCTTTGTTTCTTGTTTTTTGAATCAAGAAAAGGACAGTAAAACTACAGTAAATAAATATATCACAGAGTTAACTGAAAGATGGTGGAAGAGTAAGACGCGGAGATCACCTTCCTCCCCACGGATACACCAGAAATACAGCTACACGTGGAACAACTCCTACAGAACACCTACTGAACGCTGGCAGAAGACCCCAGACCTCCCAAAAGGCAAGAAACTCCCCACATACCTGGGTAGGGCAAAGCGGAGAGATCCCCAAACAGAGGATCGGTGCCGGCGGCACTCACCAACCCGAGAGGCTTGTCTGCTCGCCCGCCGGGGCGCGCAGCGCTGGAAGCTGAGGCTCGGGCTTCGGTCAGAGCGCAGAGAGAGGACTGGGGCTGGCGGCGAGAACTCAGCGTGAAGGGGGCTAATGTGCCACAGCTAGCCGGGAGGGAGTCCGGGAAAACTCTGGAGCTGCCGAAGAGGCAAGAGACTTTTTCTTCCCTCTTGGTTTCCTGGTGCGCGAGGAGAGGGGATTAAGAGCGCTGCTTAAAGGGGCTCCACAGACGGGCGCGAGTCGCGACTGAAAGCGCGGAGCCCAGTGACGGGCGTGGGACGCTGGGGCTGCTGCTGCCGCCGCCAAGAAGCCTGTGTGCGAGCGCAGGTCACTGCCCACACCGCCCATCCGGGAGCCTGTGCAGCCCGCCACTGCCGGGGTCCCGGGATCCAGGGGCGGCTTCCCTGGGAGAACGCACGGCGCGCCTCGGGCTGGTGCAACGTCACGCCGACCTGTGCCGCTGCAGGCTCGCCCCGCACTCCGTGCCCCTCCCTCCCGGCCTGAGTGAGCCAGAGTCCCCGAAGAGGCTGCTCCTTTAACCCTGTCCTGTCTGAGCGAAGAACAGACGCCCTCCATCGACCTACACGCAGAGGCGGGGCCAAATCCAAAGCTGAGACCCAGGAGCTGTGAGAACAAAGAAGAGAAAGGGAAACCTCTCCCAGCAGCCTCAGAAGCAGCGGATTTAAAGCTCCACAATCAACTTGATGTACCCTGCATCTGTGGAATACATGAATAGACAACACATCATCCCAAATTGAGGAGCCCGGAGTCAGTGCTGTGCCTCTGAGGTGGGAGAGCCAACTTCAGGACACTGGTCCACAAGAGACCTCCCAGCTCCACGTAATATCAAACGGCAAAAATCTTCCAGAGATCTCCATCTCAACACCAGCACCCAGCTTCAGTCAACGACCAGCAAGCTACAGTGCTGGACACCCTATGCCAAACAACTAGGAAGACAGGAACACAACGCCACCCATTAGCAGAGAGGTGGCCTAAAATCATAAAAAGTCCGCAGACACCCCAAAACACACCACCAGAAGTGGACCTGCCCACCAGAAAGACAAGATCCAACCTCATCCACCAGAACACAGGCACTAGTCCCCTCCACCAGGAAGCCTACACAACCCACTAAACCAACCTTAGCCACTGGGGACAGACACCAAAAACAACAGGAACTACGAACTTGCAGCCTGCAAAAAGGAGACCCCAAACACAGTAACATAAACAAAATGAGAAGACAGAAAAACACACAGCAGGAGAAGGAGCAAGATAAAAACCCACCAGATCTAACAAATGAAGAGGTAATAGGCAGTCTACCTGAAAAAGAATTCAGAATAATGATGGTAAAGATGATCCAAGATTCTATTTCCAAGATCCAAAATCTTGGAAATAGAATAGACAAAATGCAAGAAACAGTTAACAAGGACCTAGAAGAACTAAAGATGAATCAAGCATTGATTAAAAACACAATACATGAAATAAAAAATACTCTAGATGGGATCAATAGCAGAATAACTGAGGCAGAAGAACGGATAAGTGAGGTGGAAGATAAAATAGTGGAAATAACTGCTGCAGAGCAAAATAAAGAAAAAAGAATGAAAAGAACAGAGGACAGTCTCAGAGACCTCTGGGACAACATTAAACGCACCAACATTCGAATTATAGGGGTTCCAGAAGAAGAAGAGAAAAAGAAAGGGACTGAGAAAATATTTGAAGAGATTATAGTTGAAAACTTCCCAAATATGGGAAAGGAAATAGTTAATCAAGTCCAAGAGGCACAGAGAGTCCCATACAGAATAAATCCAAGGAGAAATACGCCAAGACACATATTAATCAAACTGTCAAAAATTAAACACAAAGAAATCATATTAAAAGCAGCAAGGCAAAAACAACAAATAACACACAAGGGAATCCCCATCAGGATAACAGCTGATCTCTCAGCAGAAACTCTACAAGCCAGAAGGGAGTGGCAGGACATAATTAAAGTGATGAAGGAGAAAAACCTGCAACCAAGATTACTCTACCCAGCAAGGATCTCATTCAGATTTGATGGAGAAATTAAAACATTTACAGACAAGCAAAAGCTGAGAGAGTTCAGCACCACCAAACCAGCTTTACAACAAATGCTAAAGGAACTTCTCTAGGCAAGAAACACAACAGAAGGAAATGACCTACAATAACAAACCCAAAACAATTAAGAAAATGGGAACAGGAACATACATATCGATAATTACCTTAAATGTAAATGGACTAAATGCTCCCACCAAAAGATACAGATTGGCTGAATGGATACAAAAACAAGACCCATATATATGCTGTCTACAAGAGACCCACTTCAGACCTAGAGACACATACAGACTGAAAGTAAGGGGATGGAAAAAGATATTCCATGCAAATGGAAACCAAAAGAAAGCTGGAGTAGCAATTCTCATATCAGACAAAATAGACTTTAAAATAAAGACTACTGGAAGAGACAAAGAAGGACACTACATAATGATCAAGGGATCGATCCAAGAAGAAGATATAACAATTGTAAATATTTATGCACCAAACATAGGAGCACCTCAATACATAAGGCAAATACTAACAGCCATAAAAGGAGAAATCGACAGTAACACAATCATAGTAGGGGACTTTAACACCCCACTTTCACCAATGGACAGATCATCCAAAATGAAAATAAATAAGGAAACACAAGCTTTAAATGATACATTAAACAAGATGGACTTAATTGATATTTATAGGACATTCCATCCAAAAACAACAGAATACACATTTTTCTCAAGTGCTCATGGAACATTCTCCAGGATAGATCATATCTTGGGTCACAAATCAAGCCTTGGTAAATTTAAGAAAATTGAAATTGTATCAAGTATGTTTTCCGACCACAGTGCTATGAGACTAGATATCAATTACAGGAAAAGAGCTGTAAAAAATACAAACACATGGAGGCTAAACAATACACTACTTAATAACGAAGTGATCACTGAAGAAATCAAAGAGGAAATTAAAAAATACCTAGAAACAAATGACAATGGAGACACGATGACCCAAAACCTATGGGATGCAGCAAAAGCAGTTTTAAGAGGGAAGTTTATAGCAATACAATCCCACCTTAAGAAACAGGAAACATCTCGAATAAACAACCTAACCTTGCACCTAAAGCAATTAGAGAAAGAAGAACAAAAACATCCCAAAGTTAGCAGAAGGAAAGAAATCATAAAAATCAGATCAGAAATAAATGAAAAAGAAATGAAGGAAACGATAGCAAAGATCAATAAAACTAAAAGCTGGTTCTTTGAGAAGATAAACAAAATTGATAAACCATTAGCCAGACTCATCAAGAAAAAAAGGGAGAAGACTCAAATCAATAGAATTAGAAATGAAAAAGGAGAAGTAACAACTGACACTGCAGAAATACAAAAGATCATGAGAGATTACTATAAGCAACTCTATGCCAATAAAATGGACAACCTGGAAGAAATGGACAAATTCTTAGAAATGCACAACCTGCCAAGACTGAACCAGGAAGAAATAGAAAATATGAACAGACCAATCACAAGCACTGAAATTGAAACTGTGATAAGAAATCTTCCAACAAACAAAAGCCCAGGACCAGATGGCTTCACAGGCGAATTCTATCAAGCATTTAGAGAAGAGCTAACACCTATCCTTCTGAAACTCTTCCAAAATATAGCAGAGGGAGGAACACTCCCAAACTCATTCTACGAGGCCACCATCACCTTGATACCAAAACCAGACAAGGATGTCACAAAGAAAGAAAACTACAGGCCAATATCACTGATGAACATAGATGTAAAAATCCTCAACAAAATACTAGCAAACAGAATCCAACAGCACATTAAAAGGATCATACACCATGATCAAGTGGGGTTTATTCCAGGAATGCAAGGATTCTTCAATATACGCAAATCAATCAACGTGATACACCATATTAACAAATTGAAGGAGAAAAACCATATGATCATCTCAATAGATGCAGAGAAAGCTTTCGACAAAATTCAACACCCATTTATGATAAAAACCCTGCAGAAAGTAGGCATAGAGGGAACCTTCCTCAACATAATAAAGGCCATATATGACAACCCCACAGCCAGCATCGCATCGTCCTCAATGGTGAAAAACTGAAACCATTTCCACTAAGATCAGGAACAAGACAAGGTTGCCCACTCTCACCACTCTTATTCAACCTAGTTTTGGAAGTTTTAGCCACAGCAATCAGAGAAGAAAAGGAAATAAAAGGAATCCAAATTGGAAAAGAAGTAAAGCTGTCACTGTTTGCAGATGACATGATACTATACATAGAGAATCCTAAAGATGCTACCAGAAAACTACTAGAGCTAATCAATGAATTTGGTAAAGTTGCAGGATACAAAATTAATGCACAGAAATCTCTGGCATTCCTATATACTAATGATGAAAAATCTGAAAGTGAAATCAAGAAAACACTCCCATTTACCATTGCAACAAAAAGAATAAAATATCTAGGAATAAACCTACCTAAGGAGACAAAAGACCTGTATGCAGAAAATTATAAGACACTGATGAAAGAAATTAAAGATGATACAAATAGATGGAGAGATGTACCATGTTCTTGGATTGGAAGAATCAACATTGTGAAAATGACTCTACTACCCAAAGCAATCTACAGATTCAATGCAATCCCTATCAAACTACCACTGGCATTTTTCACAGAACTAGAACAAAAAATTTCACAATTTGTATGGAAACACAAAAGACCCCGAATAGCCAAAGCAATCTTGAGAACGAAAAATCTTGAGGAATCAGGCTCCCTGACTTCAGACTATACTACAAAGCTACAGTAATCAAGACAGTATGGTACTGGCACAAAAACAGAAAGATAGATCAATGGAACAGGATAGAAAGCCCAGAGTTAAACCCACGGACATATGGTCACCTTATCTTTGATAAAGGAGGCAGGAATGTACAGTGGAGAAAGGACAGTCTCTTCAATAAGTGGTGCTGGGAAAACTGGATAGGGACATGTAAAAGTATGAGATTAGATCACTCCCTAACACCATACACAAAAATAAGCTCAAAATGGATTAAAGACCTAAATGTAAGGCCAGACACTATCAAACTCTTAGAGGAAAACATAGGCAGAACACTCTATGACATAAATCACAGCAAGATCCTTTTTGACCCACCTCCTAGAGAAATGGAAATAAAGACAAAAATAAACACATGGGACCTAATGAAACTTAAAAGCTTTTGCACAGCAAAGGAAACCATAAACAAGACCAAAAGACAACCCTCAGAATGGGAGAAAATATTTGCAAATGAAGCAACTGACAAAGGATTAATCTCCAAAATTTATAAGCAGCTCATGCAGCTCAATAACAAAAAAACAAACAACCCAATCCAAAAATGGGCAGAAGACCTAAATAGACATTTCTCCACAGAAGATATACAGACTGCCAACAAACACATGAAAGGATGCTCAACATCTTTACTCATTAGAGAAATGCAAATCAAAACTACAATGAGATATCATCTCACACCAGTCAGAATGGCCATCATCAAAAAATCTACAAACAATAAATGCTGGAGAGGGTGTGGAAAAAAGGGAACACTCTTGCACTGCTGGTGGGAATGTGAATTGGTACAGCCACTATGGAGAACGGTATGGAGGTTCCTTAAAAAACTACCAATAGAACTACCATATGACCCAGCAATCCCACTACTGGGCATATACCCTGAGAAAACCATAATTCAAAAAGAGACATGTACCACAATGTTCATAGCAGCCCTATTTACAATAGCCCGGAGATGGAAACCACCTAAGTGTCCATCATCGGATGAATGGATAAAGAAGATGTGGCACATATATACAATGGAATATTACTCAGCCATAATAAGAAATGAAATTGAGCTATTTGTAATGAGGTGGATAGACCTAGAGTCTGTCATACAGAGTGAAGTAAGTCAGAAAGAGAAAGACAAATACTGTATGCTAACACATATATATGGAATTTAAGAAAAAAAAATGTCATGAAGAACATAGGGGTAAGACAGGAATAAAGACACAGACCTACTAGAGAATGGACTTGAGGATATGGGGAGGGGGAAGGGTAAGCTGTGACAAAGTGAAAGAGCGGCATGGACATATATACACTACCAAATGTAAGGTAGATAGCTAGTGGGAAGCAGCCGCATAGCACAGGGAGATCAGCTCGGTGGTTTGTGACCACCTGGAGGGGTGGGATAGGGAGGGTGGGAGGGAGATGCAAAAGGGAGGGGATATGGAAACATATGTATATGTATAACTGATTAAATTTGTTATAAAGCAAAAAATAAAAATAAAAAAAATAAAAAAAATAAATATATCACAAAGCATATATTACAGTTGAAGATTGTAGTCATTTCAGGACATGATGGTGTTTTTTCCTGACCCCACAGAGCTTCACCTTTGCAGCTGTTCCATTTAACCTCCATCTGGGGGGTTAGCTTGACCCAAAGTCCTGAGATGAGTTTTGCTTTAGGCAGATGGGCTCTGAAAGAAGCCATTTGTCAGAAACCCTTGACTCAGTGCTGCTCCACTGTGACCTCGGTATTCCTCCAGGGCCCAGGCATCAGCTAGTATCTCGTTTCCCTTGTGAACCCCAATTCCCACTGACTGAATTTCCATTCAGTGTCTGTGCTCCAGAACAGCCACTAGCAGACTGGTTTTCTGGTACTTGGTCTGCTGATGTCAGATGGGCATTTGTCAGTTTCAGTGGTTTGACTTCCACTTACTGCTCTGCTGACCCACTTGAATTGACATCCTGGTTTTAGACTTTGAGTTTAAACCTTGGATAATAGTGCTTGTGCCCAACCTGACTTTGGGCTGATATGATTTCAAAACTGATCTCTAGAATGATCACTAGCTGTACCCTTTCCTGGATTAAGGGATAGTTGCTTGTATTTATAAAATAATAATAATAATAAGAATTATTATTATACTCTCAGAATTCTTAAGGAAACACTTCAAAATTTAAGAATGACAGTCTTTCAGTAGCATGAAGATGACAGGAATACTGAAAAATATTCTTGTTAATACTGAAAAGATTGGGCGATATCACGGTCAAGTGGTAGTCAAGGAATACTATGTTGCCTTTTAGAACTCAGACACTTAGCTTATTGTAACATACTTCTATGTATGTTATGCCATTTTACTTGAAACTTAGAAAGAGAGTAGCAAGACAGTGAAAATGAATTTGTAAACATTTTAAAAAAGATGATTAAAAATCATTGAAAGAAAAAGCAGGGAGAAAAATGCAAACAGGAGTAATATTAATAAATAAATTCCATCCCAGAGGAGTTTGATGCATAGTTTAGCTCTGTGCTTTCAAATTTGTTCGAAGAAATGGAAGAAATGTGATTCATTACATATATCCTGAAGGAAATATTAAACTTGTTGGTCAAGGAAAAGGCACAGTGTTTTGGAGATACGGAGTCCTATGGAAAACACTTCAGGAATCTTGACGTAGTATTTATTATTCAACAAATTTTGGTCACCTTAGTATCCACTAAAGTAGCTCTCACAAACTACATGTTTCTGACTTTTCCCCAAATGATGCTAGAGTCTAACACCATCCTAACAAAATAAGTAATTGCAAATATCAAAGTGTGATGCAATGAAGAATCTATTTTTCCAGAGTCAACAATATCAGATAAAACATTACCTTAAACAAGTAATGCTATGAAAAAAATTCCAGGGGAAAATCATAAACAGGAGAGCCTTTTTTTTTTTTTTCGGTCCTTTGAGGATTACAGGTCTACTCCCACAGTGAAATGAAGTGAAATAAATATGCTCCCTTTAAAAATAGAGATGAAATTAAAGGGGGAAGGATGCTTCCTTTTCTTCAAATTTCCAGCTAATGCTTATTTCCTGTGTTAAGTTATTTATGTCCCAATACCAATGAGAAGAGGTAGGTTATCTAAATTGCTGAGAGAGCATCCCAACTTTCTCCTGGAAATTAAATGTCTTACTTTTCTTTCTAATTGAGCTTGTACACATCAATGATATGTATCTTAATGTGCTATAAATATCTCCTAGATAACCAAGCATAAAAATGCTCACCTCTCAATTGAGCAAGTACATAAATTTTATGAAGAATATTTTATCACATTGGCAACAGATCTTAACAACCTGTAAGAAGAAAGTTAATGCACTTAAATGAACAAAATATGTATATATACATATGATATGTATATATGTGTGTCTGTGTGTGTATATATATATATATATATACACACACACACACACACACATAGATATACATACACACACTTTATTCATTGTTTTTCTGGCACTTCACCTGCTGGTGTGTGTGTGTGTATATATAGAGAAAGACAGAGAGAGGGAGAGAGCATTGCGATGCTTGTATTCCGTTTGTATTCATCCCTAAAATTCACAAAAGTAGAGAGAAGAAGATATCTGAAAGTCTCCATACAACAGTTTTTATATCCTGAAAACCAGCTTAACTTTTAAAAAATGAAGAAGTTAAACATTTCATATGGTAGGTACAACCCAAAATAGGGATAATGATCTGAATACATCCAATATTTTTTAAACTGATAAAGTTTTACATTTTATTCAAGAAGCAAAATATTATTTAACAAAAAAATTTTGAAACACACCCTAATTAGGAAAAAAATGAGGTGCATATGTGATAATTATTTATAAGGGACAATGAATGTATTGGTATTTTGTTAATTTTATCAATGAGAAAAATCTTTGTAAGAATTGTCAAGAAAGCCAGTGGATATTCTGTAAAAATTCCCTTATTACTAATAACAGTACTTGGGAGACTGGTGGGGAATGCATGATAAGGGACAAAATTATGTTCTAGGATTCATATATTTGGAGTTGGTAAATTGAGCAGCCACCCACCAGGAATTGCAAGCATCTACCGATTTCCCAGAGAGGAAAGTAGTTCATCAAGGAAGTCTCTTGAGACTTTGATTTACAAAGTGGAATTTTACAACAGCTAATTTAAGGTCAGAATATTCATGTGGGCTACCATATGGATATTTTTCAGTAATGATAAGAGCTTGCATTTAGAGATACATTTTCTTCTTAAACATTTAAATACTGAATTCAATTATTTCAGTAATGATATATTATCTAATCCAAAGCTACCTTCCTGAGTTCAATCCCCCTACTCTGCACATGTGGTTGCAGCTCTAGTTCTTTGTGAAGCTGGGCATATGAGTCTTGGGCAGAACGGCATGGAGGCAAATGCTTAAGTCTAAGTCATGGCCAGGAGGTCATTCACCAGGAATGCGCCTTGCACTGTGATGCTGACTTCCAAATTTCCTCACCAAATTTATTTTTAATACTTTCATTATATGATTTTTAAAAAGTGTTTCCTTAGAAGTTGCTGCTCTATTTTAGAATTTGCACCATAACTATCATCCCAAGAGTCATTCCATCTGGCTAGATTAGTACTGAGGCTAAAATAATCATAGATTCTGGAGGCACATTATTCTAGATACAAATTCCAATCCTGATACTTTTCAGTTGTAGAATCTTGGTAAGTTAAACTCTTGGTCCCTCTGTTTTCTCCTCTATAAAATGGGAATAATAATGATACCAACCTCAGAAGTTTCTTGTAAGGTTTAGGTAAGTTAATAAATATGAAGTATCTGGTACATAAAATATTACATAAGTATTTCTACTATTTCTCTAAATAGCAGCTTTATAATATTTCAGTGTATTTCTGTATTCATTAATCCATCAATAATATTATCAATGGAACACCTTCTTGAAGTATACTTTTAGATGAAAGTTCAACATGCAAAGGAAGTTCTGCTCTTGAAAAGGCTAGAATAGGGGCTATGTTCTGGAAGCTTCCTCATGTATTGCCATGGACTACTCTAACTCCCCAGAGCAGAGGTAGAAAATAAATTCCTTAAAAACGAATCTGAAATGTAGACTCTATCTCCTTAGTTATAATCTCCTGAGGTGGCTAAAAGAGTCCAATGTTCTACTAACATGGTGACTACGTACATTACATTTTTAAAAATTGAAATATAGTTGATTTACAATATTGTGTTAGTTTCAGGTGTACAGCAAAGTGATTCAGTTTATATATATATATATATATATATATATATATATATATGTATATATATATTCTATGTAGATGAAAATTTTAATGAAAGAAAAGGTACCTCCACACATTCAAAAAAGAATATTACATAGCCGACGTAAGCTTACAATAAAATAGCAATATGGGAGAGTCAATAATCACATGACTCACATATAATAAAGTTTGATCTTGAGAAGAAGTAATTTAAAGGAAAACAACTAAAAATTAATTAGAGAGGTATAAAAACTGTACAGTTATTACCATAATATTTACAAAAATAATTACTAACACCATTAAACAAGTCTATAATATAATTTTAAGTACTTATTAATTAGTAATACTTATTTCTAAAACTGGAAAAGATGGAAGACTTCTTTAAGACTTCTTCACTTAAAATGCACAGTTAAAGTGTATAACTCTTTGGTTGTTCTTAAGTATATATGGACACATATAAAAAACCCCATGCTCTTTAACTGTGCCTACTGATATTCTTTATTTATAGTATTTTACTATTCATTTTTTCATCCTTTAATCTGGTCATATGTGCCCTTCATGAATGGGTCAAAAATGATCAGGATTTTATTGTACAAATGAACTCCTGTTACATATATTATTTATGCATTTATCTGACTCTCTGTAAACCTTACACTTTTTATGCTTCAGAGGAATTTATTCTCTCTTCATATACACATATATACGCATTTTATATATGTGTGTGTTTATCCTAGATGGCATTCTCATAACACAATCTTCAAAATGAAGAATACCAATTCTATTACTTCAACATTACATTAAATTATGTTTTTATTTTCTTTTTCATCCCTCAGGGTAAAACCATTTGCTGAGTGGCCCTTACTGTTTACACTGATACAGAGGTTGTGTTTCTGTTCTGCCTGTTTCAGCTATACATTTTCATTTTTCTTTAGGTATTACAGAGAAAGAAAAAAAAACAGGTAATATCTATGGAGTTACTTTATATCACCAGACTGTTAAATATATAGCATCAGGTATTGGGGAAGAGGGTGAGGATGTGATTCATGGCATATCTAAATTCCATTAATAACTAGTCAGGTTACAATGGTATCCTTTTGAACTTTAACACTGAGGACAGTGTGTGCAGTGTTTGTTGAAATTTACTTATCATGCTCTTACTCTATGAAGGCACTCCACAGTGACTAGAAGAGTCAAAATCATCATCACCTTGGATCCCAGCTCATTAGCACTGCTGCTCAAAGCTCCCTAAATTACTGCTTAGGTGCCTTTCAAACACATCATAAGGATATCAGCAACCATTCCTGCCTATAAAGAGGCAAAACATTTTTCAATAATGCATCACAAAATTTTATACTCTGTTTCAGCATGCATATTCAATTCTACTTGGTTTAAAAAAGCAAAATCCAAGTCTGTACAATCAAGCTGGAGAGTTGATTGGATATATTGTTAATGCACTCTTGCAATGGTCCCCACCAAACAAATAGCATAGTTGAATTTGATTTGGTATCTGTAGAAAAGAAACCAGAATGTTACCTGTTATATAGGTGAGAACAAATTAGGTATTCTGTTGCTCTCTTTGGGTGATCTCAATTTACTTAAAAAATCATTTGGCAAGATAGCTATAATGTCTCTGTCAGTGAAAGTTGTGACTAGAAAATAGTTTTCTATTTTAAAAATAAATGTCTTGGCTTCATTCCAACATTTATTTTCAATAAATGCCTAAGCATTTATCTTGCAGCAGGAGACCATTATCCACTCACAACGTTCAATTCCTTTGACATTATCTCTTAAGTAAAACAGTAACGTTAAGAATAAAGGACTTGCTGATTGAAAGAGTATGTTAGTATGCTGGGTGGGTGAACAAATACTGTGGGTGAAAATCACCCCTTTAATAGTCCCTTGAAGTAGAAAAAGCATGGCTTCCTTCTCTTCAGATACACTGCGTATTGGGGCTTGTGGTAAAGACCTTGACCAAGTGAGCCTAAAAAGTGAATATTCCAGAATTTTCTAGATTAAATGACATCTCTCATATCATTTAATCTCAGATATAATTGGTTTACATGATCTCTCTTGAACATTTGTGTGTAATGCATGTTCACATGGTTTGTACTAGCTCTGAAGATCCAGGCTTACCCTATTTAAGGTACTGTTTTTGTGAAGGTCCTTCTCTAAGATGACAAGCCTATGTGTGGCTTCTCTTCTTCCAATAGTCAGTGGAAATTTTGGTCTCCCTGAATTTTGATAGGAAGTGGTTTCTAAGGTGATCAATGTCTAAGCATAGATGTTCATTATCAGATTTATGGTCTTTGTTTTAGAGCCAATCACTATTAAATTGTGTGTGTGGGTGAAGGGAGGTACATCACAGTACCCTGGAGAAGCATTCCCCATTCTGAAAAATCAGTACATCAGTGCGTACATTTAGGAAAAAGAAATTCTGGACACAGATCTGATAATATCACTCCTCTGCTTAAATATTTTACTTTAAGGAACACCCTCCCATCTGTTAAATAACTTCTCAACTCCTAAATATAGAAGGACAAGGCACTTAACACAGAATAAGAAGTGTCAAGGACTAGCTTAAATTTTCCACTGTACTCCTTCATTGGCAAAGCATCATCAGACTGTCAGTCACCTCACTCTCACATCTCATTTTGGACATAGACCATAAGCTGACATTTTTTTCTGTCTAATAGGTAATATTGTAGACAAGCTTTAAGCAAGTCCCCCTGCCTTCCAATAAGACTGCTGCCACTGTTAGAGCAGCACAGAAGTGTCGTCTAAATCATTTATAGTTGTGACTTTGGAACCTCAGTCAAAGTAGAGTAAATTTGACTTTCTGTGGTTGGCGGATTGAAGTTGGATTTTTTTTTCATTTCCATAATTGATTTTGTCTTTTGCATACTAAAGTTTGTGAATAACTGCCTCATGGCTCTGTTACATTCTTTTTCCTTCATGGCGATTACACTTATCACTTTCAGTGATAATGATCTTTTTCTTCTCAATGTCTACATCAATTTGTTTATACCAGTTAAGTGACACCTATCCCATACTTCTCTGTGCTTTATTTATTTGCAGCTATGTCTGATCATCTTTGGAGATGGGATCTGTATCTTTCATATATTACCACTTCTTCAGTACTCAGTCTAGAGCCTGGCTCATTGTAGAAAGCTATCTCACAATCACACACACACAAATAAAATGGTAGCACTCTCTGTATTCAACATTCAAA
This sequence comes from Mesoplodon bidens, assembly GCF_964165515.1. Taxonomy (NCBI): domain Eukaryota; kingdom Metazoa; phylum Chordata; class Mammalia; order Artiodactyla; family Ziphiidae; genus Mesoplodon; species Mesoplodon bidens. The sequence continues at coordinate 68,977,260 of NC_138162.1, read as the reverse complement.
CTACAATGATACCCTGAAGTCAAGGCTACCCAGCATCAGTGCAGGTGTCACCTTAGTCCTTGCAAGTCCTTTTTCAGCAGGCTCCTTTCAGCCATACAAATGCATAAGAAGGTGGGAATGAAAAGGGGCCCAGGATCTATGCTGCAGAAAGGATGTGAATGCTGTGTTGATCTAAAATAAATCCACATTCATCATTATAGTCACAATAGTACCTCTCAGGCGTCTGTATTTCTAGGACAGGTCATTACAGAACCACTTGGAGAAACTCAGTGAGAAGCAAACCAAAGCTGTGTGTTCCCAGGTGCTATCTAACACCCCTGATTCTGCAGACGGTTCAGTGTAGGGAGTTAGTAAACCAAGACTGGCCATCCAAGATGGCAGATATTTTTCTGTTTAAAAACTCTTGGTGGTACAATAAGACATGAAGCAATGTTCTGACGAAAGCTGTCATACCCATCATCACAAAAGAGGAAATACTGTTTGCCAAAACATAGGCTTATACTGAAATATAAGACTCAGCCATATGAAACTTGTTAGGTATCACTGTAAAGATGCTTCTATGGAAAATGTCCACCATACAAAGCTTAAGGGTTTCTTACAAGAGCTCTAGGCAAACATCTCTTTTTGGGCTTAGCATAATGAAAGCAGTTAATTTTTTTATGGAAATAATAAATCTCAGATAGGTATCTAAGATCATATGATCTTTTTATGGACAATTAGAAAGCTCAGAAGCAAGTGGGCACCCTAACTCTTATAAGTGCAGAGGTATATGAAATGGATTTCTATATACTAATTTTATTTCTGACTTTAGTTTTGTACTTTATGGCCTTGTACTCTGACTTTCTCAGTAGTTTTATACAACCTTTTTTTTTTTAACTGCATGAACTCCTTTATGTAATCACCTGGGATTCAAATAAACAACATAATCCCAAATTATTTGCTCCCTCCTTTGTGTCAATAGTCTAATTTCTTCTGACTGCTAAACAAAGTGTCATGGTCTCATTCTCCTATTTTAATTCCAATATAAATTGATCATAAATATCTTTGGTGATTAAAAAAAAAAAAACTCATATTTTTCTAAGACGCATGTGCCCCAGAGGAGGACCAGAAAGCCATCTGCACTGTGCTTCACTCTGATTATTACTCTTATTTTGAATGTGGAACTGAAAATATAAGATTTGAAAAGAAACTTGAAATGAAACACTACAGTATTACCTAATTGAGCAGAAATCATCAACTTAACAATAATAAATCTCATACTAAAAAAAGCAAAAGTAAATTATCCTTCAGATGATGAGGTCAGCTAATCTCAATCTTTTAAGATCCCCTTTTTCTGAGATTGTCCAGCTGTCATCAAAAATGAACTCTGATGATTTTTCAATTTTAGTGCTCTGTACAATTCTTTTTTTTTTTTTTTTTTAGATTGCAAAGTTACTTCTATGAAAACTCACAGGATGACTGGTACCCTAAAGTCAATTCTCAATCACCTTTGGCATGGGAAATAGGATTATATGGACATTTGTTGACAATTTCCAGATATCCCTCAATCACAGTTCTCTCAATATCTCCCATCACCAAGTTTTTCTTAGAAGGTCTGCAAACAAGAAGCAAAACGTACAGATTTGAGTTGAACCTCATTTAACTTCTCCAAGCTTACTGAGGAAACTGAAATTTCTAAAGATATGTTGTAGGAAACAGAATATGAAGAGAGGAAACAAAGGTAAACCAGACACAGAATAGCTGCCACCTGAATTTGAGTATAGCCTGCACTGGGACATGCACTAGAATAATCCAAATTGATCAATAAACATTTGTTGAGCTTGCCTGGGAAGGAAAGGAGGAAAAGAAAACAACGTTTAGCAAAGAGAACAGTAACAATATATTCTGTGTATTCTAGATCTTCAAATCACAAAGGACTCACTATCTGAAGCTTTCAGGTATTCAGGTGAACCTCACTAGAGGAGAGACATTATCAATCAGGGAGACTATGGAGCCTAAGAGCATTGACACAAAAAATATTAGCAGAGCAAACCAAGCAACCCTGGAAAGACACATGTTAGCTGGAGGTTAAAGAGCACTGAAGAGCTTGTCTTATTTTCTGTTTTCAATTCAAAGAGAACTTGTGGGCTGCTAATGTCTCAAAAATATATTCTAATGTATGTATGTGCAATAGATTGTAAGGATTAGAAGTGTAGGCTATGGAGTTGGTCAGCTGGGTTCTTGATATGATTCCACCTGTGATTTTGGGCTCATTGCTTAAATTCTCTGTGCCTCCATTTCTGTATCTGTCAAATGGAGATAGTGTAAATTCTCACATAGCCTCATTGGGCTATGTGGGGATTAAATGAGTTAGCCTGGCATATAATAAGAGTTCAATAAATGAGTGTCATTATTTATATTAGAATACTATCTTAATGATGATATACAAAAAAGAGAAAATTTAGAATAATTCTATTGGCAAGATAATCCTTGATAACAAGTAAAAACACACCTAAAACCATCAAACAAAATACCTTAGTATATACACTCAGCATAAAAATGCAAACCACATTGTAAAATAAATAGGGGAAGTGAAAAACATCTTTTCATCTTTTACCTCTTTTGTCAAGAGTTTCTTATGAGGTATTTCAGAAAAATGTATAAATAGCTATTACACATTTTTAAGCTATTTACACAAAAGTGATCATACCACCCATTATACACATTTTTCTGCACCTTGTTTTTTTTGTCCCCCACATAGTAATATATCTTTGGGAGCCTCCCCTATCGGTACATGCAGTGCACTCCCACTTTTTTATCGGTTGCATAGTAGTCCATGGTATAGATGTAAAATAATTTATCTAACCAACTCTATTTTTGGAAATTTTGGTTGTTTTGGTAGCTGATAAACACAAATAATATTGCAAAAATATCTATAACATCTATTCATACATTACTTAGAGTATTTCTTTGAGAAATTCTTAGGCATATTCTTAGCAGTGGGATTTCCAGATCATAAATATGGATTTCTTAAAATTTGATATTGTGAAAATGCTCTCCAAAGGGTTAATATCAATTAATACCCACCCCCATCTATTCTCTCAATAGCATCTGAGAAGTCTTGCCCTGGAAATTGTTTAAACTTTAAATTTTGCCAATGTTAAAGTTTATTAAAGTATGATTAACATTCTAACTTGATTTTTCTCTGCCAGCTAAGTGAAAACAATGCCTTGATTATAAAACATTTTGTGTTATTGTCATTTTTATAAAAATATAAGTATAGTCAAAATAGTTATTAAAAAACTAGGTGTGGGCTTCCCTGGTGGCACAGTGGTTGAGAGTCCGCCTGCCGATGCAGGGGACATGGGTTCGTGTCCCGGTCCAGGAAGATCCCACATGCCGCGGAGTGGCTGGGCCCGTGAGCCATGGCCACTGAGCCTGCGCATCCGGAGCCTGTGCTCCGCAATGGGAGAGGCCACAACAGTGAGAGGCTTGCGTACCACGAAAAAACAAAAACAAAAACAAAAAACTAGGTGTTTTTGTTTCACCTCATAGAAGGATTTTCAAATACCATTCTCCCATGAGATTTTTATGGTCAAAAATTATTAACATCCTGAATGCAGAAAACTTCTCTCTCTCTCTTTCAAAATATTTCTTTCTTTGTAGGGTTATTATACACACACAGAGACACAATTACACAATTACACATGGAGAGGCACCCTGGAAGCTCTCTACTACCAAAAACAGAGCACAGCTACTTCAGGGCATATTACCCCTAGAGTTACTATTTATCAATAAAAGAAACCTAATAGATTAAGGATTTAGTAAAGTTAAATCACAAATTTGTCTGAAGGGTGTTAAGCTGTTACAAATGTAAGATATAAGTCAATATATATATATATATATATATATATAAGTGATACTTTATGTGTTTCTTTCAACGGATCAAACAGATTTCTCAAATTTGAGGTTAACCATTAAATTTCCCCAGGAATCTATGTTTAATACATCTAAGTAAAATCTACTAAATTTTTCTCCTGAAAATTAAAAAAAGGGACATTGTTTGTTTTCATGAAATTCTGTACTCATTCAGTTTCTGAAATCAGTCAGGAATCAAACTCTTCACTCTGTTGCCTTCATGCAAAATGGCTGGTTACATTTTATTTGTAAATCTCAGTGGGTTTCTAACACATTCCAAGAACAAAATATAGCCAACTTGGGATAATTTACCAAGTGTAAATGTAGGGACTTTCTTATGAGCACGGCAGATTAATGATTACTACGAATCATGCCAATATATTTCATATTAGAGTACCATAGTCTATAGAAATATCTTGACTTTCCTCAATGTTTTAATAACGGTAAATGTCTGGGAGAAGAATCTCTCTTTAAATCTGTAGGAAAGAGATTGAGAACAAGTCATGCATGCCAAGGGTAGAAGTGATTCTCTGTTGCTTTATGATTTAGTCTTTACTCAATGATTTTATACAAAATAATTTTTCTACAAAATAAATTATAATTATAATGTACTCAAAAAAGAAAATCCTCCTTGTTATTTATATTGCTTGGTGATATATTATTGTCTCCTCAATATTCTAATTTCCAATTATAAAATTTAAATAATTCTTCAAAATTTTAATACAAGGATAAATCATGTGGGAGCCCTCTGGTGGCCAAAACAATGCTATTAGATTTTCACTAGATAAGTTCAGGCTTGGTGATGGGAAGATTCTCCTTGGAATTCTAAAACTTTATTTGGAAACTACCTCATATTGATATATTTATAGTATATTGATTCACTTTATAGGTTACAAAGTGCTAACATATTTTAGTATCTTTCCCCAACCTCATAAAGTAATATTTTATGTACAGAATTCAATATTTAAGTTGTATGGAAAAATATTATATTTTTATATGAATGTAGAGACTCATAGATTATCTTAGACTCACAGTATCATTGAATCATAGAATTTTACAGTAGGAATAAATCTTAGAGTTAATTTAGTGAAATTCCCTCATTTAATGAGTAAGGAAAATAAGGTCAAGGTAGGTTAAATGTCTTACATATATGGTCATGGAGTAATTACTGGGAGTGCTGGGATTAGAGTCCGTTTCTATATGTTGCAACATCAAGTTCTCTGGAAAAATGTGGTCATTTAACTTTGCTTCAAATTGTCTCTATTCTCTTTACATGGGATTTTTACTTATGGTTAATTTAATCTTGTTTCTTCCTTTCAAAAAAAAGTTCTTGCTTAGGAAAAGTTTTCCAGGTTAAGACATGAGCATCAAGTGATTTGCAATTTAAAAATAAAACAGAGGAATAAAAAGCAGAAACAAAATAACAAGGAATATATTAGTTTTCTATTGCCGTGTCATAGATTACCACAAAATTAGCAGCTTAAGACAATACACATTTATGAGCTCACATTCTACAGGTCAGAAGTTCAGGCACAGAGTGGCTGGGTTCTCTGCTCAGGGTATCACAGGACTGAAATAAAGGTGTTGGCTGGGCTTTGTGTTTTCTGGAGGCTGTGGGGAGGAATCTCCTTCCAAACTCATTCAGCTTATTGACAGAGATTAGTTCCCATGGTTATAGGACTCAGGTCATTCTTTCTTGCTGGTTTTGGCTAAGGGTTGCTCTCAGCTCCCAGAGTCCATTCTTAGTTCCCTGCCACATGGTCCCTCCATTTACAAAGCCAGCAGTAGAGAATCCCCTTTTGTTGAATCCTTCTCACACTTCAACTCTCATGTTTAGGAAGTGCCTATACTCCAATATAAAATAAAATTTTACAAAAAGATTAAACAATAAATAAAAATAAAAACGTGCCTGAATAGGAGACTGTGAGGATAAGGAAATGAGAATGGTCTGGATCTTTACATTGTTCAGAATAATAAACAGCTTTAAATGCAGAAAAAAAAAAGGTTACTATTTAAATTCAGGCTAGAGATACAATAGTCTGGACCAGAGGTTTAGGAGTGAAGGTGATAAGAATTGGATTCTGAATATATGTTGAAAGTAGATCTAATAGTATTTCTATTGTGTTCAATTTGACATATGACATTTAAAAAAAAAGGAGTTAAGAATGACTTCAAGATTTTCAGTCTGAGTGGCTAATTAGATGGAACTGCTGTCATCTGAAGAAGATGATGGAGTAGGTGAGAAAAGTCAGGGACTTCATTTTTGGACATCTTGCATTTGAGATATGCAAGTGAATACACTAATGGATAAGTAGGCAGCTGATACATATCTCTGGAGTTCATGAGAGAGATCTAACTTGAAGACACAAACTCAGAAGTCATTTTGAAGACTCCCAAAGATGGTATTTTAAAGCCAGGAGACATGATAAAAACACAAGGGAGTGTGTCAAGGCAGAAAATAAAAGAGAGCTAATGACTGAGCCCTGGAGTTCATCAACATTAAGAGGTCAGAAGGTGAAAAACAAGTAAAGGAGATGGCAAAAGAGAAACCAGTGAAAGGGAAGGAAAGTCAAAGCATGTGGTACCACAGAAGGCAAGAAAAAAAACTGTATCAAGGAAGGAGTGATCAACTTTGTCAAATGCCCAAAATAAGAGTAAATGAAGTGGGCTCTGAGACTGGATCATTGGATTTAGCAATTTGGAGACCACTGGTGTCAATGGCAAGTGTCAGTGTCACCACTGGGGCAGTTTTAAGAAAGAACATGAGAAGAGGAATGGCAGACAATGAATACAACAATTTCAGGGAATTTTACTGCAAAAAGGAGACAAGAAATGGGAAGGGTGTAGTTGGCAGAACAAACGGATCAATGGAAGGTTTGTATTTTTTTTTTAAATCTTTGTTACTTCTCTACAATCTTGTAGAAATGAAAAATTGATATAGGACAGAGAGGAGAAACATTAGAGCAATAGAAATCTTTAACCAACGTGGTCAAGGAGCATCTAATGTAGATTATTCTTGTTGGATAATAACAATGGGCTTATTGTTTTTCATGTCTACCAAAGCCTATGCCATAATAAACCAATTTAAACATGAATACACATTTAAACATCGTCACAGCAATTTCATTATGAATCACATGGGTGATGGCCACCCTTTGCTTATAGATTTTACTAAATATCACTGATTACAAGATATCATTTTCTTTGTTTCAATCACATTTAGAGACAGTGAGTTATGTTGAGAGGAGTAGTGAGGGGGCAAAGAAGTGTGAATATTAGTAGAACTAATCAGGTTAATCAGTGCATGCATATCAAAGAAGCATAGTTTAAGAGTCAGTTTTGGGCCCCAAATAACAATGACCAGCTCAACTACATTTGCTAAAATAATTCTCCCTCTAGATTCCCCCTTCTTTATTTAAAAAATAAATACATTGTCCTAGATGATCTCTAAGGTCCATTCTAGTAAATCTAATACAAAAACATTTCTTGAATTTGTATTATGTATACGAAATAAGATATAAAGCTGGCTCCTTTCAGGTAGTGACAAAGGTGGAGTTAGAGTCAACTGACAGAGTGAGGCAAATAAATCTATAAAATAGTGCCAAGTAACAAGTAGAAGGCTTCCCAAGGGCATTTGGCTCTTAAATGCAATATGCACTCATATATCTCTCTCATTCCTCCTCCTCATTTGCTAACCCATCAGTAGACTTCAATTCTCTTGTGCCTGGATTCCTTTCTCATTATATATTTGAGAGCTTTGGAATTAGGAGTTTTCTTATTTTAACTGTTTTCCAACAAATGGCTGATTTAGACACTAGCAAAATCTGGTTCTATAAATACTGTGAGAATATATGGGTAACTGGAATAGAGGCTGATGGGAAGTGTTTTCTTTCCGTGGGAATTTGTAAGATGTCAGATATTAATCTTACATTGAAATTTAAGCTCTTGCAGATCTGAATTTAGACCAGATAAAATTCTTTTCAGTTTGTCTTTTTTCTTCCCTAAAAGTTTGTGGACTTCCATCAACCTTATGTTACAGAGAGAAGAAACATGAATGTTATCGTTAGATCTGAAAGGAGGTAAGACTTAGGGCCTGGTGAATGCTTCAGACAGCTTTAGGTCTCATGCCTGGGGAATCATATATGGGTCCCTCTGAAGCTTCCAGAAGATCTAAAATGTAGCCAACAATCTTAAAAGACAGCAGAAGAATCATAGAAAGGTTCTAAGTAGCAAGTGAACGAGGGAGAGAAACAAAGTAGTTAAACACAGTTCTTTTGGCCAAAGATACTGCAATATCACTATTAAAACAGAGAGTGTGCTGGTCAATAGTTTTTAAAATTAAAAAAAAACACACAACAACTCAGAGTTAAGAGGACAATATTGCAGACTATTTTAGGATGACCCTGTCTCAAGCAATTGGAATGTATTTGACATTATAAAGGTAGTATAAATATATTTAGAGATTGAACTTGAGAGTTATGTCTTTCTCATTTTTTTTTTTCAGATGACATCTTTACCTACCACAACTATTTCTCTCTTCCCTTTACTGTTAAATTTCTACTCTGTGATTCTCTGGAATTTTCACTTTACTCCTAACAGATAAACTACTGCTTTGGTGTTAAGCTGAACTGACTTCTTCCTTCATCCTGTGGACAGATTATACAGAGAAGAATAAGATTTTCTATATGGATGTATTTTTGCCATTTTATAAATAAGGCATTAAACATGTTTTAATGTTTAATTAAACATTAAAACATGTTTCTGACCACATCTACTAGAAGATCTGTTGTCCAAAGAGCTTTCTGAAAGAGTATATACTAATATTCTTTGCATTGTTGTTCAAAGGCATTTATAACATTTTGAAAAATATTCAAATATTTGAAAAATATTTGAAAAAATAGGTATGTTTACTGTTTTTTCCATTTAGTTTTGAATTGGTTATATTCAGTTTGGTGTCTATTTAGAAATACATATCAAAATCATATTTTACCATGTGCTTATTACTTTTCCAGGTATTAAAATGATTTTATTTCAAATAGCATCTGTTACTTTTGTTGGTTAAAATATATATTTGCTTGACATAATGAAATCATAGGAGTGTACACAGACATGTTTACACGTGCATGTGTATGTGTATCTATAATAGTTTAATAAATATTCCTAGAAACACTTCAGCTTCAGTTCATCCATAAAGAATTTGGAAAGGCAGCTTTTAAGGAGTTCAGGACTAAAATAAATGTCAACTTTTTGCCTGCACAGAGAACCTTTCTAGTTGCAACCCTGAGTATATATTTGCTAACCATGCCGATGTTCACAAAGGAACTGACTGGCTCCCGTGCTCCAGAAAGCAGTTTGTCCACAAGCTCAGTCATTCTACCTCTCAGGAGTCACTGCAAAGACCCAGTGAGACTGGAAGAAATAAAAAGCATATATTGAGAAGGGCCTGCGCCTGAATCAGATTCAGACTTTCTGATTAATCCAACACCTATATGTTCAGAGCACCCATCATTAACGTCATTAAGCTGCTTGTTTCTTAATTGCATTCTAGTGTAGGGGACTCAAGGCAAAAACGAACCAGCTCTGAGAAGCCCACAATCAAAGTTGATTGCGTCCAACCTTACTATTGCATCTCTATTAACCTACAAGCTGCGTGGGCAGGACTTACAAAAAGCACTTTGGGAGAAAAACCGTCTCCTTCAGATTTTGCTACACTTGCATTTATTATGAATTTTCTGGAAATTATGAGGTAGAATTGCTAATGACCCCTGTCAGAGACAGTCATTATCTCAAACTGTGAATACTGGTTGTCATTTTCAGAGTCAACAGATGTTGACCTTAGGGTGGCAACTTTTCCTTCATTGTATGAACCTAATCAACATTATATCCTTCAGTTTTCTATAAAATGCACTATCCAATTAGACAGCAAGCTTTTTAAAAAGAAAGGTCTAGGGTTAAAATCTCATTTAAGCTGCATTAGGCTAAATGTGGCTTTGGGCTATTTGTATTAGCTGAAGCTATTTATGATTTCTCTAAAGGAGAGGAAAGGACACTTTGGGGACTACAAATAAATTGATTTAATGGTATGCATGACTTCACATTCTATTTCTATAAAACTGGCTCTTTGTTAGAGGTTGTGAAGATTTTTAACAATATTCCCATTAGCATTTTTGTCCTGATCTTCATAAAAACACTGTTCATAAATTGGCAAAGACACAGCTAAAAAACAGTTCTGCAGTATAGATGGGATGCAGCAATTATTACTTGCACAAATTAAACTGCTTAAAATCCACTAAATCTAGTCACTATTGAGGTAGAAGTATGCTATGAATTCCCAAGCCCAGTCAGCTTTCTGTGGAATTACATACCGTCTTCCAACTTGCTTCTAAGCTCATTTTCTTCATATGACTTTCCCAATCAGACTCCATTTGATACTGATAATGGCTTAAATGGCATTTGACTCAGTTTAATTTTCATATATCCCTTCATTCATTTATTCAGCAAGTATACTGAGTGTCTACCATACAGAGGCAGGAAGTTGGGCTCTGGTAAAACAATGAAAGGGGAATCATAGACCCTTACTTTCACAGCTCTTACAGACTAGGGGAAATGCAGATGAGAATTCCATTTCAAAATGTAAGCATAACTTTCGAAAAACATTTTTCCTATCTTTGTAGATAGTCTCTAGCAAGAATGCTTTAGTGATTTGGTTACAGTACATTATATGAACTAAAAATTCTATGTGTTTTCCTTGTAGGAGTCAGTTTTTGTAACAAAAATCATTATGTTTTCAAATTTAATATTTATGGTACCTATGCTGTGTTTAGATCTTAAATTGCCCTTAAATGGAAGTGATTCTAAAAATCTGACCATTTGATCTTTTTCATTTTGGGTACTAGACAGCCGAAGAAGACTATTTCCAGTAGAATGACAGTTGCATGAAGGGGTGGGGCAGGGGAGATGATTGGCAAAACCATAAGAGAGAAAAGGTAAAAACTGGGCAGTCCTTTATCTCATTATAACAACTACAAATAAAAATATCTGAATCTATGAAAAATTTTTGCTTGGAATTAGGCAAGATGAGGCAAATAAAATTTTATTTTCCAAGGGGAGGTTTTTGGAAAATTTATATGTCAAACATTTTTTCCTAAAAATTACTATTTGAGGAACTAATCATTGATTTGACAAGGCCAAGATTGTGTCTGGGATAGTGGGAGGGTGGATGCAAGTTTGTTTGCATCTCTGCAGCAGGTAAATTAGGATATGATATTGAAAGTAAAATGAATAGTGGGAAAAATGTCATGAAAAATTATCAATTTGAATGTATAAGATGTGAAATAAGTATAATGGAATAACCTTCTAGAACACTACAGAAAAAATCTGGCTAAGATAACAGAATTAATATAAAAATTGTTATTTAGCAACTGCAGGTCCTTTTTATTAGTCTGTAGATTCTTTGTAAATAATGGTAAATTATATATTTATAATGTTTAATAATAGATACAATAATACAATAATAGGAAAAGATGCCTAGTCATGTGAGGAAGTAGATTTGATAAGCTATTACTGTTGATATCTCTCACTCGGTTACAGAGAAATACAAATTAAGGCAAAGAAGCACTAAAGTCAGATGTGTAAATCATTGCTAGAAATTACCTTAAATTCTACTAAAATGAAGTAACTATAAAGAATGTCAGTACAAAATAGGGATGAGTGGGTTGCTATTCTAATACATGACCAAATATTATTTTTAGTCCTGAGGTTCTCAATTTATTTTATATAAAACCATCATTTCCAGGAAAAAAAATAGCAAATTATGGTATGTTTATATGAATTGAATTTTCTTTCACTGGAAGGACAGATCGTTTCAGGGCCATAATGTGTGTCAGATTTATAACTAAATTTTGGTGAAAACGTAAATGCTTATAAGCATCCTTTTTTAATATAATCCTTCTATTTAAAAAAACTCAGTTTTCCTTCCTTTCAATTTATCTTCTATATTATCACCAGAGATATCTTTCAGAATATCAATTTGATCAAGTCATACTGCTACTTATTAATATTCAGTGATTCCTTATCATAATAGTTAAAGCTACTTATAATTTGATCCTGGACTAATACTTTTACAGGCCCTATATTTTGCCCTTTCCTGGCATTTCTCAATTTTGTATCTGATTTCTTCTTTTTCTTTTCATAGTATTTTCTAAAATGCACCTAATTTCTTCACTGTTGGATTCAATCCCAGTGTTGATCTTTTTTTTTTTTTTAATATTTATTTATTTATTTTTGGCTGTGTTGGGTCTTCGTTTCTGTGCGAGGGCTTTCTCTAGTTGCGGCAAGCGGGGGCCACTCTTCATCGCGGTGCGCGGGCCTCTCACTATTGCGGCCTCTCGTTGCGGAGCACAGGCTCCAGACGCACAGGCTCAGTAGTTGTGACTCACGGGCCTAGTTGCTCCACGGCATGCGGGATCTTCCCGGACCAGGGCTCGAACCCGAGTCCCCTGCATTGGCAGGCAGATTCTCAACCACTGCACCACCAGGGAAGCCCCCAGTGTTGATCTTTTAAGGTTGAGCTTAAGTGTGAAATTTTCTCATATCTGCATGAAAGATTAGATTTTTCTCCCTTGTATTTTGTTTATATAATAATGACTATGTCAACTATATATGTTACACAACCATTTATTGAGTGAGAATGTGTGAGACATTCTTCTTGAAACTGGTAGACAGGAATGACAAAGAGTCAAAACCCCCTACTCTTCTGCATCTTCTTCATGTACGTTGAATACTTACACATTCATCATAACAATTTATAAACTCCTTTTGAAATAGCCAACATTAATCATTCTTGAGTTCAACCACAGAGAATTTAGCTGAGCACATAGAACATGCTCATGTGTTGGCTATATTTTTAAAAGACTGAGTGGAATTAAACATTTATTTTTGAGCCATTTGGAAAATTGTCTTCCTTTTATATCACAAACATATAAAAAATGGGCAAGTATATGATAGAGAAGTAAATATATATTAAATATTTATATAGCATTTCTATAGATTTTCCTTAAAAGCTTCCTTAGTCATGCATTTTAGAGAAGTAGTACCAGAGTCTTCCTTTATCATAAATAAATATATAGACAAATACAACACAAATAAGCATACACTGGCTCCTAGAAAACATATTTATGGTTCTTCTTTATGCTCGATAAAGAGCAAAGACTATATTTAAAAATATCAACCAACTGCAAACAATAACACAGTGTGATATCTACAGTTCAAAGATGATACATCTCAAGAATGACATGTGAGAAAGCAAGAATGGGGTCCCTCATGGTACTATACTGTCAACAGTGTCAGGGAAACACCGAGTAATGTGTCTTGTATAACTTCATTTCTAAAAGATGTATCTGTCCCAGATGGATAAAAAACGGCATATTTTCTGTTCTTGAAGTTCACTTATCCCCAGGAACAATTTTTAGCTGACTCCCAATGGGTCAGTATGTGTTCACAGCTTGTCAATATCATCTCCATCCATTATTTTAAAAATCTATGATACTTTTCAAATCCATAAATGAGGACTTTCTTGACACAATAACAATAACAAATTATCACACTTGACGTATTGCATTTTGAAAGGAATTGTATAAACCACTTTAAATTATATGAAGGAAAAGTGGTCAGTGGTGTAAAGTATATTCTTGGTAAGACTTTTTTTTTTTTTAATTTTATTTATTTATTTATTTATTTTTATGGCTGTGTTGGCTCTTCATTTCTATGCGAGGGCTTTCTCTAGTTGCGGCAAGTGGGGGCCACTCCTCATCGCGGTGCGCGGGCCTCTCACTATCACGGCCTCTCGTTGCAGAGCACAGGCTCCAGATGCGCAGGCTCAGTAATTGTGGTTCACGGGACTAGTTGCTCCACGGCATGTGGGATCTTCCCAGACCAGGGCTCGAACACATGTCCCCTTCATTGGCAGGCAGATTCTCAACCACTGCGCCACCAGGGAAGCTCTTGGTAAGACTTTTTAATCAAATGTTTAAGAAATTATCAAATTAAGAAGAAGCAGCTCTAGTTTACTAAATGCTATTCAAGCTCCTAATTTACTACACTTTCCTTGGGACTTTTGCGCTGTAGGGAAAAATAATCATCGGTAATTAATTTTTTTGTTACTGTACCATAGCCATATTCAAAGTGGATATAAAACATATATTTTTTGTTTCTTTTTTTTTTGCCATTCAAAATGGGGAATCACAATGTCAAAATAGCAATTACTAGTCCATATCTCAAAAAGGCATCATAAATACCTTTGAAAATCATAACAAGTCTTGACATTGTAGAAAATGGTAATGGACTTAGATATTCTCATATAAGAGCTGATTTTGTACTCCTTGTACTTGAACAGCATCACAAATTAGGACACTTGGAATAAATGGACTCTCAAAAGTTCCTATTATACTTAGGAGGCAACTTTATTTTTCTTACAGTTATAAATTTTCATTTTTAAGGGTTGTGAAGGAAGTACTATACCAATCATACATTGCTAGAGCATTGGTGTAGTTTCAACTAATTTTTTGGAAAGTGGAGCTTAGCTCTCTTTGCTCAAACAAAATCTTATGTGTCAGTGCAATAGGTAAAACTCACAGATACAGAGCTTTTCTAGTTGAAGGGGGTGTTACTGGTACATAGACAATGTCTGGGGTCTTAGGCTTAGATACTCAGCAGCCTTTCCTAGTTGATCACTCTAAGTTCTTTAAGGGAATTTTAAAGAGATTCTTTAAGGGCCCATAAAATCTCAATAAGCAAAATCATAAAAAACACTGATTTTTTTCTAGAAAATACATTTTACAGCTGAGGGAACCAAGGTCCAGTGAGAATAAGCGACTTGTCTGCTGTCAATATTTAATTGTTTATTATGCATCATAGTTTTAAGCACTCTTTTTGTATTATTAATTAATTATAAAGAGAATCCATCCTCTGTAGTTCATTAAATCCCAAGACTGTCTAGCACAGGAACTTTTGTAATAAATATTCATCAACAGATGATTTTATTTTATGTCTTAACTCACATCAATATAGTTCTACAACATTTTCATGTGCTGAACTTCAGGTAAAGGCCTATGGCTTCTCCTAAATTGTGTGCAACTAGCTTTGAGAATAGAAATATAGATCTGAAACTAACAAGCTGATTATTTTTCTCTGTTGTGAAGTCAGGTGCCTAATATACTTCTACATGTATTAATACATAAAGTCTGTGTAGAAGTACATCCCAGTCACAATTCATATACCAGACACTGTTTTCTTTTGCACTGGGTTACAGCAGTAAACAAACAAACAAAAACTGTCCCTAAAGGTGCTTCCATTCAAATGGAAGGGGTCAGACACATACACAAGCATCAAGGAGAAAGTATGTCAGATATTGATAAGCATTAGAGAAGGGAAGGCATTTTAGCCATGGGCAGTTACCATTTTAAAGCAGGTAGTTGGGAAAGCCACACTATATGATGACATTTTAGAAAATTCCTGAAAGAGGTGAGGGAGCCTGCCATTCAGATAAATAAGTGAAGAACATTTTGGCAGATGGAAGAGGAAGGGCAGAGGTACATTGAGGAGGGTGGTGGGAGTGGAGAGAACAAGTGAAGTCATTGCAGTGAGAGGAGTAGGAAAGGAGAGAGTGTAAGGAAGGAAGAATGAGGGATAAAAGGTTCTGCTTAGGTGGGTGCTCTAGGTTTCATCCTCAGTGAGATGTGAAGCAGACTTTGAGATGAGGAGTGATGTGATTTGACTTCATTTTCGAAAGTTCAGTCTGTGCTGCGAGCAGCATGCAGTGTGGATTATACGGAGACAAAAGCAGAAAGATTCGGTAGGAGGTACTTTCAATAATCGAGACAAGACCTCATGGTGGCTTAGACCAGAGTGGCAGCAGTGAGAGAGTAAGAAGTAGTTCTAGGTATATTTTGAGCCTATAACTCACAGGATTCACTGATGGATTAGATAAGACCACATTGGAGAGAGGAGTCAAGGATGACTCCTACCTGACTGGAGAAACTTTAAGAGAGCCATTGCTGTATACTGAGTTGGAGAAAACTGTATACTCCGCGCTAAAGCTCAGACAGAGGTTCTACCCATAGCAGAGAGAACAAATAAGAAAACTACTGAAACACAGTTTTATTTATAGTTCTATGGCATAGGGCAGTTGCCACTCAACTTTAAATCACGTGTCTCTACTACATGACTGAAGGTACTGAAGGTACTTACTGGGCCTCACGTCCATTATTTTAAATGTGTAAATTCATTCACATACAGTTGGCATTAGCCTTAACAAAGACTGATACATTTTTTATACAACCAAAGAAATAATGTCTTCATAATATTATGAAGATGAAAAGAATTGTCTAATTCATGACCTCCCTAAGTGTTCTCTCCAGCTGAGGATGTTTACCTGCTTTCTATTTTTAGCTGAGGCAACCCTGTAAAAGTCCATTTATTAAAATGTAGTATGGCCAAGACAACCAAATGGACAGCTGTTCACACTGGGTTAAAGGACATTATAATCAAAAGCTCTTTGTAGCTGTCTATGTTTGCTCAAAACAAAGATTATAAAATATTGCCTGGGTTTAAATAGATAGGTTAGGAAAGGATGAGCCAATGATTTTACCTCCTTCCTTGTGTGATGTTGACCTATAAACTTAACCCAGTCTTATTGTGGGTTTCTCAAACAGGCATTTTGAGAGGCTGCATTTCCAAACCCATACCCCTTAGAACGTTTAAACACTAGAGACATATAATACAGTATTTTTAAAGTAATGAATATAACCAAATATATTCATTCATTAGAATCATGATAAATGAACATAGTTATAATAATAAAATAGTTATAACTGATATAAATACAGTGTGGATCTGTGAAGATATTAAAATATAAAATATAATCTTATAAGTCTTTGAAATATATTCTACATAAGGTTCTGTCACTGAAGTTATCAATATCCTGAGGATATACTTATTCCTGGGAATAAGCCTATTGCATGAGAATTCAAATAGATACCTTATCCATATATTAACCATTAACTTATTTATGGAATGAATTACTCAAAAATAATTAGCAACTGAACAATTTAATCATCAAACTAAAAAGTAACTTAGATTTCATTGTCCATACAACTGACTATATGGCTTAAATCTCAAGTGTTGGGATTTTTTTAGAACAAGGATCTTTTTGGTGAAGATTTATGAGATATTTTATTTTCTCCTTGAAAATTATTGATTTTGAAAATCTTCTAAATAAATGGCACTGATCTATCTATTCTTGAGTCATTGAGAGTAGGTCATCTGTGGACAGCAAATGATTTTTATTTCCTAGAGGTATAGTTTACTGAAGAGAAAGCAAAAGCAAGAGAAAGCTTAATTTATAATGCCATGTGAATTACTGGAATTCAGCATTTAAGAATTTATGCTGTACAGAGTAAGATAAAACACTAACTCCTGGGCTGAAACAAATAGGCGGGTTCTGTTTTAATCAGGCAGAAATATTGTAAAATGAGTCATGAACAGAACAATGAAAAAAAATTCTATGAAATACAGATATTTCATCCATGATCATACCAGCTACATTTCTTATTCAGTAATGATTTAAAATTTAAAACACACAATTTAAAATAATGAATCATTAAGGATATGGGAATATTTCTTCTAAGTGAGTAAAAATAGATTACAAAAAGGACAAATAAAATAAGGTCTTTGTTTTTGGTAAATATATGTATAATAAAAATGTATAGCACTAAATACATAAAAGGCAAAACAAAGGCCAACAGATCTTTGGATACAGTGATATTTATTTATTTATTTACTTTGTGCATTTCTCAAATTCATCTCTTGACTGTGTATTACTAATGATGAGAAAAAATTTCTGATACTTTTAAAATAAAGGCTAGATCCAGAATTTGTTCAAAAGTTTATTTAATAACATGTCATAAAAGTTCTTTCCGGGGCTTCCCTGGTGGTGCAGTAGTTGAGAGTCCGCCTGCCGATGCAGGGGACGTGGGTTCGTGCCCCGGTCCAGGAAGATCCCACATGCCGCGGAGCGGCTGGGCCCATGAGCCAGGGCCGCTGAGCCTGCGCGTCCGGAGCCTGTGCTCCGCAACGGGAGAGGCCATAACAGTGAGAGGCCCGCGTACCGTAAAAAAAAAAAAAAAAAATTCTTTCCCAATCTCCTTAGAAATACGGTAAGTAAACTATCCCTCACAAAAGTTTACCAAATAAAATAAAGCTCAGAATAGCATATACATTCAACAATAAATTTTAAGAAAATATATTTTTGAAAAAATAAGACTTTATGCAACAGAAAATGATTATTTGGCTTATAAATGAATAGAATAATTGATATAACCAACATTACTGTGATATTCTGCTTTTTTATGTTTCTTTATGCAAAATTGTTTCTTCTGATAAAATGTTGTTGAAAGTTTCCACAAGTGAAAACTAGAAAGAGTTTGCATAATTGTAGTGGGGGAAAAGTTAACTAGAAGGAAAACAACTTCAAGTACAGGCAAAAAAAAAAAAAAATCATTTCAAGAACACTATATTTTAATATCTTTCAGTAAAGGAAAAAGATACAAAGATGTTTTGAAAAAATGTAAAAGATTGCTAAAGGTCAAGAGAGGAAAATAGTCATGTTTCATTTCATAGACATTTTAGCCTAAAATTTTATCCTCTCTAGTTCAATAAACTCTCAATTATAAATAAGTTACCTATGAAATAACAACTCTAGAAAATTTTGATAGCACTTTTAGAAATTTTTCTACACTGTATTACCTGGTACAGGTTCTGTATAATTAAATGAAAGTCTAACATTTAATATTTTTGAATGAGTACCTGCCACTGAAACTTTTGGCATTAGGAGGACATAGTAGATAGAGAGAAGTTGAATCCCTGGACTTTCCTTGGTAAACAGATGGGCGCTGTTTCTAGCAAAATGTCCAGAGAAGAGTTCAGACAAAAGAGTGACTCCAATTTTTCAGGTGCAGAGAGCATATCATGGGTTCACATATCACAAGCTAACGCTAATTTACAAAGCAATCTGAAAAACATCAAATTGCAGTAATAAGAAAAGGTGACATTTGTATGATTTCACAGTCCTGTTATGTATTCTGTTCCTAAAGTAGGATAGGAAAATTTTCTGTCTCTCTAATCTCTGTCCTAAGAGAGAACTACTAGCTTGCCTGAATGCCCAACAGGCCATATGGGAAATAACTGGGTGGTCATTCATGTTGACCTATGGAGAGCTCAGCCTGGCATGATTATACCACTGTGCACTTACTAGTGATCTTCATTTAGGCCTTGAAACCTATTCAGTATGGATCCTGTTTCATTTGTGCATTTTATTTGCAAAACATTTTGCCAGTTTTGACTTTAATATTTCAAAAACTGATGAAGGTCCATGCAGTGAAAAGTCAGATCTGCATTTATATCTTACCTCTCCCATTTGCTGACTGTGTGACACTCATAAATTTGTTTAATAATATGTAGTCTTAGCATCCTCAGTTTTACAGTGGAAGATAGGGCTTCAATTTCCTGGGATTTTATGAAGCTTAAATACCCTAATGTGTGAAATGTACTAGCACAAATCTGGCACACACAGAAAAGCCACAGAAGATAATAAATATTAGTCCTTTTATTCCTGTTGACCATCCTTTCATCTACTATAACTCTCTAAAGGATGGAGCATTTCCCTGTTGGCCTGAGCCACTAACTGTAGCAGAGATTCTTACAGTGAGACTTAGGAACTCATATTCCTGATGAGGAATATGAGTCTTAGAGGGAGAGTAGCTGGACAAATAAAAATGGTACTTTGAAAAATGCTCCAAAGATTATTCTTACATGTCTCACTTGGGGTGTGGGTACTAAAAATCATACTAGTGGACTAGCTTAAGTGTAAGGAAATAACGTCATATTTATGAACTAAGTATAACTAATGTCAGCTTGAAAAAATAAAGTTCATATGTTTAGAGTATTAGAAACAGTACCCCAATGAATTTATCAGTATGCGGAATTGCTTGGGTAAAGAGTAATGCACACTATTCATTAGCATAAACCTTTTACAAGTACCCATCATCACCACCATCACCACCACCAAAAGGAACACCAGTTTACAGCCCCTTCCACATAACGTGAAGACTTTTTTTCTTCTACGTCTTTGCCAACACTCAATGTTATCTGTCTTTAATTGCCACCACCTGCTCTCTCTCAATCTGACCCCTTATATGTCCCTTGGCGATCAACTTCTGTTCTGGAATTGACAGTCCCTAGAAAGCCTGTATAGTACAATGGTTAAAAATATGGTCTCAGGACCTAGACTGCCTCAGTTCAAATCCCTGCATTGCCACTTACTTAAGTATGACATCTTGAACAAGCTGCTTAAATTCCTGGTGCTTCAGAATCCTGCTAAGGTTGGTGTGACAGTTACTTTATTTTAAATGAGTTTATATAATTTATATGCATAGAAGAGTGCCTAAAAATAATTACAGAAATGCTTATTAGTAGTATTTATATTAGTTTCCTATTTCTGCTATAACAGATTACCACACAATTAGTGGCTTAAAACAACAGAAATGTATTGTTACAGTTCTGGAGGCCAGAAGTATGAAATGAGTCCATGAGGGGTAAATCAAGGTGTCAGCAGGGGTAGTCCCTTCCTCAGACTCCAGGAGATAATTTGTTCTTTGCCTCTTCCAACCTCGGGTGACAGCCAGCATTCCTTGGTTTATGGCCGCAACAGTCTAATCTCTGCTTCTGTTCCACATTGCCTTCTCTTCTGTAATCAAACTTCTCTCTGCCTGACTCCTATGAGGACTCCTGCGATTACACGTGCAGCCCACTAGAATAATGAGGAAAATCTCTCCATCTCAACATCTTTAATCACATCTGCTAAGACTCTTTGGTCCTATAAGGTAACATTTATAGACTCCAGGGATTAAAACTTGGATAACTTTGGGAGTTTTATTTAGCTTAGCACACTACTTTTTAAAAAAGTTTATATGGGAATGCTTGCATATTTACCATCTATTTGTTGACTCTTTATATTTTGGACACTATATTTTATCAGTTAGACAGAATACAAATATTTTCTCCCAATTTGTCTTTTTCCTTTTAACTTTCATAATACAGGAATTTTAATGAGCACATCATTTGTGACTTTTAACATTTCTGTCAGAAGGAAATAAAGAAAAATGGCACAACCATAACATAGAATGGTATGCAAACACTGAAAAAAAGTAAGTGGAACTATATATTAAGCGAGAAAAATATCTCATAAATATTGCTCAGTGATGAAGGATAGTCATAGATTTTATGGAAAGTATAATTCCATTTTACATATGAAAGCTTTTGAATGAGCACTCCAAACTTCTTAGTAACTTCTAAGGAGACAGGATTAGGAGGTAAGGTAAATAAATTATTACTTTTTAGTTAATGTTAATTCTGTTTAAATTGTTAGACAATAACTATAATTATATTTCATTTATATAATCAAATCTGAAATGAGAATATTAAAGTCCAAAGAGAAGTACATTTAAATTGCTGTAGAATTTCAGAGGAAGTAGATAATTACTTATGTCCAAGAGAAATGAAGGAGGCAACACTTGAGAAAGGCAAAAAAGATTTGACCACAGAACATAGATTAATAGTGTGCTTTAGAAGGTAATTTTATAGGGACAAAGCTGAGTGAGGGTGTGAAGGTTAATTTTATGTGTCAACCTGACTGGTCTAAAGGATGCCCAGATAGCTAGTAAAACATTATTTCCGGGTGTGTCTGTGTGAATGTTGTGGAAAGCACTTGAATTAGTAGACAGAGTAAAGATTTGCCCTCATCAATGTAGGAAGGCATCATCCAACTTGTTGAGGGCCTGAATGAAACAAAAAGGTGGAGGAAGGGCAAATTTTCTGTCTTCTTTAGCTGGGATATCCATCTTCTGCCCTTGGACATGGCAGCTCCTGGGTCTTGGGCCCTCAGACTATGAGATGTACACTAGCGGTCCCTCTGGTTCTCAGGCATTAGGATCAGACTGAATTATACCATAGGCTTTCCTGGTTCTCTGGCTTGCAGATGGCAGACAGTGAGACTGCTAGGCTGGCATAACCACGTGAGCTAATTTCTATTATAAATCTCCACTATAAATATATATTACCTTCCATATTAGTCAGCAGGATCCTCCACAGAAAAGAACCAATTGGTTCTTTTCTGTGGAGAATCCTGCTGACTAATATGGAAGGTAATAAGGAGATTAGTTAAGTAAGAGGAAATAATGATAAAATGTTTCATTTGGATTAAATCTTAGAGGCTTTAATATAAGAGAAAGTTTAGATTTACTCCTCCCAGGTTAAGAACCTCAAAGCATAGTAACTAGTGGATAGTCACTGACCATTGAGAGTACAGTCAAATTTACCTAAGTTATTTTAAGGCAATAAGACAATCCATGCATAAAAAACAAACAAACAAGACACATGCAGGCGAGCGTACACCTGGGGTAATTTTCATCTTACACTGGGCATGGTCTTATGTATCATCATTCTTCCAAGTCTCTTAAATGCTTTCAGTGTCTTAAAACCCACCATGAAAAAAAATAATGTTATGGATATGCTGACTGGCTGTCAAAAAAAAAAAACAATGATAAAGGAGACATTAAAGAAAATTTAATCTGTCATGATAGAAAATATTTCTTAGAGAAATTGATGTCATGAGCAAAAGTATCATATTCAGAGAGATATATAGTCATGCTCTCAATTGCTAGAAATTTAAAAAGATAATAGCACAAGTTAAATACAGGCCTATGATCAAACTTAACCCTGTAGTGTGTGTGTATGTGTGTGTGCGTGTTTGGCCAGTATCAGAAGTCCACTATATCACACTCAAAGTAGCCCGGAGATGGAAACAACCTAAGTGTCCATCATCTGATGAATGGATTAAGAAGATGTGGCACATATATACAATGGAATATTACTCAGCCATAAAAAGAAATGAAATTGAGCTATCTGTAATGAGGTGGATGGACATAGAGTCTGTCATACAGAGTGGTAAGTCAGAAAGAGAAAGACAAATACCGTATGCTAACACATATATATGGAATTTAAGAAAAAATATGTCATGAAGAACCTAGGGGTAAAACAGGAATAAAGACACAGACCTACTAGAGAATGGACTTGAGGATATGGGGAGGGGGAAGGGTAAGCTGTGACAAAGCGAGAGAGTGGCATGGACATATATACACTACCAAACGTAAAATAGATAGCTAGTGGGAAGCAGAAGCATAGCACAGGGAGATCAGCTCGGTGTTTGTGACCACCTAGAGGGGTGGGATAGGGAGGGTGGGAGGGAGGGAGATGCAAGAGGGAAGAGATATGGGAACAGATGTATATGTATAATGGATTCACTTTGTTATAAAGCAGAAACTAACACACCATTGTAAAGCAATTATACTCCAATAAAGATGTAAAAAAAAAAATTATACATGCCTGGTATACCAATGCTCATAGCAGCATGAGTCACAATAGTCAAAAGGTGGAAAGAAACCAAATGTCCATTGATCAGTGAATAGATGGGGAATACTATTCAGTTTTAAAAATAAATAAAATTCTGACACTACAACATAGATGAACCTTCAAAACATTATGCAAAGTGGAATTAGCCAGACACTAAAGGACAAATATTCTATGATTCCACCTACTTGACATGCCTAGAATAGTCAAATTCACAGAAGCAGAAAGAATATTAGTCGGGGTTGGGAGTAGGGAGTGATGAATAGGGAGGTGTTTCACATGCAGGGAATTCAGGCATGAAAAAGTTCTGGAGTTGCACAGTTATAATAACTGCAGAGCAATGTGAGTGTACATAATGTCACTGTATTATATACTTAAAAATGGAGAAAATAGTAAATTGTATGTTATATATATTTTACCACAATGAAAACAAAATGTCTGCAAGGACTGAGAGGAGCTTCTTCTTGTAAAGGAAGTGGTATAAAATCATTTTCATAATGTAATGCATGAGGAAGAAAAAATTATTCAAAGAAGATTTTATCATTATTAGATATTAACATTTTATTATACTGTGATTCCTCTTGATTGTAATTCATATTTCACCGTTGAAAACCTTTAAATAATCTCTACTGAGTGCACATGCTTGGAAACAAGTCTACGCTAAAAATTCTTTTTCTAACATAATTTATATGTATAAGACATGTAAGACTTTTCTTATCATCAGTCAAATGGCTAGGCAACCACGGCTGCAGGGGTATTTGTTGAGGTTTGAGCTGCCTCAGTTTCACCCTGTTGTAAAATTTAACTTCAGGTAAAACAACTTAATCTGTGATTACTAAAAAGCAAACTTTTCTCCATTAATCAAATTATCTTTTAAATTACAATATGTATGCAATTATTCCATGAAATGTATTGACTTAAATAATGTTTAGGACTCTGAATTAAATTTCACCTATGAGCCCAAATCCATTAACTCAGCTTAAAAGAAATTTGACAGTAGGTATTTAATTACTGATATCCTACTGAAATTGGCATTTAATAAAGAGAAACATTTCCTAAATACTAAAGAGCTTTAAGATATGAAATGAAATAGTCTGTCTTGAAAATGAATCTAGTCTTAAAAGGAAGAAAAATTAATAGAGTCATGTTCAAAAGCCTTTAATAGGCCTGTAAGACTGAAATAGAACCCCTTGGGTCTCTCATTATGAAGTAACATTTTGCTCATAGACTTGGCAATGAAAAAAGAAAGCCAGTCTCCAGTGAAAGATCACATTATACACAGAACACAATGTGCAGAATATACATTCTTTAGTATTCAGTAATGATCTTAGCAATCTCATCTCAACAGATACTAAGAACATTTCAAAAAACGGGCAAGGAGACCGAATTTCAGGTTTACAAACTAGAAAGAACTCAATATAGCATTTTTCCCCCTAAAACTCAAGCTAAAGGAAGAGTTTGGCCAGAAAGTTGAGGCTGTGCTATGTCAACATGGCTCTTTAATTCTGAAAGGAGATAGAACATATAGAAATCTGATCCAATTATACATTTTTACTGTGTAATCATACACATATAAGATACACTTCTATGTGTACATATCTATGAACTCAGTGTCTTTGTGCATTCATTACAGATGGTGGAAGTGCTATATGAGTAATAAAGTAGCAATTCTCCCTGAAAGAAAAATACTCATCTTGTTAATTTTTCCTGGTATCAAAAATGCCACAGTTGTTTTCCTGTAATTCTTAACAAATTATTTTCATCAAGCAAGAACCATATATTAAAATGTATGTATTTGTCAGCTAGTGAAGATCAGAGAAAAAATAATAATAATAATGTAAGTTAATTTACTGAGTACTTATTATGTGCTAAATACCTTTCATACATCATCTTGTTTCAAAATACAACTCCATAAGCATGGCACTATTATTGACCCTATTACATTAATAGGGAAAGAGAAGTTCAGAGATACTACAATGTTTGCTTAAGGTCACATGGCCAGCAGAGTCAGGATTCATACTCCAGCTTTCTGTGACTCCAGAGCCTTTGGAATCAATCAGTATGCAAAATGCCTTCAGATACTGCCTTACCACTGATCAACAGTGATACAGTTAAAAGAACAAATATCAGGGGCAGATGAAGCAGAGAGATGAGGAAGGGAGCAAACTAACTACATGTGACAGAAGTGGTTATGGATGAGAGACAGTGGGATAGTGCCTATTGAGCAAAATTTTTAAAATAATATTTTAACTTTAATGAACAGTGCACCTCCTTCGTTTGAAATAGAAATGTGCTCAGAAGTCATCATGCACAGTACCCCTTCTGATAGTCGGGTATATTTTTAAATTTCCCTGCCATATCATCACCAGAACGTTTTTGTATTTCCATAGTCTGAGAATTGCATTTCAGATCAAAATAACTTTTTTGCAATGATAATATGCTTCTTTTGTGGTTTGGCATGATTCAGATTCTTGTGCTATTCTGTAACTTTCATACATTTCTGGCATGATTCCCCAACTAGATTATACACTCTCTGAAGATAAAGCAAATGTCTTAATTTTCTTTATACAGTTGACCTTTGAACAACATGGGTTTGAACTGCATGGGTCCACTTACCATTGGATTTTTTCAGTAATAAATATCACAATACCACACGATCTGCAGTTGATTGAATCCGTGGATCCAGTACCATGGATTTGGAGGAACTGCATATATGGAGGGCAGACTATAAATTATACTCAACTGTGCGGAGGGTGAGCACTTCTAACACCCCGCATTATGCAAGGGTTGACTGTATTTCCCAATGAACCAAATCCTTTACATACGTTTAGTAACTGATAAATATTTGAGATTCTGATTACAAATTCTGATGCAAAGAGGTTACAAGAGCCTAAAGATTCTTCTCAAACTGAGGGTGTACACTGAAGATACAAGTTCACCATTTTATATTTTCAAAAGAACTTGGATGAAATGATTTAAAAAATACTAACACAACTAAGCAAATTTAGGATAAGAAGATGAGAGAACTTAAATAACTTGCTCTTAAACATCCTGAGTATTTGAAGGAGGCATTGCCATGCTTGAAAGTTTCTTAATGCCTTAAGTAATACATTGTTAAAGTCAAATGACTTGGCCAAGGAGAAACTGCAAATTCAGATATTAACACATTTTATGCTTACTTTTATTTCTATGAAGGAGTTATAAGCTTTTAGGAGGGACCTTAATGTATTTCTAAGGATAGGCTAAGTTATGCTACAGTAACAATCAGGTCCAAATCTCAAACATTTATTTCTTCCTTGTGCTTACAATTTCAGAGTCAAAGGCGTTTGGCTCACCGTGGCCACTCAAGAACCAGGAATGATAGAGCTTAGTTTCTGTCAATGACTTGCCAATCATGTTCCAAAGAGAAGAAAGCACACTGTGGGGTCCAGCAACAACAATTAAATATTTGTCCCCAAGGTGATATTTCACTCTGTTCACAGTATATTGGCCAGAACTAATATCAAGGCCCCATTCACTCACAAAAAGTTAAATAAGTATAAACCTACATACATCTCAGTAGTTTACTTGTCCAAGGTCACTTATCTAGTTGGCATAGAAGATGATAACTAAACCTAGATTTATCAGGATTTTCAACTTCCCATGTTGCATATTATAAGAATCTGTGTTCCGTTTACCTTGGGTATGAAAAGATGATATTTGAACAAAAGACTAGGAATTTCTCTGGGTCAAACAGCTCCAACCAAAGAGCTTATTTCAATGTAGAAACATCATCTGTGTATGACTCTGACACTGATCACCCAGTATGTTGAAGCTAGTCTTTGAGTTCTTGCAATAAGAATCTAACACATGTCCATTTAACTTATAAAATATGTTCCTTCCAGGGTTTTGGCACTTGTAACAACTTTTCTAATTAAATTAACTCTTAGAAAATAAATAAACAGTTTTCTTGACATTTCAAAATTGATTGCTTTTTCACCCTGGTTCTTACTATTTCTTGTAACTTTTAGTTATCAGTTGTTTGCCAATACTATACAATAAAATGAACTCCTTGATCACTAAGTACTACTATTGTGACTTCCAATATGATGCATTTTCTCATCACTAATTGGTTTATGCTTCACTACTGTTTCCAGATTCTCAGTGGTGTCTCTATTTGATGAGTGTTGAGAAAAAATTTCTACATTGGATGTGACATTAAAAAATAAAGTTCCTCTGAAACAACTGTGCATCCTGAAACTCTCAAATAGTTTAAAAAGCTGCTCACAGTAACCCTCACAATTTACTGAACATGTATGCATGTTCAATATATCACTTTTTCTAAACAAAGTATTTCGAAGTTTGAAGTATTTACATTTTTTTTCTCTAAGGTGCTATCTGAGTGATAGGAATTTTATTTCCTGACTCAAGCTATTTCATAGGTTGAACAAATGCATATCTTCTAACACAATGCCATAATGTAGACATGCTATCGACATAAAAAAGAATAATGAATCAACATGTTCTGTCTTCATTTAACAAGCATCCCCGTGTCTGAAAG
This sequence comes from Mesoplodon bidens, assembly GCF_964165515.1. Taxonomy (NCBI): domain Eukaryota; kingdom Metazoa; phylum Chordata; class Mammalia; order Artiodactyla; family Ziphiidae; genus Mesoplodon; species Mesoplodon bidens. Next base: position 68,949,302 of record NC_138162.1, on the reverse strand, counting down.
CCTTTAAAATTGTTTGGTGTTTTCACCCATTTTCATTTGGACTCACAAGCACTGTGGAGACAGCCAGAGGCTTCAGTCAAACATTTTTTCCCCACAATTTTCCCCCAATGATATAGTTTTTTTTTCCTCCTTTTGATAAAACAGCCTTCAGACATAGGCCCACAGAGTAAGGTAAATGAGAGGAAAGGGAAGTTCTAGACAATCTTATACAAGTAGCTCAAAATGTTTACAGATTCTGCCTTTGCTCTAAGCCTAACCTAGGTCAGTAATCACAGTAAACCAATCATTTCGTATATATTTTCAAGAAAGCAGTGAAATAAGATTACTGGTTCTTTCAGTGAGCACATATTTCACCCCAGAGTGCTTCAAGCTACCCGGTAGCGTGTGCACTCAGACTTCACAAAACTTAGTGAAGGTGAATATGGGCAAGGAGAATGATTATTCCCAGTATGCTGGGTGAGGGAACAGTCAATAAACCAGGCACCTTCCTATACATATTCTTTACATTAACCCATTTAATCTACACAAATTTGGCGTGAATGCCACTTTTGATTTGCATTTTTCATTTAAAGACACAACCTTCTAATTAAACTGAATAGTCCAGATACACAGAAAGCAAATGGCAGAGGGGCAATCTGAACCTATAATTTCAATCATATGTTCCTTTAAAATATGCTGTCTCATAAAACAATTATGACCACCCACGAGGGGCCTCATTTGCATATATATCCTTTTGCTTCTGGGACAACTGTCTTAAGAAATTTCAGAAGCCCAATGTGGCCTTCTTTGCCTTATGAAAAATACTTATCTCAGGTAAAATTTTAGACTTCCAGCTGAAAAAAATTGGAAAGTACTTGTCTATCTTGATCTTTGATGGAGGTGACTTACATGAGCCCAAGTTTGTAGGTGTAATACAAAGATAACTTCCACTGTACATTTGCAATGCCAATTACCTTGTATGTTTCCCTGATCCTAAGTGACCACTATGAAGTTTGTGAACCTCTGGCAGGCACATAGAGGCTCAGGTACCACACAACTTATCACCTGGGGTTACCAAACTCCTAGTCTGCCTCACAGTGAAACAAAGAGGTATAGCACTTAGCCAGGGTCTCCAAATCTCCCTGGCAGATCTAGTGATACATTTTAGTAGAGAAGACCCCAGCAAATAAAACTGACAGATGACTGAGGGTGTGTGTGGGGAAAATGAATGGTGGTTTCAACAGCCTTACTGGGGGCTTCACAGAGGTGGTGAGATTCTTGGAGGTGATTCAATCATCTGAGAAAGTAGTCAACCAATATGAAGACTACCAAACATTTTATAGCAGTGGACATAGCAAGAATCTGGGGAGGAATAGAAGAAAGAATAGCAGTAAAATGTAATTTAAATAGCAAAATATTAAGAAAAAATGAAAACCTTTTCTCAAATGATACAATTAAAAAATTTGTATGTAAAAAAATACACATATATTGTGATTAACGTTTATGTGTTCATTTCTTAATTAGGCGCTCTGAATTAAAGAAAAAATAATGAAGGCGAGAAGTAGGTTCTAGGTCTGAGGCTTCATGAACAGTTGGCTATATTCTTCAGAATATTATGAAATATAAGGGAACTGAGTGGCTATCTCAGGCTCCTAAGCCCCAGTACAGAAAAGATTCCCTTCTTCTAAAAGGAGAAAAGAAAAAAACTCTTCATGTGAAATCTACAGGCTGGGCCTTCCAAGAATTTGTGTCTCAATAGAGCTAAACTGGGAAATAGCAGAAGACATTCTGGCTATGTGCTTATTGAATGCCAGGAGGTGCTAAAGACTTTGGATATGAGTCTAGGTGCTGAGGATGATTGGGAATTTGATTTTTCCCTTTGTACGAGCCAGCATGGCCAAAGAAGAGGCTTCCATTTGAATGAATTTCATGTAACAGTAAATGGAACACAATATTTCAGCTAATGCTTTCAGTATGTGTTTATGTGAAATCTAGTAAAGACCTAGAGCAATAAAGTTAATGCTTTATCCTTTCTAGCAAAGATTAATTCTTTTAATAATTCAAGTTGGTTTATCAGATTTGTTGAGGGAATTTCTACTAAGCGAGTAGAAGAACAGTTCAGGCCTAGTGTGTCTCATTTTGGTGAGCATGTATTATTCCCCCCCACCCCGGATTTTAATTTAGTGATTACTTTTGAAATTAAAATAAATTTATTGAGGATACTTAATCATCCCTTTCTTTTTTTTTTTTTTTTTACCCTCAGGATAAAGACTTTTGGTAAAATCACATATCTGCTGTAAATAGGTGAACATAAAATTTATTGCCCATGCTAGATATTTTGGAGACACCTTTGAAAGTGAAAGTACATGCAATTATTAATAATTATCTATCTATCTATCTATATATGGTTACACTTGGAAAATAGACATGAACTGGGATGGTTCGAGCAAACTAGTACATAAAGTTACCTTAGTTTTAAGCATCAATCCAATTAGGTATTAAGGAAAGGTGACTGTAAATAACTCTATGGCTTCACTGCAAAACTAGCTTTCAATCACAGGCTTGTTCTCATTTACAGGTTTATGAAGAAACATGATTCAACAAATGAATTTTAACATGAAAGGCTTAAATATGCCAGGCTAAAACCGCCATAAGAGAAAAGATAAAATGAATTTTTTTTTTTTTTTTTTTTTTTTTTTTGTGGTACGCGGGCCTCTCACTGTTGTGGCCTCTCGCGTTGCGGAGCACAGGCTCTGGACGCGCAGGCTCAGCGGCCATGGCTCATGGGCCTAGCCGCTCCGCGGCATGTGGGATCTTCCCGGACAGGGGCACGAACCCGTGTCCCCTGCATTGGCAGGCGGACTCTCAACCACTGAGCCACAAGGGAAGCCCCAGAAATTTTTTATTCCTGTAATTATAGGTATTAATCCAGGAAAGTGTGTAGCATGTGTATTTTAATGCATTTGTTAATTCCTCCAAGATAGTTTCTGAGACATTAGAAAGAATCAATTAAAAACAGGCTTTCTTAGACAAAGATTATAAAGGGATGTGATAATATTGCTACTCTTGGTGGAAAAGAAAATATTTGAAAGTGGGCAACTTAGCCCGGATCATTAGGGAGAGTTAGTATTGAACAATCAATTGAAATGTGAAAATACTGTTATGTGAAGCTACAGAATTCTCTGTGACTTTGGTCAAGTTACTTAAACCCTCAGTACCGCAGCTTTCTCATCTGTGAAATGGATATAATAATAGTATTTCCATTGTAAGGTTGTTGTGAGGATTAAATTTATATGTATAACATGTAAAACAGGGATGATACATAGTAAGCAGTATAACATCTAGCTATTGATTTTGTGCTCCCTAAAATAATAAAACTTTGATCATGTTTTGTAATCATTTATCATGACTTGCAATAACTTTCTGTTCCACCTTCTTTTGCTTGTTTCATGTAACATGACATAGGAACCATTGACAAACACGTCTTTATGTGTATTACTGCTGTAAAGAAAATCATTTTGTGTTGCACCTCTCATGCATTCATTCTGAAAACAGCTAAGCAGGGAATCCTTGCATAAGAAAACTATGCAACTATTAGTCTGTGCAACAATTAGTTACTCAGCATTTACTCTGTACCAGGGTTAGGGTATACAACAGGGAACATTCCATTCAAAGCCACTGTCTTATACTTTCTATAGATTGTAGTAGGAAAAGTTAGACAAATAAACACCTTTATAATAGATGTGGTGGGTAGGTGCTCTGGAAGCAAAAGAAAATAGATTAAGTGGGATAAGAAGAGGCAGAGGTGAGGGACAAGAGCATTGTGATAAGGTGACATTCACGCAGCAGTCACAAGGGGAAACCAACTGCTGTACATTGGGAAAGCATTCCAAGAAGGGAAACAAGTACATAGGACCTCAGCCCTGATGTTGCTTACCAGATTCCAGGAAGAGCAGGGAAGTGGGATTAGCTTGAACAAGTAACAAAGGGGGACAGAGACAGAAGACCAGGTCTGAGAGGAGACCAGATCATGAGTAACTCTTAAGGCCCTTGTAAGGACTTCAGCTTTCAACCTAAGTAAAATTAAGGAGAAGTTGGAGGGTTTTGAGCAAAGACCATGAGAAATTGGAAGGCAGCATGCTTAGATTTTTGCTTTTAACATGGTGATCAAGAGACACAGGGAAACAAATTCCTGAGCTCCCTGAAACACTGGCCTGCAACCAGTCAAGGGGAGATTCAGTCCTCCAGTTCTCCAGGTTCTCTATTGTCCTAGAGTCTTCAGAGGAGAGATGAAAGAGAAGTAAGAAAGTGAGAGAAAAGAAAAGAAGAAAGAGAGAAGAGAAAGAAGAGATCATTCCTGTGCAAGCAGGGCTCATTGAAACTTCTCAGACAGTCACGACTGCCTTAAAGGAGCAACTGAAGCAGAGTTCGTGCTGCTTCTAAGGAGGACAGCAGCCACACTCTTACCGGGTTCTGAATTTCCTAGCTTTGCCATGTAGTTGCTTTGTGACCCTGAAGAGAGTCATGTGATTTATGTATCAGTTTCCTCATCCTTAAAATACGCCTGACATATAATATGAGAATATCAGTGTGTGTTGCTACTGTTTATGATAACAAAATGAGATTTGTGATAAGGTGGTACGGATTGCAAGATGGTGCTTATCAAAATGTCTTTATTATAAGATGTTCTTTACTGTAAAATGCACCATTAAGTTAAGGGCTACTGTAAGGCTAAATAAGAGACTACATTAAATGTTCTAATTGATTTTTAAATTTATCTAATTTTCAGAAATGTTTAAGTGTTATTGATACAAGGAGAAATGTCACTTTAAAATGATAGTAATATGATTACCAAAAAGGAGGAAAAAATTTAAAAAGCAGTATTTGGCTAATACGTAAAACATGAGATCCAATAGGTAAGACTATTCCTGTCATGAAACTACCTTAAATTAGAAACCACAAATTATGGATGCATGTGCCAAAATATGACTGCTTCAGCAAGTGGTGAATTTGCATATACAATGAGTTTAATCAAAGTCACCTATTTGATTGCACGATTATCTGTTTTGCATACACAAAATTTGAATTCTGTACACGTGAATCCTCATTTGTACACGCACCCAATTATTTTGTTGGTGCAACTTAGAAATCCCTATTTAATATATCAGGGTGTTAGTTATCTTCCATTTATAGCAATATGGATTCAGTTTTTACTGACTAGTAAAACAGAACTCCTGGAAGAACATGGGAATGGATCCTATTTCTACTTATGACAGAGGGGGATGCTACTACACTTGCATTTTGTGCCAAGAAAAAGTAAAAAACATGTTTTCTCACACATGCTTTTGCTTCTTTTTGCCTTCTTATTTAGAAGTTATTTCAAAATTTAAAGAAGACTTTAGTTCACAGGGAGAAGCCTTGAGTGGTGATCATATTGAGTTCACTCAGTTTTCCACATTATGTTTCTAAATGATGGGAGTAGGCTGTTGATCTAACTTCTCTTAAGCATTAGAGAAAATTTAGAGCTGGTAAAAAGTACCAAATTTATAGTCCTAAAGACAGATGCTCTCTATGGAGCTCCTAAACAACAACAACAAAACAGCTTGAAAGCAGTGAGGCAAAACACTCTATATTATACTGGTCTTGCTGCACATTCAAGCATCTCCTTGGCCCTAAGTGAGGAAGGTGCGGTACAGGAGGTTGGGAAAATTGATGACCACAATAATAAGGTTCTAGATAAGCAGAATGTCTGTTTTCTAACTAATTCATCCTGACAGGCCCACTGGGACACAAGCCTGTTCAAAATCCAAAGTTATTCACAACCTCATGTTAAGAGGTTGCTCTGCAGTATAGATGGGTCATTGGTAACAGCAGGTGTCTTTTGCCATCTGACTCTTTCAGACTCAGGTCTTCTCTGCATGCTTTTGGGATCACCCTTGAGGATTCAACTAAGATCCAATTTGGTAACCTAAGTAGACACAATATTATCACTGTTCCCCCTGTTGTTTACTCAAATGCAGATGTGTACTTGTGACAATGAGATTCTACATTAGTGCAAGAGTAGAAATCCAGTTTGTAAATATTCACAATTTTGCCAACTACGTCATGATCCTATTTGGTAATCAGACTTTCAAAAGCTCTGAATTCTTGAAATTTGAACCTTGCCATCCAGCTCAAAATTGAGTGTTGTCTAATAAATTTCCTCTTGAATAATTAAATTTACTCATTATTATCGGAATTCCAGGTCTAGTCTACCTATGGTGATTTTTCAACAATACTATGTGGTCTGTTTTTTTCCAATGTTCACTTTCAATATCTCCAGGGAGGAAACACCCTATAGTAATTAAAAGCACAGTGGGTCTTGGAGTCAGCCATATCTGGTATGAGAGACTGAACCATGTCTCGAGGTATTTGTGCACTGGTTTTATTCCTTCCTACAGTGACTTTGGGTTTGGACATTTGTTTTGACCAATGAGAATTTAGCAAGCATGCTGCAAGGTGAGGCACTTGCAGTGTGGCTTGTTCCTTGGAACACTCCTTGGAATTGAGCTGCATGCAATGTGAAAGTATAAGCTATTCTACTAGAGATGAAGGTCATGTGGGGAGAGTCTGGAGGATGACTCATCATGTAGAAAGAGGAGACACATGAAAAACTGAGACCTCCAGTTAAGTGCCTACTTGAATGTAGCCACATAAGTGACCCCAGCCAACTTCAGGTGGAGCAGAATAACTGCCCAGTAAACCTACAGAATCATGAGGAATACCAAATGGTTATTTTAAGCCACTGAGATTTAGGGTGGTTTGTTACACAGAAATAGATAATTGATATATCTTGGATCAAATTCAGGATCCATTACTTGTTTAGTTATACAACTTGGGCTAGTTGTTGAAGCTTTCTAATCCTCACATTTTCCAGCTCTACATTATAACAATAATTATATGACCTCATGAGATTGTGAAATGGAAAAAAAATAAAGTAATAAAAATAAAGAATTTAGTGCAATGCCTTAGCCATTGTAAGCACTTAATGAACAGTAATTTTTATGATCAATTTCATCACCTCAACCATCACCACCACTATGACAATCATCACCACTAACACCGATGACAATACCAACACTGCTGACATTGCCACAAACACCTTCCTGCTATCTAATGCTTTCATGATGCTCTTTGTGTCTACTGACATAGTGAAAATCAATCTTTCCCAACTAAGACATTTTTTAAGTTTTAAGGCAAAACTTCTTTCTTTATGGTCAGTGATGATGCGAAGCAATGAAAGTAACTCATTTAGATATCCCTTCACATTATTTCATTAGTTTACTAAAGAGATAAAGAGATTTAGCAAGATCACTCAGAAAGTAAATGGAATAGTCACATTTGAACCCATGTCTTCTTGCCGTGAATACTGTCTTTTAAAGAATTCTGGCTATTCTAAAAACAAGAGCCTCCCATGAAAAAGGAACTTTCATAAAGACATACATTTTGTAGTGCTTACTGCTCTATTCCTACCACCTCGTGCTTAGAATCTGCTCTAGAAACACTTGTTAAATACATTCATCAATTGACAGTTGATAAGTAGTTTAGCAGAGCATGGGTTCTGGAGCCAGAATATCTTACACCAGAAAATCCCAGTTCTACCATTTACCAGCTATGTGAACTTGGGAAATTTAACATTTTTGTTCCCCACTTTCCTTAGATGTAAAGTGGATAACAATAGTACATATTATCTAAGATTTTTTAGGGCATATGAAACTCTCAGATCAGTACCTAATAGTAAGCATCGTATAATACCTAGTATTGATCATTATTATTTTGTTGTTATGTTGAGCTCTATTGTTATGTGGAATTTTACATATAAAATATTAATTTAAAGAAGAGGAATATGTTTACATATTGAAAGAAAGCCAGGAAAGAATGCAGTGTGTGGTCTAAAACAATGGCTTCCAAGCTCTGTTCTCAATTAGAACCATCGGATGATTAATAAAATTCCGATTCCTGCCCAATTCACTCTCTTCCTCAATTCTCTATATTTATAACAATTGTACCAAAGGATAATGTTTGCACAGTCAAGTTAGGAAAGCACTAAAATCAAATTAATTTTAATAGTGCAAGTTCAAGCACGCTATGATTTGATTAGGTAAGATATTTTGGAGTACAGGGATTTTTCCATTGCCCTTCAAATCCAATCAGGTGAGGAGTTGAATATTCTACCCAGGGTTCACACCACATGCCATTTGGATGTCTCTTCTCTTCTTCTGCTTCTCCCTTCTCTCCCCTCATACTTAGAGAGAAGGTAACTACTCCTCAGTCAGTGATACTGACTCTCCTGAAATGTGAGGAAAAACTTATGGGGGTTGGTAGGCCCTTGCTACTCAAAGTGTGGTCCATGGAGCAGTAACATTGACAGTGTGTTAAAAATACAAATCTCAGGTCTTAATGTAGGGCATTGGTTCTCAACTCCAGTTCCCCATGGAATCACCAGGAAGCTGGACCATTAATCTTTGGACGCCAGGCTCCACCCAGGAAATTCTGCATTAATTGTTCTGAGGTGGGCCCAGGTGGTAACTATTTTTTCTCAAATCCTCGGGTGGTTCTGACATGTAGTTGGGGTGGAGACACTTATTTCTAGGAAAGAGAGCAGAAAACTTCAGATTGATTTTAGAACTTCTCCTTCCATGGCCTTCTCCAGGCTCCTAGGAGAATCCAGGTTCCAGAACGTCCTTTAGATTTCCTTACACCACTGGACAAGGAATTCTTGGCTTATTATTCAGGGCTACTGACCCACCTTGCCTAGTCTGATTTCTATCCTGCCTTCTTGATAATCTCCATGGAATCTGAATAAGCTTAACTATTAGACTACCTAATATTCATAATATCAATAGAACACTGTACTACATTTTCAATGCAAAAGTCAAGTACTTTCAAGCACAGCAATGCTGGTAATGTTTACTTATTTTATGGTTAGGACTCCAACCCCCATGATCATTGTTGCTTTTTATAATTTTACTGTTGCAGCGTGATGATATTATGGCCTCTGAATGGACTGCAATGTTTTAAAAATGCATCTTGTAACCTAGGGGTAAAACAGGAATAAAGACACAGACCTACTTGAGAATAGACTTGAAGATATGGGGAGGGGGAAGGGTAAACTGTGACAAAGCGAGAGAGAGGCATGGACATATATACACTACCAAACGTAAGGTAGATAGCTAGTGGGAAGCAGCCTCATAGCACAGGGAGATCAGATCGGTGCTTTGTGACCGCGTGGAGGGGTGCGATAGGGAGAGTGGGAGGGAGGGAGACGCAAGAGGGAAGAGGTATGGGAACAGATGTATATGTATAACTGATTCACTTTGTTATAAAGCAGAAACTAACACGCCATTGTAAAGCAATTATACTCTAATAAAGTCGTAAAAAAAAAAAAAAAAAAAAGAGAGAATCCACCTTCCACTGCAAGGGACACTGGTTTGATCCCTGGTCGGGGAACTAAGATCCCATATGCTACAGGGCAACTAAGCCCACGCACCACAGCTACTAGCCCGCATCCAGCAAACTACAGAGCCCAAGCACTGCAACTAGAGAGAAGCCTGCATGCCACAACAGATGAGCCCACGCACCAAAACAAAAGATCCCGTGTTCCGCAACTAAGACCAGACGCAGCCCAAAATAAATAAATAAATAAATAATTAAAAATGAAAAAAAATGAAAAAATAAATAAAAATGCATCTTGTTTTGTAAAATCTTATACTTCATGCACTTGAAAATTATTTAACTCAAACAAATTGACTTGCTTTAATCCTTCACAGTTTACCATGGATTAAACAGTTAATGAGAGGGGAGCTAGATTTTGGGGTCTAGCAAGATCCAGTTCTCTTTGTGTGTGGCTGAACTAAAACCGGCCTTTTTCTCTAATCTTAAGATTGATCTTTACAAAGTGAAATAAGAGCACTAAAACTCAAATCCAAATCAAATGCTTGAAAAGTCAACTCTCAACTGAAATTCCTTGAATAGGGAGTAGAAGAAGAGAATTATTTATATAATATCTTGCTGTTTCTTGAACCAGCAGCTTTAGTATTACTTGAGAACTTATAGAAATACATATTCTTCAGCTTTAGTGTAGTCCTACTGGATTAGAATCTACATTTTAACAAGACAGCCCAGGTGGTTCCTAGGCACATGGACGTTTGAGAAACATTAGTATAGTATATATTGGACTCACATATTTTTTTCCTCCAACATTTGTTCTTCCCTAAATCAAACCCCATACAGCATCCCATACATTTGCCCATTCCTCTTTTTTATCCAAGCTCTTTATAAACTTTTCTTGCATCTCCAAATGTCTTGTTACCCCTCCCCCAATCGCCTGCCTCTCTGGCCATGTCTTATTTTACCAAAAATCTAGTCTATGGGCAGCGGCAGGATGATATACAAAGGCACACTTTCATTAATTTTTTTCTTTACTACAGTTGAATAAGAGAGGAAAGAGTGAAACTTTTTCTCCGTCTACTCTAAACCAATATACTCTCAAAGAAGTAAAATGAGTAATGTCCTGATGCAAAGTCTTCTCCTTGTAAGTCTGAAAATGCAGAGAGTCCATGAAAATACCAGTTTCCCAGTATTGTAAAAACATACAAATATGTTCAGTTTGTTCCTCCAAGATAGAGATAAAAGGGTACCAACTTCTTCAGAGATGAATTAGATTGATACAAACCACACCCACTCATCTTAGTTTTCAATGACCAATCATGATAATCCAAGGCAATTATGTAAGTTAAGATACAAATTCTTTTTCTACTTTCACTTCTTTTAAGAATAATAGCAAAAAACAAAAATAATTATCTGTGCCAGTAAGTGCTGGGTGTTTCACTATCGATATAAACACTATAAAAAATTCCTTCTAAATACTTAAACAGTAACTAACAACAAGATACAATTTTTATAATTGATTGAGAGTGTGAATAAGTGAAGCATCTGTGAAAACAAACATCTCTATTGACATAATGTGGTTGAAAACTAAATACTTTGTTTTAATTGAAAAAGAAAAGAAGAAACAAAACATCTTTAAAAATCTAATGTATTGCCAGAGAAAACCTCTTTCAAATTTCCTTTCTTGAGGGCACACCATTGCAGCATATATTTTATTATCATTATTATTTTTCACAACATGTAGTACCATGTTTCATTCTCCCACATGTAATATTACCCAATAGAAATCCCCCAAAGGAGCCAGAGTACATTCATAACAAAGACAACTGTCTTTCAACTTCTGCTTTCCAATATGATTTAATCAGTTATGAAACCGGAAAAATGAGAATCAGCCTGTCCATCATGGCCATGATCATTAATACCTCCATGAAATGAGGGGAGAAAAGAGAAACATCTGCTTCTTCTTACCAAACTTCCAGATAATTTAAAACTACTCAAAAATTATTTCTTTAAAAGACATTCTACTGCCTCTGATAGCATGAACATTTGTATGTTTTCTCAGGGTCAACCCTGGGCAAGCAGATGGGACAAGAGAAATGGAAAACATTTGGGAAACAGTAGCCATTCCTAGGCTCCTGGTATATGTGTACAGGAGGCTCTCTGATTTCCAATTTTGGCTCAGATCAGAAGAAAAAAGGTAAGGGTAACATCCCTGAAAAGAAGCTCAGTCTACTCTAGGGCACGCCTGACTTTCAATCCATTTAAGTGCTCACATTTTTATGGGTTTTAAAGGTGACATAAATCCCTTTGAATCTTAGAATGAAAAACATTCAATGCAGATTTGAGAAGAGAAAAACCAACTTACCACAGTAGTTCCGTTAATTGACAGGCACCATCATCTGAAACAACAAAAACATATTTTGATATTACAATCATAAAAACTACCAAACTTTTCAAATTTTCTTAAAACACATACTGTAAATTTATATACAGAAGCAAAATTAAATAAGTAATGAAAATACCTTATCTGATCTAAATCATTTAGTTTTTTTCAGATGAAAGTGTTTCATTCCCACTATATTAGGTCCAAATTAGATAACTGGTTGTTTTTCAAAATCTTTTGTGTACACACACTGGCATATGTATATTTCACAAAATTTTCTTCTGGTGTTCAAGTTTAAAAGGTAGGCAGAAATACAGAGTCTCCTGTATAATACAATCTTGGTTCTGACATGAATGCGATCATGACACACTTATCCAAATACACAGCTCTGAGAATGCCATATAAATTAGTTCACTGAGCTCAAAAATTATCTCTATTGTCTATACAGAAAAAAGCTATAGTATTTATCACAGTGCTCAGCAGCTTTAGTCAGCTTCTCCTATTCTCCCTAAGATTCTCTCCCCAAATTCTCCAATACATCCTCCTTCTACTTTTCAAGTTGATCTCCCACTATTTTCCCTTGCGCCGTGTCCTCACACCCTATATTAAACACGTACTTTCTTTTCTTTAACAATATTTTAATTTGCCCCTTTTCTTCTGCCTCAATATTCTTTCTATGCATTCTTTAGGTCCACCTCAAATAGTGTCTCCTCAGTGAAGCTTGTCTTGATACCCAAAGAAGGAATGAGTCTTCTTTTTCTAGGTTTTCCCACCATATTTTGTACCTTATAACCATCTTCTGTCATTTAAAAGAATAGTTGCATTGCACCTGTTTCTGCTAATAAAGCTTTAATTTTAAAGGACTATTAATATCTATTATGAATGAAACACTTTAGTTTCATGAAAAAACAAATTAAAGAATTGAAGAAAATTTCCTCTCTTGATAAAAGAATTTTTAGGCAAGTTCTTTAATACTTTTAATACCACATGGGAATGCATTTTCTCTTTTGTGGATATTTAAAATAAGAGCAGTGTTTCTTAATTTGGTGAGAGGGAGAACTTTATTAGATTCTTTGTACCTAAACCTAGAATGTGATATTTCATCTTCAGAATTATGTGTTCTTTATTCCAACCCTTTACAGTTCTTTTCATAGGAAGAACAATGGTATAACACATAATTAAGAAAAAAATATTTATATATTTTAAAATTGTGATTCAGGGAATCTCCTAAAGTAAAATAATACTCAGTAATTGAACATGTGTTGATAGTTGAGTCTACAACCAGGTCATTAGTGGACACTTTCCCCTACAAGTGTCCAAGTTACCAAAGTGTTTTAGCATGAGTAAATAAGATATCATTATGGAAGTACCTTCAGAAATACTAATAAAAATGAATTTGTATTTAATTGAGTTTAGATATAATTATTAATATCTGGCAACCTATATGACTTTCATTTCCTTAAAAAATAGAGTGTGAATTTTACATATTGGTTGGTTGAGGCTGGCATTTATAGATAAGGAAGCAAAAAAATGTCAGTGGTAAGCACCCTGGAATTTATTGTTGCCTTGCTCTTCTGTGCCAGACGTAATGCAAATATAGCTGGGCTAGGAACTTCAGGGATGAATGGCTTCCTGAGAATAATGATCTGATGATAGTCTCCTGTTTCATTCAAAAGACAACCAAAATTTAACAAAGAAAATCCCATTAGAAGAAAATGTTTAGCAGGGAATGTCCTCATTGATATCTGTTCCAGGGATATGTCAACAAAAATTTTCTTTCACTTGAGTGGAATTGCCAAAGAACAGGACCAATCGAAATCTATAATTCTATTGAATAGTACCAGAAATATTTTCAATTATCTGTAATTTCTAACATTTTCATCTAATTCACTACCTTTGTTTATCCATATTTTCTTTCTTTCCTCCCTCCCTTCCTTTTTGTCAAATATATTTTCCATTCCCTTTTTTTCTTCTGCATTTTGATCAGGTCCTGAGAATGGCACCCAAAAAATATGGAAATCCTTCCACATAAAACATATAACTAACTAAGTGTATACTAAGTGTATAATTGATGGAGAAGAAAGAAGATCCTATCAAAAACTTTAGAAATTTTGTTTTGACTCTGGAGTTGCTGGCACAAGTGTGAAAATGGTTTTTTGGGTAGCACATGCACCTATATATATATTTTTTTCTTAAAAGAAGTTTTCTGAAGACTTTTCATATGCAAATTTATTCAAATAGCATTTACAATGAGCCATCCACCTCTCTATATCTGACCATTTAATTCTTGTAAAGGGCATCTCTTTTCTATAAAAGAATCCCAGTGTTTGAATGCAGGAACAGAATACTAAATTGGATATAATTCCAGTATTGAGATCATATTATTAGTTAGAAAACGAAGAATAAATTAGATATGTATTACTGCCTTCTCTGTATATCTCTATAAGCAGGTGGTAAGAATAAGCCAGCTATTTCTGTATTTACTTGTAGAACCAATTATAGAAATAATTATGAAAACAAATGCAAGTAGGTACCGACTCCAGGCATAGAAAATTATTTTAGCAATGAAATTCCTGAGTTCCAATAACATCACTGAAACACATGCCTGCATATGTAATACATACGTATCATATGTATCTCTATCTATCTCTGACATACATATACACACACACATGCAGATATATATATAGATACAGATATATACGTAGGTGGCCAGAGGAATTCTCCTTTCTAATTTCATTAGATTTTCTCTTAGCATTTCCTTTTCTTCATACCCAAAACTCCAGTCCTCATTTTTCATATCATGCATGAGCAAGTGCAGGACTTTAGCGGAAGTGATAGAAGATGATGGTAACAGGGAAAGGAACCAAGAGTGAAAGGGAATTGGTATGACTAAGCCTCACTACATATATTCCATAAACAGCCCCTGAGCCAAAGCCCAGAAAAGACTCCTTTATTAAAAAAAAAAAAAAAAAAAGGCTAAACATTAGGTTTTATTTTTTTCTCCTGAAGTACAAATTACTCTTATTTTGGTCATAATTAATTGTGAATTATTTATCTTTACTTACAGAGCTAGGTAAAAATACAAATTAAAGTAGCTCCATTTTGATCAAAAGGATGCATCACATATTGTAAACCAACAATAATCTCACTGCAAAAAACTTTAAAAAACTGGATAAAATATAACAAATATTCTTTGAATCATATAACTGAGCAAAATATATTAAGGAGATCTCCAGTGGCCAAAATTAAAGAAAGGAGTAGAAATGACTGGTATGGAGTTACTGATCTTTTGGCTCTCTGGGACATTTACCAGTCTTAGCCAAGAGCCTTGGGATTTCAAGGACAAGAGATTAAAGTGTCTCTTATGAAAATTTCCCACACAGGTGTGGGGTTTGAAATGGTACTATTGACAAGGACAGAGAAATTCCACAGACAGAATTTAACAAAAAACTATTCCCAGGCTTGTACCTTATGCAGTCAATTTCCAAATTTCTCTGGAAGGGCACAGCCTCAACAAAAAGCAGTTAGGAATTACAAATATAAAGCTCTGCTAAGCAAGAGCTCAAATCTATAATTATAAAACACATGAGCAAATCTTGAGTGAGAGTAAGTAAACGAAATAAAGAGCAAGATTAGAAACACCAAAATTATTCATATGATAGGATAACTAAACACTGATCTGAAATAACTGTTTAAAATTATTAAAAGTGAAAGATGGGAGAAAATATATGAAAGAAACAGACGTTATTTAAAAAGACAGTTTTCAATGAGTACCAATTATAGATTTGGAAATAAAACATAATTATTGAAACTAAGTACATAAACATATATTAAACACAGCTAAAGAATCAATCAGATAACAGAACTAAAGAAATTATCCATAATATTGTCAGAAAACCAAAGAAGAAAAAGGTGGCAAGAAATAGCACATGAGATATAAAAAACTGGCTGAAATGGTCCAACATTTGTCTAATAGGAACCAGAAAAAGAATGGGGAGAAGTAATCTTAAAGCAGTAATATATGAAAAATGTTCAAGAATTGTGATATCATATATATATATATATATATATATATATGTATGTATGTTGTAAAATGTTATCTATTTAGCTATATAAATCTACTTCTGTGAACCTTCCTCCCTATCTCCCTCTCTTCAGAAAGTTAAATAAATGCCAAACAAGATAAATCTGAGAACTGTATTCAGTATCCTGTGATAAACCATAATGGAAACAAATATGAAAAAGAATATATCTATGTATAACTGAATCACTTTGCTGTACAGCAGAAATTAACACATTGTAAATAAACTATACTTCAGTAACATTTTAAAAAAGACTTAAAAAAAGATAAATCCAATGAAATCTATCTCACGAGCAAACATATAAATGTAAACTTAAAAAACAGCTAGAATATAAAACAGGTATTTAAACAGGAGCAAATTTGGTTTACAGTACACTTTTCAACAGGAGTAGTAGAAGTTTGCAACTTGAAAGTGCTAAAAGAAAGAAATGTATTACAGATGCCTTTATATATATATGTATATATATATATATATATGTTAAGTTATTAAAGTTAAGGGAGATATTTTCAGACAAAAAGCCATTAGTTTCTACCATGTACTTTTACTGAGGGTAATCCAAGGGATATAATAAAGGAAGAAGAAAACTGAATTCATAACAAAGAGAGATGTAAGGAAGAAAGGTGAGTAATGAAACTGATACATATAGGTAAATCTATTAAAAAATAACTGGGTAAAAATATGATAATATAGTAATGTTAA
The DNA here is from genome assembly GCF_964165515.1 of Mesoplodon bidens. Lineage (NCBI taxonomy): Eukaryota > Metazoa > Chordata > Mammalia > Artiodactyla > Ziphiidae > Mesoplodon > Mesoplodon bidens. The sequence goes on along the minus strand of NC_138162.1, from coordinate 68,932,727 downwards.
TAATCAATTTTGGGGTAAATTAAACCAACATGACTGGAAGTACTGGACATCTATAACTTGCAAAATGCTGGCAGGAGGTTTTATAATTACAGTGTTCTGAAGTTCTTATATTATTGGGGAGAAGGTTGAAGACATTTATTACCTTTATACTTTAAATGAGGTACAAGCACTAAAACTTAAAGCTAAAATAGAACTTAAAGCTAGAAGGTATATGATCCAAATTTATTAAGAAGAAAAAACAAAAACTACCAAGAAAGAGAAATATTATGTATAGAAATAACTGAGTAAATTAAAAGCTCAAAACAAAATGGTATAAATAAATACAAATATATCAGTAACCATAACAAATGTGTTGGTTTACAACCTTCAGAGTTCCCAGGTGAAATTTGACATTGGCCCCTATACACAGAGGGCAGGGACAGACCAAGAAAGAGGCAGGTCACTTCAGAGTGGCAGGTGGCAGTTTTAATACACAAGGGAACTTACATACCAGGCTTGTCTTGGGTGGCCACAAGATGAGTAGATCTCCACACCAACCCTGCAGAATCTTAAGTTTATATAGAGGCCTTCCTGGGGCTCAGTCACATTTACAGTCCAGATGGTCTCAACAGCACAGTACTATCTCAAGGTTGTATCCTTGAAATGCAAATGAACTTAAATGCTAGTTGAACACAGACATTCTCTTACCCTCCTTTCCTTCCTCCCAGGATTATATTACCCTTCATCATCACCTCTTGTCACCACCAGTAGTATCTACTTGCTCTTCTCCCAGTTCTACCAAAGAACAGATCAGTCTCAAAGGTTCTCCTCTGTCCAATGTTTTCCAAACAAACAAAGCTATTTTATAATTTTTTAAGGGCTTTTAATTCTAGAAGTAGATAGGAAAGAAAGAAAAGGGAAGATTATCAAATATATAAGTAGCAAGGGAAAAAGCTCTTAGTTTCATCTAGGGTGACCAACTTGTCCTGATTTTAAAACTGGAAGTCTCAAGTCCAAGTCCCAGATGCAAGGAATCCACCCTTCACAATAGTCCCAGTAAACTAGGATTGTTGGTTTCTCAAGATTTTTAGCTAGCCTCTGGTATGTGTCATGTCCTTAGAATAAAAAGGAGTACAGATTTTTACTCTTTTGTCCCCTCTTTTTGCCCTTTCTTTCAGCTTTTGAGGTCCTTGCCTTTTCACTATACACACCTCCAGGCATTTCCATATAAAGACTGTCCTTCCCGCCACTCTTAGTCAACATAGTTTTGGAAGTCCTAGCCACAGCAATCAGAGAAGAAAAAGAAATAAAAGGAATACAAATTGGAAAAGAAGAAGTAAAACTGTCACTGTTTGCCGATGACATGACACTATACATAGAAAATCCTAAAGATGCCACTAGAAAACTACTAGAACTAATCAATGAATGTGGTAAGGTTTCAGGATACAAAATTAATTGACAGAAATCTCTGACATTCCTATATACCAACAATGAAAAATCAGAAAGAGAAATTAAGGAAACACTCCCATTTGCCATAGCAACAAAAAGAATAAAATACCTAGGAATAAACCTGCCTAAGGAGGCAAAAGACTTGTACTCAGAAAACTATAAAACACTGATGAAAGAAACAAAGATGACATAAACAGATGGAGAAATATACCATGTTCTTGGATTAGAAGAATCGACATTGTGAAAATGACTATACTACCCAAAGCAATCTACAGATTCAATGCAATCCCTATCAAACTACCACTGGAATTCTTCACAAAATTAGAACAAAAATTTTACAATTTGTATGGAAACACAAAAGACCTCAAATAGCCAAAGCAATCTTGAGAAAGAAAAACAGAGTTGGAGGAATCAGGCTCCCTGACTTCAAACTATACCACAAAGCTATAGTAATCAAGAAAGTATGATTCTGGCACAAAAACAGAAATATAAATCAATGGTACAAGACAGAATGCCCAGAGATAAACCCACACACATATGGGCACCTAATTTATGACAAAGGAGGCAAGAACATACAATGGAGAAAAGACAGCCTCTTCAGTAAGTGGTGCTGGGAAAACTGGACAGCTATATGTAAAAGAGTGAAATTAGAACACTCCCTAACACCATACACAAAAATAAACTCAAAATGGATTAAAGACTTAAATGTAAGACCAGACACTATAAAACTCTTAGAGGAAAACATAGGAAAAACACTCTCTGACATAAACCACAGCAAGATCTTTTATGACCCACTTCCTAGGGAAATGGAAATAAAAACAAAAACAAACAAATGGGACTTAATTAAACTTAAAAGCTTTTGCACAGCAAAGGAAACCATAAAAAAGACGAAAAGACAGCCCTCAGAATGGGAGAAAATATTTGCAAAGGAAACAACAAAGGTTTAATCTCCAAAATATACAAACAGCTCATGGAGCTCAATATCAAAAAAACAAACAATCCAGTTAAAAAACTGGCAGAAGACCTAAATAGACATTTCAACAAGGAAGACATACAGATGGCCAAGAGGCACATGAAAAGATGCTCCACATCAATAACTATTAGAGAAATGCAAATCAAAACTACAATGAGGTATCACCTCACGCCGGTCAGAATGGCCATTATCAAAAAAATCTAGAAAGAATAAATGCTGGAAAGGGTGTGGTGAAAAGGGAACCCTCCTACACTGTTGGTGGGAATGTAAACTGATACAACCACTATGGAGAACAGTATGGAGGTTCCTTAAAAAACTAAAAATAGAACTACCATATGATCCAGCAATCCCACTACTGGGCATATACACTAAGAAAACCATAATTCAAAAAGAGACATGTACCACAATGTTCATTGCAGCACTATTTACAATAGCCAGGACATGGAACCAACCTAAATGTCCATCGACAGATGAATGGATAAAGAAGATGTGGCACATATATACAGTGAAATATTACTCAACCATAAAAAGATACAAAATTGAGTTATTTGTAGTGAGGTGGATGGACCTCGAGTCTATCATACAGAGTGAAGTAAGTCAGAAAGAGAAAACCAAATATCGTATGCTAACACATATATATGGAATAAAAAAAAAAAGGAACTGATGAACCTCGTTGCAGGGCAGGAATAAAGAGACAGGCATCGAAAATGAACTTGAGGACATAGTGTGGGAGGGTGAAGCTGGGACAAAGTGAGAGTAGCATCAACATACATATACTACTGAATGTAAAATAGTTGGCTGGTGGGAAGCAGCAGCACAGCACAGGGAGAATGGCTCTGTGCTTCGTGATGGGTCTAGAGGGGTGGGATAGGGAGGATGGGAGGGAGGCTCAAGAGGGAGGGGATATGGGGCCAGGTGTATGCATACGGCTGATTCGCTTTGTTACTCAACAGAAACTAACACCATTATGTGAAGTAACTATACTCCAATAAAGACCTATTAAAAAAAAGACTGTCCTGTGGCTCCCTGTTCCCTTATTTACTTTACATTATAAAAAATACTTCAACAATGTGATAAATCCAGTAAGTCAACAACTGTGTAGTATCAAGCCAATGTCAAAATAGTGGGTTAAAATGAGTGAGGAACAATTTATTCGTTAAGTTTTTCTTTACTCATTCACTAAAGAAATATTTTTAACACTTATTAAAACTTTTTTTAGTATCTACTGTATGTTGTGCACTGTTCTAGGCCTAGGGATATGGTGGTAACCACATGGACATGTTCCCTACATACATTTTTGCAGCACAGAGAGGCAAGGAGGAGACAGACTAGAAGACAGATGACAAATAAAAGAGTGAAGTAATTTAAGACAATGAGCAAAATGAAGAACATGAAACAAGTGATATGGTTCAGATGAGAAATTATTTATTTATTTATTTAAATTTTGGCTGTTTTGGATCTTCATTGCTGCGCGCAGGCTTTCTCTAGTTGCAGTGAGCGGGGGCTACTCTTCATTGCGGTGCACGGGCTTCTCATTGCATTGGCTTCTCTTGTTGCGGAGCACGGGCTCTAGGCACACAGGCTTCAGTAGTTGTGGCGTGCAGGCTCTAAAGCGCAGGCTCAGTAGTTGTGGCACATGGGCTTTGTTGCTCCGCGGCATGTGAGATCTTCCCGGGCCAGGGCTCAAACCCATGTCCCCTGCAATGGCAGGCGGATTCCTAACCACTGTGCCATCAGGGAAGCCCCAGAGGAGAAATACTTTAGATTAGATGGTCTGGCCTGACTAACACAGAGCAAGACAGCGGATAAGAGGATACACTATTTATATAAAGGAATAATGAACATATAAGCCTTGTGTGAACTTATATTCAAGAAACAGGCAGAAAGTCAATGTAACTGCAGTCTCAAAAGTAGGAAAAGAGGTGAAAGCTAAAGTTAGAGATGTGGGTGGGAGCCAGATCATGGACTGCGTGGTAGGTCATTGCTAAGAGGTTTGGATTATATTTTCAGGGCAATGGGAAGTCACTGGAGGGGTTTAAGCAAGTAGAGTGACATTATCTGATTTTGTTTTACACATGCCTAGGGCTACTCTGAAAACATGGAAAGCAGAGGCATAAGTAAAAACTGAGAGATCAGTTTTGAAACTTGCCAGGCAAGAGCTTGTGGTGATTTAGACTAAAGTATATGCAGGGATGGAGAAAACTGGATAGATCTGGGATCTATTTTGGAGGTAGAGTCAACAAGATTTGCTCAAGGATTGGATTTGGATAGTGAGTAAAAGAAAGAGGTAATGGATGATTGCTGGTTTGGAATTTTAGTAACTGAGTGTTTATGCTATTTATTGAGAAAGGCAAGACTGGTGGAGAATACAGGTTTAGGGATGTGTGTATCAGCTGTGATGCTTCTATTTTAGACAGAGAAGGCTGAGATTTTTCTTAGTTATGTGAGTATAAATGTCAAGCAGGAAGTTGGATGTGGAAGTCTGTAGTTCAGCGGGAAGGTTACGGCTAGAGATGCATGTTGGGAATCATAGAGATGGCATCTAAGGTATGGAAATTAGACAGTGTGTCAGAGCAAAGAGTAGAAGGCTTAGGCCAGAGCCTAGGGAACCCCAACATTACGAGTGAGAACTGAAGACAGATTACAATCAAGTTCTGTAGGGTTTAGCTAGAGAGGAGGATTTAATTGAGTCTTTACCAAGTCTCTACTTAATGCCACATTCTGTGCTAGGAATCCTAATGAACAAAATTGACTCCTCTCTCATCTGCCTTATAGTTTAGAGTCCATAAAACTATGTTTCTTCCTCTACATTTCTGTATTCACAAAAACATCCCAGTGGCACTCTAATGGTTTGTCAGTTTCAACCAACTCTTTATCATTCAAGTACCAAGCATTTCTTACAACAATCACTCCCCTTCATTTCTTCCCAATTCCTTTCAAAATCTAAAACCCACAGATTAGTTCTGTAGGAAAAAAGAATAGCACTATGTATTGTTTTTCCTTGAACTCCACATTTCAGGAAAAGGAGATAAAACAAATTCACAATGTGGTTGCAACTTAATATTATTCTATTCAATTTATTTGATCCTACTTTTTTCCTAAATTATAACTGAGCAACATGGGGAATTGCAACGACTTCTTCAAGAAGAATGACTTAGGTGTTGGACTCTCACATTTCTTGAGTGTTACCAATCATCAGAGAAGCTGATGATCAGGCAAAGCAACAATGTACACCTAACACCAGTAGAAGAAATAAAGAAAATCATTAGAAGTCCTTTAATCCTAAAGAAACTACTTAGATATACAAGACTTGAAACAAATTTCACAGGCAGTGTCTTGCTCCAGGGCATGTTTTATAACATTAGCCTGGGTAAATATGCTTCAGTTTCAATTAATAAAACTGTAAATTCAGGATCTATGCTTTAGCAAAGTTGCAGTTTGGGTTTATGCAACGTTAAACTATTATTTGCTAAGGCTAAATTAAGCTGTAAATTAACATACTCTCTGAAAGACTTTAACATGGTTGGTACAAAATTGAATTTTTATCCTGTAACTCTGGGGAGACACTTGCTAAACAAAAGGCATTTTCAACCATTTTCATCATTGTTTTCATCTAATTATTTTTTTCTTCCAATACTGAAATCATTTTTAATGTAGCTTTTGGAAATTGTATTTATGTTTGTTCTTTGGCTTTTCTCTTTCTTGAGATAATTCTTAATTTGCTAATACATTGCAAACACTACAGCTTTGCATATTTTCTACATGTTTAATCTGTCCTAAAAAAAGTAGCAAATTTGCTATCTAATTTTGCTATTCTTTCCATGTACATTAAAAATGCATTCTTTGGATAACTTTGGTTTGGAATATCAAGTGCTAATGTAAAATTTACTTTTGCACTCTATTTAGAGGAGTAAAATATATTGAGAGGATTGAATAACGAAAACAAGATTTCAAGGAGAATGTTCACACACCTAAGAAGGCAGATAGTTTTAAAACGTATTAAAATTACTCTCTGAAAACTGCCACTGCCAAGAAAGGACCAATCATCGTTCAGGCCATTGCCTTGATTCGGGGCTGGGACAGCTGAAACCAGACATTTTATTGTCTCTTACTCTGAAGTAGAAGTCTTAGAACAGCAAACTTAAATAAACACTGAGCTTTGGTACCATTCAATGAAGTAAATAAACTGAATGAATAGAGGAAGGAAGAGGTGGAAGGAGAAAGTTTTGTGGTTGAAAAATGAGCCTTTAAATATTATTAAGAAAAATATGATTCTAATAACAAGAAAAATCCATAATGTATAAATTAATGTTTTCCAAATATGTACATTCTGGGTATCCTGCATCCCTGGCTTTGTTCATGGGTCTGCTTCTTCAGTTTCCCTGTATTAGAGCTATAGAATCTGGTAGCTTGGTGGGAACTTGAGGAAGTGGTACTAACATATAAATATTTAAACTGCAATCTCTCTTTACTCTTCATATCTATTTCCCCACAATGAGCCCCACAATTAATATATAATTTCCTCTAAGAACAAACTCTATCCTCTTTACCTCTTGTTTCTCTGATTTCTACTCAAGGGCAGTTGCCAGTATGTAGTTCAACGTTCCTCATAAAATTTACTGTGTTTTCTTGAAATACCCTCTGTTCTATAGTGAATAAACTCAACTTTTCTATTCAATATAAAGTTATACCTTTTCACTAAAATCAAGGCTTCTACTCACAATATTCACTCATTTTTTTCAATGGAGCCCACCTCCCTCCCCCACCAATTCCAAATCCTCCTCCCTCCTAGGAGAAGGATTTGATATACATTTGAGTTTTCAATACCACTCCCCAAAGTAAGGGGATTAAAGCAAGTCTGTGAGACCATGAAGCAGGTAGTAAAATTACAAAAGAATGTTTCAGTATAAAAGAGACTTTGCCAAAGCTAGACACTTACGGAAGGAGTCTACAGGGAGGCAGAATGATTAATGTGTTAGTTTCTAGGGGAGATACGAGGGGATAGGGTTGAGGAACAGTAACCCTGAAAAAATATCTGACGTGAACTCTTTCCTCTCCATTTCAAAATATTCCCATTATCATTCATTTGTTCTCTTTCTTACATCTGTTGCAGAGGAAGCCTGAGGTCAATCTGATGATTATCAAACACAAGATTGCAAAGTCTCAAGTAATGTGACTTGTTTTTGAAATTGCTTAATAATTGAAAATACTTTCTTTAATTAACTCTTCTCTTTACTGCCTTCCAAAGCAATGGTATTTTTCTGCTTTTTCTTTATTGTAATGCTAAGTAAAACCTTGAGCTCTGGAGCTAGAGAACTTAGATTTAAATCAAGAATTTGTCACTAGCTAACTCTGTGCTCTTGAGAAAACTAGCAAATTACTTAACCTCTCTGGACCTCAATTCTCTCACCTATAAATGGGAATAATAATGGCATTTATTTCATAAAATACTATTTTTGTGCAGATTAGATAAGCTTAGTAGAGAATGGGCTTGAGAATATTGTAATGAACTTTGCACAATGCCATTCCTCAGTCAAACACTCCTCATGTAACTTCTTTCCTTTCTTCCAGTTATCATGTCTAACATTTCTCTAACATCTCTTCTATTCCCCTTTTCGTACCTCTTTAGTCCTCCCAAAATAAGAATTGTCCAAGACCTTGGATTCATCTTATTATTTTAACAGCCTTTTCTTTGGCAGATGTATCCATTACCATGGCTTCAACGTTCAGAGGGGCTTCTCATCTAGACATTCCACTGTCACCACTGAGTCACATCACTCGAGCCAACATTCGTATCCTATGTGCAGCCTTTCACCTGGTTTTCCCTACTTTTATTACTCCTGTTTCCCTCCAACTTAAAATTGCAGTCAATCTTTGCTTCTCTTTCTCTTTCATCACCACATACAAAACACGTATTTTCATGTTTTTGTTTTAACCTTTACTATCTCTCTTTATTTTCACCACCACCATTTTAGTTCATGCCCTTATTATTTGACTTCAAACACCATAAATTGACTTGTTTATTTCTGAAATTTAAATAAATGAATCATGAAGGATGTCTGATTTTGTGTCTGGCTTTTCCTACTCAATATTATGTTTGAGAATCAACCATGATGATGTGTATGGCAGTAGTTTATCTCATTACTGTGTAGAATTCCAGTATATGAATATACAACAACTTATTCATCCATTCAACTGTTGATGATATTTAGGCTGCTTCCACTTTAAGATGACTATGAATAATGGTTCTATAAACACACTTATACATGTTGTGTGGTGATACACAATTCTGTTGTACATATGCACAGAGAAGGCATAAGCATCAAACACACAGAAAAGACATTCCATGAAATAAAAGTGGCTACCTCTGGGTGGTGATGGGATATGAGGAATTTTTTGCCTTATTCTAAGTTTTCTACAATAAAGAAATTTAGAAATTGGTATACCAAAGTTACTTAGAATATGAGTTCTGGAATCAAAAAGCCTGATTCAAACACTAGTGCCACTACTTATCTCCTCTTATTTTATTAATTTTATTACTATTTTATTTCAAGTTACTTAACCCTGCTGAAGTTCAGTTCTTCACTTGATCATCTGTAAAATTGGGGAAGCCGAGCATCTCTTTCCTAGAATTGCTGTAAGGAATAAAATACCTAACCCGCGAACACTCAGTCCAGTTCACGGAAAAAGTAATCACCCAGTAAGAGACTGCATTATTCATAGGGATTGTATTATTATATTTAATACAATATTTTATCAATATAATATTTAAATATAAATATTATTATACTTATAAAAAGAGAACACTGTTTTCCCTTTCATAATTTTTGTCTTGTGAAATTTGGGTTAGATATATAGAAAAATTTATAGTGTAGTAATTTAAATTAAGTACTGGAGGAATCAGAAGAATATTTATTTTTATTGACATAAGTATAGAGTAGCAAACTATCTGTAGATTAAGCTACCTAGAGGTGGGGCCGTAAATCTATGAACCAAAACCACCAGAGTAACACTAGCAGTAGAGAGAGAGAAAAAAACAAACAAACGGAATTTATGGTATCAGTGTACTGACTGAATCATTACTGATGCTTCTCATGTTTCTTTTTATATATATATATATATATATATATATATATATATATATATATATATATATATAAATATTCTGACAGCAAAGGAAATGATTATACGTGCAAATTGGGTATCCCTTTCTTAAAATTTTAGATCAGCTGGGACTACACTCAACTGAACCAGCAAAATCTAAAACAAACAAAACACCGTTTGTAAGAAAGCACTTAAGAAAATCATAAGTATGACAAGCAATTTTTGCCAACTCGTATTGCTCATCTATGATTCTAAAATGTATGTGCTGCGTTTACAAATGTGTTCTTATTGAGATTCATACCTGCATTGCTTGTTTGTTCAGAGTCCTAGAAAATTATAATAAAATGGAATCATACCACCACTCTCAATTTGGGGATTCATATCAATTAAAAAAAGAAAATGAAAGTAATTTTCATCAGCTTCTGCTTATTTCTCAGTAAATGCTGTGATGAAATGTAAAAAAAAAAAAAAGAAAAACTAGTAGAGGTCTTCCTAGATTTATGATGGGGTTACAACCTAATAAAGCCTCATTAAGTTGAAAATACTGCAAATTAAAAAGGCATTTACTACACCTAACCTCTCAAACGTCAAAGCTAAGCCTGGTCTACCTTAAACATACTCAGAACACTTACATCAGCCTACAGTTGGACAACGTCATCTAACACAAAGGCTGTTTTATAATAAAGTGTTGAGTATCTCAGGTAATTTATTGAATACTGTACTGAAAGTGAAAGACAGAATGGTTGTATGGGAACACAATGCTTGTTAAGTGTATTGATGGTTTCCCCTCATGATTGCTTGGCTGATTGGGAGCTGAGGCTGGCTGCCCTGCACAGCATCATGAGAGAGTATCATACTGCATATTGCTAGCCCGGGAAAAGATCAAAATTTAAGGCATGCTTCTACTGAATACATACCACTTTCACACCATTGTAAAGTGGAAAAATCATAAGTCAAACCATCATCATTTGGGGACCATCTGTATTATACTGAAAAACATTATATTAAGGAAAAACAGAGATCTGGGGTTTTAGAAAGAGCCCAGTTTGAAAATCAACACCACTGTTTATTGATATTTGACTTGGGGTTAGCTTCCTCATTTGTAGAAAGGAATGATTGTGAGGATTTAAGAAAAAAAAAGGAACATAAAATATCCTCACACTGCTTGACACAAAATAGGTCTTCAGGAATATTATGTTTTTTGTCCCTTATCACCCTATTTTAAAGTATTTCCTTCTAAGTAATAGAAATTTCCCAATTTTGGTATTTTATCTGACTCATTAGAGACTTCTTTTTTTTTTGATACCACTCATTATATCCCAAAATATATTAGGGCCTTTAAATCAGTATTTATCAAGAGAGTCAGAGACTCTAATTCCTTAGACCAAAACTTAGACATAGATTTTATAAGTATACATTTTCTGAAATGTATCTCTACTCCACTCTAGAACATATTTATCTAACAAGATAAGTGTGCATGATTATCATATCAGGCTTTCTGATTTTAATACAAACATGAATATACACATACTGAACTTGTCTCAGTATATTATTCCCACAATATTTTTTCTAAAGTCAGTATTATTCTACCTATGATATTATATTATGTACTTGTCCACTCCTGCCACAGATATAGTCATCTAAAACAATATCCAATAGCAATTTTTAAGTTATATTTTTTCAAAGAACCTATCATTTTTTAACTTGAGGTAATATTTTATGCGCCTGAATCATATTTGAGCTTCTCCAAGTCTGTGTTCTTGGGACACTACTAGCAGTATGATCCACTGAGCTAAGATGGAAATCCTTTATCAATAGAAATATAAGGGGCTTCCCTGGTGGCGCAGTGGTTGAGAATCTGCCTGCCAATGCAAGGGACACGGGTTTGAGCCCTGGTCTGGGAAGATCCCACATGCCACGGAGCAGCTAGGCCCGTGAGCCACAATTACTGAGCCTGCGCGTCTGGAGCCTGTGCTCCGCAACAAGAGAGGCTGCGATAGTGAGAGGCCCGCACACTGCGATGAAGAGTGGCCCCCACTTGCCGCAACTAGAGAAAGCCCTCGCACAGAAACGAAGACCCAGCACAGCCATAAATAAATAAAGAAAAAAAAATTTTTTTAAAGAAATATAAGGCAGTAATGATACAATCCTTTTTAGAAGTCAGAAAAAGCCATATTAAACTAATTCAATACCAGTAACACATCTCGTGAGTTAATAGAAGCAAATTCCAGAAAGACGTGAGAGTGCCACAACTGAGAGCACATTAACACTTCTATAAAGCCCCCTCCCCCGCCCAGTAGAAATGAACTCACAATATAAAAATTACAAACCAAAGGAGTAAAGGAACCAACCATAAGGGAGAAATCAGTAGATGCAGGAAGTAAAAAATTTACATTCCAGGAAAATAATAGAAAAGCCCAGGACTGATTTTCTCAAATCCTAATAGACTCCTAGCGAAGCAGTTGATTTTCAAATTTAACAGATGACTGGCTCTCAAACATTTTATTCCATATATAAACGTATATTTCAGGTTAAAAAAAATCCTAAGGTTTCAAATATTTCATTTTTGGCATACATAATATAGTCAAAAAATAGGAAAAAATTCTGCCTAATATTGGTTCCAAATCAAAGATTTTATCTAAAAGTATATGAATGATTGAAATGTAATGTCTTGGTCTCCCTGACTCCCATCTTTTGCTACCTGCAAGAGGAAAATATGAAAATAGAAAAGACTCATTTAAAAAAAATCTGTTGTCAAACACATTTGTGACACATTGGGTAGTACAGCACAATGAAAATTACAGTAAGGTTCACTAAGCAGCCTTATACAAATTCAGTAAGTGCTAGATTTCTTTAGAGACAGCGTCAGTTGTTTAGATAAATGAAGTGGCTTCTAGATGAGAGGTTACAAACACAAATCAATACACTGAAATATGTATTCAGTCCATATGGTATTTCAGTAATGGGTGCTTAGAATTCAGTACATAGCACTGCTATAAATCACAAGCAGAAATTATATTAAAAGAAAGTTAGTTCTGTGATGTGAACTCAGAAATCAATGGAAATGTATACCAAAAATAAGAGGCTTTTAGATATGTATGTCAAAAGAAAAATGATTTGTGTCATTGCCATTCATAATTCATATTTTTGTTTCCTATGTCTAGTTGAAATTGGATTTTTTCCATGTCTCCATTTCCTTACACAGACCATCTTTAAAGTACATAAGAATTCCACATGGGGGAAGAAATCCACACATCCTTATTAAAAATATAGGAAGTGCAAAATTCAGAGTCACCAGAACCTGGATAAGAAAATCCTTGACTTGCTGGAGGGGTATTATGGGATGGGGCGACCACAGCTGCAGGTACATAGTGGGCAGAATACGATTAAGTTAAGATGAAACTGGGTAAGAGAGGAGCTAAATGGTCAAGTATAAGAGTTTAGAAGTCATAGAATAAGAAGAAAACAGGGAGCTCCAGGGATCACTGATGGGGCAAAAGACACCATAAAACAACCATGATCCTTGTTAATTGAAGCTGTACTTTTACATCTATCTATCTATCTGCATACACACATTCACTCTAGACTTGAATCATTACCAATATTTTACTATTGTCTTTTAGAACTATGTTTACCACACATCAGGGGACCCCAAATGCATGCTTGCATAGACGTGCATGTTCATAAACAAAAGAAGCATATTCGGCATAGTTCTGTAACCACAATCATGCTATGAGCATAGCTGCTGTGATAAGCTGACTGATAATGCTCAGTGGCCTAAATTGGAGCTTAGAATAAGTGTAGGTGCACACATGCCTTAATCAAATGAAAAGTAGGCCAGATATATGTGTTTACTTTTTTTTTTAACCACAGCTGAGAAACCTTTTTTTTTGCGTGTGTGTGCATGTGTGTGTGACTGTAAAAATAAATAAACCATTATCCTGAGAAAGAAACCATAAGTTTGGTTTCTATCAAAATAGACATGAAATGGATTAAAAATTAAACTCCAGACTGGAACATATTTTGTGTTTCTTTTCAATTCCCAATAATACATTAGGATATACAGTAAAATCCCTGAGAATATGTGACACGGCCTGTCCTTTTCTTGATAATCAGTGCAGGGTTGAGAACAAAAACTTGTCTCATGGAATTATGCCTTCTAAGATTAACACACAAATACAAAATAATTTCTAAGCTAGCAAACATATGTTATTTTCTGCAGAATTTTGACCATTTTCTGTGGGTTTGTGTAGAAATAATCCCCATAAATATCATCATCAATATCTAGAACTGTGCAGACGAAAGCAGCCAATTATACTATTTCTCTAAAGTTTGGTAGAACATCATACAATGTTACTCACTACACGAGCATCACTGAGATCGTTAAACCTGAAGCAGAAATGCCTTTTGCTAACGTTTTTAAAATAAGAGCAAAATCATCATGTGTTGCCAAGTTGAAATGGGGTAATTGCCTTCTGATGCCTAAGGAAGGGAGTGAAGCCCATGGACATCTGAATGGAGGGAGATGGAAGCCCTGTGTGTCAGACTGACAATGCTTAGTATTTTAAATTAACCGAAGAATTCACAACAACACAAAAGAATGTCAACACTGTGCAGAAAATGATCCCTAGGGAATGAAATGTGAGTGTTTGAAAAGGTTCTCTAGGTAAGGAAATAAAATACTAAATTTATAATGAGCCGATGTCACTGCAGGGAAAATGGACAAAAGAAATCTCTTAAAGCAACCCTGTCATTTTACAGGTGAAGAAACAGAGGCCAGGAGAAGGTAAGTGAACTGCAACAGGGCTGCCTAGTGAATCCATGTTTTCTGAGCATAATTCACGGGTTCTTTCTTCTGGACCTGAGTGTCCCCACAAGCAAAGAATACAGTCAAAGGGAGATTATACAGCCAAATTTCAGATATAACTCAATTTTATCCCCAAATCATGCAGGTACTAGATTTTTTTCTTTTTCTTTTTCTTTTCTTTTTTTTTTTTTGGCCAGAATTACCTACATCTATTTCTGTTTTACAAATAGAAATTTCACTCACTTTTGTACTTTAGTAAATAAGCCTTATTTCATCATATTATAACATATTCATTTTTTCTAAATTTGATATTTGTGGCTTTGTAGCACGGGACAAGGATCATATGAGCACCTCAAACACCCTGACCCATTGCAACTGTTGCTTAATTTTCTACATCACTATCACTTTATTTCTCTTTGCCAAGATTGCAGCCGCTGAGGCCGTCTTCTCAGCATCCAGCCCTCAAAGGTTTGGGCTTGGGTACAGACTCTCATCTCCCTAATGCAAGTATTACTATTTCGATCTATTCCTTTCTTTAGTCAACTCCCTTTCATGTTTCCCACAGTTTCAGGCCACTCTTGTTGAAGCTCCTATCACATGCTAGTCACTTCAGGAAGATGCTTTAGGCTCTCTCACTCTACCCTCAAATTTATCTTCATCCACACCTATCTTCACCCTCTTAAATACAATTTTTCTTACATTTATTCCTCTCAGAGAACCTCACAGACTTCTCTGTTCTTGTGAGCCATTCCCCAAGAGAACCTATGTTTTCCCACATACCTTCAAGTTTTTGATAATGTAATCTAATAAATTGATGGGCTCTGATGGACAAAAGTGTTAGCAATCTCTGGGACCATTTTTGCACTCTCTCAAAACCTTCTGGACGTAGCACCTTCAAACAGAGGAATGAACCTCACTGAGGATATTTCAGGAGAGGAAAGACCAGTTGAGGAATTTCAGTTTCAGCAGTGTGGCATAACAATGTACCTCGTATGCTACCAACATGCATCAGATACTCCATCCTGATGTAGCATGATAATTTCATGCAGCCATTTGTGATGGGAAGGTCATTTTGAGCAAACAAGTTATAAAATACCTTGAAGCATTTGGCTTTAACTCATGTTTCCACATTTAGTTGGTTACTAATTAAAAAAAGAAACAATCAACACAAATAAAATAAAATAGAACCTTATTATAGTTGACTATGCTGCCAGAATTTTAGTTATGGCAAGGCTATTCATCACTCTGAAAAATAAGGCAAAATTAGAAATTATCACAGATATAAATTCTCTGTTCAGATAAAAGCTGTGATGGTCATATGACATGTTTGTTTTCCAACTCAAATTTGGTTGTAATCTTGGCTTTGTTCTTTTTTACTTGTGACCTTGGTCAAAGTATTTAATTTTTTTGAGTTTTGATTTCTTTATATGTAAAATGGGGGAGGGAGGGAGGGAGGATATCTACCTCTAAGATTGTTATGAGGATTAAATTAGATAACATTTTTAAAGTAGTTAAGCACACTGTGTGGCACATCATGGACCCTTAACAAATGACAGGTTTTCTTATTATATTTTAGTAGATTGTTCTTTACAAGTAGTTATATAATCACTAATACCAATGTGATTCTGGACTTCAGGAGACTAATCCATGTTTATAAAATTGAAAGATAAGAGTTTTAAGGGAAATAATGGAATTTTCCTTTCAAATATTTTTCCCACCTGTTTTAGAAATGGGTATTGCATAGCTCTATTTGAGAATTCACCTATTATATAAAACAATGTTTGATTGGATTCAAACTACCTTCCAACATCTTCTCAAGGGTCAATCCAAACTCTTCAATTACCTTTTTCACATACATCTTAAAAAGTATTTTGAGTGCCTGAAAGCCTATAATTCTTTTTCCCTAAAGTTTTGAATTCCATCTGATGAAGATATTACACTATGTGAAGTACCACCATGTCACAGAAACAATAGTTTAAATTAACCTCTTACTGCCTTCAGTCAGGTTCTTTCTTTTCTTCATAAAAGTTAATTTAATGCTTTTGAAAGAAGCAAGATTGGCAGGAATGGAGAATTAAGGCCTTTACGTCACAAAATAGGCACTGACTGGAATGAGTAGCAATATTCTTAAAACTGTTGGCTATTACAGAACCTCAAATACATTTAGAGAAGAAGTGCCTTAAGGGAGTGATGGTAATTGAGTCTTGCTGGGCCATTCAGTCCATGGACACATCCTAGGGATGATAATTAGAGCTATTCAACATGACAAGTGTTGGATTTTAATTTAAAAAATCATGACTGTCATCATCTCTTTGATACATTATGTAGCAGAGATCAGAACCACTGTGTAAGATTACATGGAGGAAAGGGTTTTGTCTGGACAACTGCCCTCAAAAGTTTCAAAATGCGAAACTCTAATCTAAAGCTATTCTTTTATTAAGCAGATACTAATTAGGTAGTACCATCTGCCAGTTTCTTTTTTCCTCTAGGCATTGGGTATAAGACAGGTGTGATCCCTGCTTTCCTGGAGTTTAATGGAAAGGGGGAAAGATTTGAAACAAAAAATATATGAAAATTTTAAAGATAATTTCAGATTCAGGGCTGGCCTCATGGGCAGATAACCTGTGCAGTCACATAGGGCCCTGCCTTTAAAAGGGCCTCAAACTTAGTTTAATTAGTGCCAATTGCCTTCCTGAGATTCTTAGTTAATTTTTAACAAGGGGCCTGCGTTTTCATTTTGTCCTGGACTCTGCCAGTTTTGTAGCCAGTCTTGTTCAGATAGTAACAAGTGCTATAAAGGAAATAAAGTAATGAGATAGAGAAAGGGGGCACGAGTCACAAAACTACTTTTAATAGAAGTCCAAAAAGACCTTTTTGATGAGGTGACTGATGAGCCGTGAATTACAATATTTACCAAATTAAGGGATCTCACACACTGAGAAAAGCCTGTATTGAATCAAATTCAACAGATACTAATTTAACACCTATTCTGTGCAAGAAGCCATCAGATTACTCTTTAAAGAATAGTGGGACACAGTTTGTGTTCCTGGTAAATTTGAAATGAAAAGAAAAGTACACAGGGAGTTCTCAATAAGCTCTTCAAGACATGCTCAGAAATATGAGGATTCCAGAAGTGGAAGATATCACTAAAGTTTGGCACAATAAGAGAAGCCTTTTAAAAGGGGGGGACGCGGGCTTCCCTGGTGGCGCAGTGGTTGAGAGTCCGCCTGCCGATGCAGGCGACACGGGTCCGTGCCCCGGTCTGGGAAGATCCCACATGCCGCGGAGCAGCTGGGCCCGTGAGCCATGGCCGTTGAGCCTGCGCATCCAGAGCCTGTGCTCCTCAACGGGAGAGGCCACAACAGTGAGAGGCCCACGTACCACACACACACACACAAAATAAAATAAAATAAAATAAAAGGGGGGGAGGGGTAGGATTTCTTTGCCACAGTTAGTAGGGTGGGTGGAGTAGGGAGAATTCTTCACCAGCCAGAAGAAATAGCAAAATTGAAGGCTCAGAGGCAAGCAGAGTGACTATGAGGTAATAGTAAATAGTGCTTAAAAGCATAGCTATGGTATAGAATGGATGGAGGAAAATGTTTACAAAAAAATAACTCTGGGTGCATTCTTATGTTCTATTTTTTTCTTTTCATTTTCACTTAATAAACTGCTAAGTCCTATTGATTCTATTTTCTAAATATCTCTTGAGTGCATTGCCTCTACTTCTGACCATCATCTCATTTCTACATAACTGCATCAGCTTTCCCACTGGTCTGTCTCCAGTTAGGCCTCTTCCCCAGATTAGTTCTCTTCCTCCCAGTCAGAGGACGCTTTCTTAAAAGAAAATCTGATCATGGCACTCTTGGGTTTGATACCTTTCGAAGCAGAGTTATGAGTGGATAAGCCCTGATTCTGAAATCAGGCGAAACAGGATTTGAATCTTGCCTCTTACACTTACCAGTTGTGCTATGTAAATGAGATTTTTAGCCTCTCTGGTCCTCAGTATCCTCACAGGGAGGTTGTGCTGATTAGATAAAATAATGTATGCAAAGTGATAACACTACCTGGTTAACACAGAGAACACTCAGCAATTGTAATTGCTGTCAGGATGAAGTGAAATTCCTTTGTGTGGCCTTTAAGGCCCTAAATCAACCAACTTCTGTCATTCCTTGCCTTATTCTACACGTCCATGTCCACAGCACTCAGCTACATGATATGCTCTCCCTTTTCCCTACAATGTTTACATGCTGGGCCTCCTTCCAGGAATGCTTCTTTTCTGCTAGCTATTTGTCTCATTCCTTCAATCTATTGTTGTCATTCCCATTTGATAAGCATGAAAACTCATACCCTGATTAGTCCAGTGACTTTTCAAAGTCACACAGTAAGTAGCAGAACAAAGCCCTAAACCAGTTCAAATTAGTACAAATCCTGTGCTCCTTTCCCTGTATTTTTTGTCTCACAAGTTTCAGATATTCTCTGGAAAAAGGTTTACTTTTTTTAAAAAACAAAATTGTTCCCCAAATATGTACTTTGTCTGCTGCCCTTACAGTTTCCTGTCTTTTTCCCTTCATTGAGAATTAATATGGGTTTCCATGGACAGCTTCCTTATATCAAGTAAGATCAGAAAGCAAGCAAATACACAAAAATTTGACATGCCCTGCCGCTACCAAGAATAATCTTCAATTTGGGGATGAATGGGTCTATTATCCCATTCTTTGGGGGAATGTGAGGCAGCCATTTTCCAGTAGATCTTGCTTCAACCATAAAAACTACTGCCATTTTGAAGGCATTTAGGGAAAGCTGCCACATATAAAAATTCTAATGGGATGCTAATCTGCTTGGTAAAATTAAAGTTTTAATCTTAAAATCTGAGCTAAAGTAAATTTAGATTGATATAGATTCACTCTACAAACATCAATAGTTTTCCATTATGTTAAAATCAATCCCAATTTTACATGCAAACAGCAGATTCGAGTAAAAAGCTCAGAGGTTGGTATTCTACCAAAAACATACTTATTTTGGATCTCTGTAAAAACAGCTGCATGTTCTTACTAAGAAGAGCACCGTTTAGCTTTGATGCCTCCGTTCTTAGAAAAATCCAGTTCATACTTTCTAATTAGCCATCACAAGTGGCTTGCTGTTAGACAGTCACGGGGGAGAAAAAAAAAAGAAAATCAAAAGAATCCCGAGGGACAATTGGATTAAAAAAAATTATGCTCACTATAAAACTGAATTAAAAGCACATGAAACTGTCTGGAAGTGGCATACATTTATAGTGCTGTATAATATGCTTCTCTATCTTAGAGAACAGTTGAATTTAGAAAGTTGTTTAACCTCTGCAAAACTCTAGTTTCCTCATCTATAAAATGAGAACAACAACGTCAGCCTTGCCCACTCTTCAGAAATTGTGTGAGGATTAAATGAAATAGTCAATATGAAAACACTTTGAATATATACATGCTTATCAACTATAAGTGATATCACTTCACACTGGGAAAGGGATATACATCCTTCAACTCTCTTTCCAACTGGTTAAAAAAAAAAAAAAAAAAAAAAAAAACCTCTTAGGTCCTCTGATTGTCACTTAAATTGTTTGCCTTACCTGGAATGTTATTTTTTTTTTTTATTTTTTTTTTTTTGTGGTACGCGGGCCTCTCACTGCTGTGGCCTCTCCCGTTGCGGAGCACAGCCTCCGGACGCGCAGGCTCAGCGGCCATGGCTCACGGGCCCAGCCGCTCCGCGGCATGTGGGATCTTCCCGGACCGGGGCACGAACCCGTGTCCCCTGCATCGGCAGGCAGACTCTCAACCACTGCGCCACCAGGGAAGCCCTGGAATGTTATTTTTTTTCCTCTCCGTCAAAATCTTTTAAAAAATTAATTTCCTCCATGAAAAGTTCTCTGAGACCTAGAGCCTTTGCTTATCTCCCTCTCAACTAAAAATCCTTATCTTAAATGTGTACAAGTGAATCTTTTCAAGTCCATGCTTGTTAGTCTTGTCACTCGCATCCAGTTTGCAAGCCCTTCAGAACAGAATGGCTTTCACGGTGCCTCCTCGTACAGGGCACAGCGCTGAACACAAAGGAAATGCTCAAGAGTGAATCGCTAAATGGATTCATTCACCCCTTGGGAAGGCTGACTGGCTTTTCTGTTTAGCCATCCTGATGGTTATTCATAGAATAAAACTTGTTCTGTCCAATATTAACCTGTACCAAAGTTAGATATGTGGAGACCAACCAATATCAGAGAAAACAGCCATATCTCACTGGTTGTGTAACTGTTCAAGTTTCTTTTGCAGTTTCTATTTTTAACAATAAGAGCATTTATCTGAAGATCAATCTGCAATGAGAGACATTCATAAATGTGGAGACTCTGACATTAGACTGACCGTGGTTAACATCTGACATTTTCTAGTAATAAGCCATGCAACTTTTCAAAGTTAGTTAGCTATTTTGTGTCGCAATTTCCTTATCTGTAAAATAGGGATTCTATTACAAATGAGATAGTCCATATCCTATTGGCTATGTGTTATTAAGGTCTACATCAAAGCGTACTTGAGCGACTCATTCATTTATCCACTTGCTGGGTGTACATACACGGATTAAATATAGTCCTTGCTTTTGAGGACTCAAAGTGAAATCAAGTCTATAATTTGATTAGCAGTAATGAAGGTATGTTTGAACCAGACTGGTGTAGGAGTACAAGGAAAGAAATTATTAATTCTGCATGGAGCTTTAAAGGGAGATATGACAGAAGAGCCATTTAATTTGGGCTTTTACTTGGTAAGCGAGATTGTTCCAGTAAGTGGAAAAATGTTGTGGAGAATAAAAACACTTTCTAGGTAAGCAATTAATGAGCAGTAGGGTTTGACTTTGTAGAATGTTTTCTGCAAAAATCTAATTAGAACGCACATATGAAGATACTGCAAGAGGATTCTATTGTAAAACTGGGTAAGCACAGCTTTATGAATTCTAAAAAAATGGCCCCTTATCTCACACATATGATATATATATATATACATACTATATACACACACGTATAAAATACATATATGTGTATATGCACACATACATATATGTACATGTATATACATATGTGATGTATAGTACATATATATCCAAATATTGTCATTATCCATCTCTAACAAGACATACACCTGGAAAATGAAGACTTAGCCTCATTTTAAAAATGAGTAATATATTCAGATAACTAAAAGCTCCATAAAATTTAATCTATTGAGCTATTCCTAAACAATAAAACAGAAGCAACAGTTGGTTTTTAAAATAGGTTATGACCTAATTATCTATTCATATTTAATAGAAATTCTGTAGAGTTATTTTAATGATACTTCAATAGTTATTTCTGAGTTCCTTGATAAGTGAAATTAATATTATCTTATCAATTTCAGAAATAAAAATCAATGTAAAATCAGGCCTATAAAACTTGGGAAGTTCAAGAATCCTGCAATTCTGCTGAGAAATGAATAGACTTTGGAAAAAAAAATGGACATGTATATTGTTTAGAAACTTTAACAACAGAGTATATTATCCTTTCTCTCTTTATGGTTTTGGTGGTATAACAAATATAAAACCCAGTTTATTTTATTTATTCTTTTCCTTTTTGGCAGCACGGCTTGAGGGATCTCAGTTCCCCAACCAGGGATTGAAGCCCAGGCCATAGCAGTGAAAGCACCAAATCCTAACCACTAGACCACCAGGGAACCCCCTAAAACCCAGTTTATTAATTATTGGAATTTATATATATATATTAACATCTTTATTGGAGTATAATTGCTTTACTATGTTGTGTTAGTTTCCGCTTTATAACAAAGTGAATCAGCTATACGTATACACATATCCCCATATCCCCTCCCTCTTGAGTCTTCCTCCCACCCTCCCTATCCCACCCCTCTACGTGGTCGCAAAGCCCCGAGCTGATCTCCCTGTGCTATGCAGCTGCTTCCCACTAGCTATTTTACATTTGGTAGTGTATATATGTCCATGCCACTCTCTCACTTTGTCCCAGCTTACCCTTCCCCCTGCCCATGTCCTGAAGTCCATTCTCTACGTCTGCATCTTTATTCCTGTCCTGCTCCTAGGTTCATCAGAACCATTTTTTTCTTTTTTTTTTTTTTTAGATTCCATATATATGCGTTAGCATATGGTATTTGTTTTTCTCTTTCTGACTTACTTCACTCTGTATGATAGACTCTAGGTCCATCCACCTCACTACAAATAAATCAGCTTTGCTTCTTTTTATGGATAAGTAATATTTCACTGTAAATATGTACCACATCTTCTTTATCCATTCATCTGTCAATGGACATTTAGGTTGGTTCCATGTCCTGGCTATTGTAAATAGAGCTGAACTGAACATTGTGGTATATGACTCTTTTTGAATTATGCGCAGTAGTGGGATTGCTGGGTCGTATGGTAGTTCTATTTTTAGTTTTTTAAGGAACCTCCATACTGTTCTCCACAGTGGCTGTATCAATTTACATTCCCACCAACAGTGCAAGAGGGTTCCCTTTCCTCCACTACTGACACTGAATATTGGCAATACATATCAGAAGTCTTATACATGTGAATAACTTTGGATCTAATGATTTTATTAGGAAGTAACCATATAATTATGCAAATATGTGCATACACTGATGCTCAGTGCAAGGTTATTTATATTATTAAAAGTTGGAAAAAACAAATATCAGTGGGAGATTGAGCAAATAAAGTTCACAACTCTGCATGCATATGAGATGACATGCAACATAACCACTAAAATTATGACGCAGCTCAATATTTATGACATGGAAAAATACCTATGACACATTCATGAAAAAAAACAGTATATTGTATTGCAGTGATTTTATTTACGTATTTATACATTTGTACCTGAAAATACTCTTCCATATATGCACATAGTTTTGTGAAATAGGTAACCAATCCTTGACAGTGATTTTTTTCCTCAATGATGTGATATTTGTGATATCTTTTTACTATTTTATGCTAAGTGCTAAGGCTGATATTTGATAATAAAAGTGTTTGTCCATGTTAGAAAAAAGCACAGCTTCTTCAAACACTTTACTTCCATATATCAGAAAACTCATATTTAATGAACAATTGTCTATTTGTAAATGCACAATTTATGATGTCTCCACAGTTGATGATACTGCCCATGTATAATCTCCAAAGCCATACACAGTAGCCCAGCACTTATATTTTGTCTTTATAAAGTAATAAGCATATTTTTCTTTAATAGAAACACTTTCATTCTTTAAAAAATCCTCAAGTAGTAGATAATTGTATTTTCTTTGTCAGTATGCTTATATCAGTTATATATAGGCTACAAACAGATAATAAGTACATCAATAATGTTATAGTAACAATAATAAAGCATTAACTATATAATTCTGAAACTTTTTCTTCTCCCTTTCTCTTAGGAATCAGGAGAAAGAGTATAAGACTGGGCAAGCCATAAAATATTTCTGAACATGAGTAGCTAAAACTTGAATTTCTTGAAATGGCATTGTGTGCTTCACCTGTGGTACTACCAATTTCAAATGCCACAAAAATGTTTTCTCTATTTTTTTGGTCTGGACAAAAGATAATCTGAGCTCAGGAATACAACCCACACCTCTGGCTCAGCAGTATACCACTTGGGATTTAATGTCCTTTTTCATACAGGTTTTCTCACAACATTTTACAGTGAACATTGAACTTGCCAGAAGATGAAAATTACGCTAACCGAAAGAAAACATTCATAAAACACAATCAGTTGTACTCTTATTAAATGGTTCACTTGCTATTTTAGCTAATAGGATTTGATTCTGGCCAACCAGCCACCTTGGGACATTCCCGGCACATGTTTGACCCAGGTGTACAGGAAAGGACACCAGTGTTAAAGCAAAAGAAAACAGTGCAGAATGTGAAAGAATAATGAAAGCTTTTTGACAATTAAGAACAAACATTTAAATTGCCTATTTGAGTTTGACACTGTACTAGTAGCTTTGTATCTACTGTTTTATTCAGTATTTGCAAGTATGCGAGATAAGTACACTTATAATCTTTATTTTATAGAAGAGAATACGGAGGCACTAAGAGGGTGATTGTGGCTTGCCCCAGGCCACACAGCTAAACTCCCAGTTCTACAGGATTACAGATTCTTGATGGTTAGCCATTACACTATTGTGAAGAAAGGGGTGACAGAATATGTTAAATTGTTTCAGTGGCGGAGTAGCTTGTAACAGAGCCAGTCTCCTGCTTAAAACTCCTAGAAAATCCATATAAAAATACACCCAGACAAGAAGGTGTGTTCTTACAGGCACAGAAGAGCTCTGAGTTTGCTGGGATTTTAGGGCCAAGATCTTAGAGAGAAGAGAAGCTCGTTGGAGGTTAAGACGCACATACCTCAGGACCTTTGCTAATTTCTCAAGTAGTTACCAGCATCAGGAAGACTCTGCAAACAACAGAAGCTGGCAGAGTGTTCAACAGTGGCAAACAGCTAGGGCAATGAAAATAAGGGTTTATATAAGCCTAGGTAGCTATAAATGCAGGAACCAAGATCTTGAAGGGACAGACGACTAGAGGAGTGAACCCAGCACTCTGAGACAGCCTTCCTTCAGAGGTCTTTGCAACTCTTAACACGGCAGAAGACTAAGAAGCCAAATAAATAAGGAACTGAAAAGGTGCATGGAACTCTTGGCAGCTTTATATTACTAAGGAGGTAAAAATTGGATTTGAGAAAATATTAGGAAGGAGAGGACTTGATAAACACTCCAGACTCTAGTTGGGTCTTTTAGGGTTTACTCCAAAGTGACGAAAAACAGAGGGAAGCTAAGTTCCCTAAACTCCAGTTGGGGTCTCTTAGGGTTTATTCCAGAGTGAGGAAAAACCAGAGGTAAACTGAGACTTATAATATCTGAACCCCATCTGTTAGTCTGTACAGCCCCTGTTTGGATCAAAGTGTTTTTTTCCTAATCTAGCTGCATGCTAGAAGATAGAATTTTCTCTGCAGCTTCTATAATTTTTCATACAATGTCCAGTGTTATGGACTGAATGTTTGTGTCTCCCATAAATTCACATGTTGAAGCCCTAAGCCCCAGTGTAATGGGTGGAAGTAGGACCTTTAGGAAGTAATTAGGTTTAAATTAGTCATGAGGGTGGAGTCCCCGTGATGAGACTAGGGTCCTTGTGAGGAGAGGAAGAGAGACCAGAGCCCTCTTTCTCCCTGCTGTATGAGGACATGGCAAGAAAACAGTCCTCTGGGGAAGAAAGTGGGGAAGTAAATAAGCTCATACCTTGATCTTGGACCTCCAGCCTCCAGAACTGTGAGAAATAAACTCCTCTTGTTTCAGCTACCCAGTCTATGATATTTTGTTATGTATGGCAGCCCAAGCTAATATGCTGTATAAAATAAAACATCACTGGGCATATCAAGGAAAAGTAGCATAAAAATAACACAGGCAACAAAAATAGACTCATAGATCATCCAGATATTGGAATTTTTAGACATGTACTTAAACTAAATGTGATTAAAATGTTCAAAATGACAATAAGAGAATTGTATCAGAGAAATGAAAACTAAGAAAAACAATCAAGTAGAAGTCTAAAGTATAAAATATGCAATAACTAAAATTAAGAGCTCACTATATAAATTGAATAACAGATTGGACAGAATAGAAGGGATTGGTGACTTGAAAAATATGTCAGTAAAAAAGTAAATCCTGATTTATTTACAAAGGAAAAAGGATGAAAAAACACAGAGAAGGGTATAAGAGACATATGAGACACAATGAAAAAGTCTAACATCATTTTAATTGGAATCCAAGGGTAGTGGGTGCCATGTGGACATCTCAGTTCTCTCCCTCAGTATAACCCACTCACTTTCTTAGGTGCTGGAAATGTTGGCAAGACAAGCCTCTTAGCTTAGTCCTGCTCCAGGAATTTCCCCGAGCCAAAGAGACATCCTGCCCAAGGTCACTCCTCTGCTCTAAAGGCTGCCTGCATCCAATGACTGGCTGATGCAAAGTCATCAATGTCTGGCCCACGTGAAGGGACCTCCCAGTCCCAGAGCTCCCCATGGCATCAGCTGAGGCCTTTGTTGCCACTCATCACAGCTCTACACCTTCCTCTGCCCATCTTACTTCCTCTACTCCCCACACAGACACTGATCCAGAGGGCACCCCCCAAACTCATCTCAGAGTCTATTTCCTAGGGAATTTGTTCTAAGATGCTTGGAAATAGGAATGTTCCAGGAAAACAGACAGCAAAATGTTATTTTGGAGTTGTGTCTCCTACTAGTTGGCTGGCAATGAGAAATCCATTGCTGGTAGAAGGAAAAGTTTAGAACAGCCTGTGGCAAGTTGTAACAGTGTTTACCAGGGTGAACCATCCTACTATAGTATCTCACGCTTTTGAAACTTTGGAGGAACTACCAGTTATAAAAATGATAGAGTCACAAGGCTCTTGCTAAGTGATGATAATGCAATGGAGAAAAATAAAGACTGAGGATGATTAATCACCAATTAACCAAAGGTAAATGTCAGATGCCTATTAACCATCATATAAAGATTGATGATTGTCTATCTAGTGTAAAGAATCTGCTAACAAAGTATTACAATTAAATAGTAATTTTAGCAAGGTCACGAGATACAAAGTCAACATAAAAATTTGTATTTCTACATACCAGCAAAAAGAAAACATTTACGATATAAAATACACTTATTGTACACATACCAGTGCATATATACACACATACACACACACACACACACACATACATAGACACATACACATATACATATAAATGTATGATGGTAGATTGGCTGCAAAGATGGCTACTGACAATTTCTTCATCTCTGTATACATATTCCGCTCTGCCTATCAAGAAGTAGATTGTTTTTTCTCTCCACTTGAATCTGGGCTGGGTCTATGACTTGTTTTAACCACTAAAATGCTGAGGAAGTATCGTTAAGATGACTTTGAGCTTAAGTCTTACAAGGCCTTACGCTGCTGTAGTCATTCTTAAATCTAAGCTACCAAGTATAAAAATTATTCTAAACTGCCTAATGGTGATAAATTTCATGGAGAGAGTGAGAGGTCACACATAGGAGAATCTATATACCCCAGAGGACAGCCAGCATCTAGGCCCTCTGTGAGGTCATCCTGGATCCCAGAAGAAACACAGCAGCTGATATCTGGAGAAGAGACAAACCAAATGTGCTGAGCCCAGGCATAAGCCCTGACCTACAAAACCCTGAGCAATAAAATGGCTATTTTATAAAACAGCCACTATGTTTGCATGTGTGTGTGCATGAATGTAAGTATATATATGACATCAGTGGAACAAAATAGGGAGTTCAGAACTTCACCCTCACAATGTGAAAGCAAGTACAGGTAAGAGGACATCACAGAATGGACTTATATTACTAAATTTTGTATTCAAAATTATATTTAACAGTAATGCAGATATGATGTTCATCCAAGAAAGCTTCCTGGGGTATTTCTCTATATAAATTCAATTATATTTGTTTAGAAAAGGCATTATCTTGAACCACTAAAAAAAGTAGAATTTCTTTACTACTAATTTTAGATGCAGATTTATAAAGAATGGGATTGATTTGACTTCTATGTAATACTAATAGAAAGAAAAAAAATGAACATATCAATAAAAGAAAACTAAAACAGAAAGATTAAAACAAATAAAGGGCAAGTGATATGTATCATGTATAGTCTGAACTACTTTAATCATGAAGGAGTGTTAATTGAATAAATTCTGAATCAAAGTAGAGGGTGAATGGGAGTGGAAATCTAGCAAGCCAGCATTAGAAAGGAGACTTTCACAGACAGACACTGACTTACCATTTCTGGGGCAGCTCAGTTTACAATTTATACAGTCTTAATTGACCAAGAGTTGGGCCACTTTTCCTTAAAGGTTAAAATGTAGTTTGCTTGCCTAGTTAACATGGTAAACCAAAGGAGCTAAAAGACAAACTTACTATGTTTTAAAAAGTGATTCCCTGAACACTTGGATGAATATGTTATTATTTGTAGTCCAATACCCCAATTTGAAAAGGGGCAATATTGAACCTACAAGATAGAGCATAATTTTGTGATTTACTGAAAAGCTTTTTTATTTACCTTGCATCTCTCCATGAGGCTCTTCTGTTCTTTTGAAAAATGCTGAAAAATAAACCCAGCAGTGCAGACCTATGTCTCTACCTAAGGGGGGATAATGCTTTGTTCAAACAGAAATCAGCTATCATATTTAGGATTTCACAATGCTAGGTAATACATATGAAATTTCAAAAGTATCCTTTAATGAACCATGAAGTCACTCTAATACCTAAGAAAAGAATAAGCCTTCAAACATTTCAAAGAAACAATTGGATTTCTTATATTTCCTGTGGTATAACAAATAAAGGATTACAGCTAACACTGAAGAGAGAAAGTGGAGTTTTAGTGTGATCAGAAAATCACTATAAATCCACAGTTGTAGATAATGCTTTGCTTTCAAATATTCACTAAGGGCATCTCTCAGATTCAGAGGCAATTGGAATAGTCACCAGAGTAGAATCAGAGGCGCATAATGTGTGTGTGTATGTGTGTGTGTGCGTGTGTGTGCCTGACAAAAAGCATGTGTATGTGAGTGAGTGTGTGTGTGCGTGCTAGAGATTGTACCCAGAAGATAGGATGAGGTAGATTTGGGGAAGAGGGGAAAACAAAGAAAGAAAAGGAGAACTTCCAAAGCAAACATACTTTATCCTGGCATACTTTGCATTGCCAGGCATTCTACTGACATGCTTTTTGAAGGACTTAAGATGCCTATTTACTTAAAACAAGTTTGAATCTCAGCAGGCACAAGTTTATTGAAGCTTATTGAATTGTTGATCCTAGATCAGTAGCAAATCAGTTTTCTTTTCAACACTGAAATGACACACAAGAAGTTGGATCAGAATTATGTTGAGGGTTTACAGGGGTAAAGCAGAACCACTTTCCAGGAAACTGGTTAAATTTAATCTGGCTTTATTAAGAAGGCTTATGCACATAGGCTACTCATTCAAAGGAATTTGAAAGGGACCTTTATAAAATTTGCTTGGTTTTACTTTTTATTCATTTTAAAAATTTATTTGTTTTATTTATTTATTTTTGGCTGCATTGGATCTTCGTTGCTGCATGCGGGCTTTCTCTAGTTACGGCGAGCAGGGGCTACTCTTCATTGCAGTGTGCGGGCTTCTCATTGCGGTGGCTTCTCTTGTTGCGGAGCACGGGCTCTAGGCACACGGGCTTCAGTAGTTACAGCATGAGGGCTCAGTAGCTGTAGCTTGCGGGCTCCAGAGCACACGCTCGGTAGTTGTGGCACATGGGCTTAGTTGCTCCACGGCATGTGGGATCTTCCCGGCCCAGGGATTGAACCCGTGTCCCCTGCACTGGCAGGCGGATTCTTAACCACTGCACCACCAGGGAAGCCCCTGGTTTTACTTTTTAAAAAACAATGGGTAATCAAGTAAAAAGTGGGAAATTTACATAAGTAAAAATATGATTTTGATTTGAAAGATTTGTCCTAATCCATGGGAAATTAGCAATGCCCAAGCAAGTTTTTTTTTAATTATCAAACATTATACCTGTCATATCTCCCCTATATTACTCATTGATGCTGAGAGTTAGTAATAATTGAAAGTACCATGTACCTTATTCTTTGAGAGTCACAATGATGTAGAAGAAAAAATATCTTCAAACTCAGAAAAATTTCTTCTTGATTATTACTGAAAATTTACTATAGGTAAAAGAAAATGATGTCTTTCTAATTTTAGTACTACAGTGGCCACTGAATTTAGGCCAACTCATCAAGTCACCAAATTGAAAAATTCTTACTGAAAATTGTAGTGTCCAAGTTGGATCTGGTGTAGGCCAGCTTCTGACCTTCTCAACAATCTTATTTGGCAAAGGGTTTGGTTACTTTTTTTCCAATAAGCTCAGAAAAGTAGTTTACATTCCTTTTGACATGGGTCAGTTCAATAGTGGGAAATCACTGGAATTATTTAGCTAGACAAAGTAAATTATAATTGCAAAAGTCCTAGAATATTGTTTTTGGCATTGTGATAGTCTTTGACTCTGCATATACTCAAACTATACTCTCCAGATTATGGTGAACAGTTGGTTTTGTATATTGTATTATAGGTCCTAAAGTAAGAACTGAATCAACAAAAACTAGCATTAAGCATTCCAAATTAACGTTTACATAAATATTGCCGAGACTTCTGTGAGTAGTTAAAAAAAACTAATGTGAGGGGCCCCTGCTTCCAAAATAGTTTCTTTAAAAGCTATGTTAGGGGCTTCCCTGGTGGCGCAGTGGTTGGGAGTCCGCCTGCCGGTGCAGGGGACGCGCGTTCGTGCCCCGGTCCGGGAGGATCCCACATGCCGCGGAGTGGCTGGGCCTGTGAGCCATGGCCGCTGAGCCTGCGCATCCGGAGCCTGTGCTCCGCAACGGGAGAGGCCACGACAGTGAGAGGCCCGCGTACAGCAAAGGAAAAAAGAAAGAAAAAAAAAAAGCTATGTTAATCATCAGCATTTTATTTAGGTTACTCAACTGACTTTGGTCTTGGTAACTTTCATTGTTGTCATCTAAAGGCAGATTATGTGTTTCATTGTACAGGTCTGATTTAGACTAGCCCCTATTCTCATTAGACTTTGATTAAAAAAAAAACACCTTCTCCATAGAAAAAAATAAAACATTAAAAGACAAAGAATATTTATGGATATTTAGTTTAAGTTATGGAGTAGTGTAAACTTATACTTAGGTCTAGAGAATTTTGACTCTATTAAATTATCTCCTAGAAATCTGACAAATTTTGGACGTTGCTTTATATGATTGCTTTGTTGCTTATTTGCTTGCTTGCTTGCTTGATTTATCAGGCTTCAAGGGCTAAGGATTTGGTTCATGACATTTCATCATCTTTGGTCAATGTATGGACTACTTTTATTAAACTTTTCAAGTGTCTTTTACAATTATTGTCCAGTAAGCACATGTAAGTAAAAACTGCATATAAGAAGTCATGATTTTGTTTGAAATATTGGGAATAAAATAAGAATTAAATTAAACAGTTAAAATTTTAATATTAATATTGTTTCTAGTACATAGAATTCATAATGAATAATTACACTTGGTGTCAATGCTTAGCAACCTACAGGTGATTACCAGCTTGAAATTTATTTTTTCTTTTAAGATTAAATACTGAAATTTCTCATAAAATTCAGATTTTGCTTTTCCTAAAAATCCGATGATGTGACAATACAAAGGCCAGTGTCTTTAACTAGCTAAGAAGGGCAGGAGCTGAGAAGCCAACAACACCCTTAAACGGGGCATATGCTTTTTGATTTGTCACAGTTTTCACCAGTCCCTTGTGGTCTTAGTTTCCTGTCCACCTCACATTACCTACCTGACCCTAGAACATATTTGAGTATGATAAATATGATGCAAATATCATGCTTGCAAAGCTAGTCACATTTTACCTCTGATATAATAAAGTAACATCTTAATTAAAGTGATATTTAGTTATAATCTTTTTCTTTACTTATCACAAAAAAGGTTTAGTATTACTGTTGAAAACAAAGCAATAGAAATCAGATGTCGGAATAATCAATATTTGTACAAAAAATAACTTTGTATATGTTAGAAACCTCTTTAGCACTGTTACCCATTTAATCAGCCCACATTTTACTCCATTTCTGCACAATTAGCTTCCTGCAGGCATATATCCTGACAGCATTTGCTCAGCCATATTTCTGCCCCAGACTTCCTAATGCTTTTAGCACATACCCACACATAATCTAGAAGTGCAAAGGAATACAAAGTCCACGGGATGACCACTGGTTAACGAAAACAGTAGTTGGTAAATAAAAGTTTCCTCTCCTGTTCCTTAGGTGAACAACTGTGAGGTGTGTTTCACCTTTCAAAGGTCTCAGTGTGATGAGGCCCAGTTGTCCCAAGCATTGACTCATTAGTTAACTCACCTTTCAATAGCCTTTCATTCCTTTCCAGTTTCACGCCTTCCAATCCCATACCACCTGTACTCTGGGGACCACTCCCAAAAATAAACTACCTGTACTGAAGCCCGTTCTTAGGCTCTGTTTTTCAAGGTGAAGAAACTAAGACACTGGATATACTGAACCCATTCATTAGGGTTTTAAATACAGACTCACTGGTAAGAATGAAACACTGGATATACTGAATCCATTAATTAGGGTTTTAAATACAGACTCACTGGTAAGAATGAAACTCTCTTAAATTTCACCCCTGATCTTTGGATGGAGTTTACAGAAGAATTCTAAAAGAATTTCACTTAATTCTCTTGGTAGAATGCAAATACTTTAATAAATGTTATACTTATTCATGTATGTTAATAAGAACTCTTGTAAGAAAGCATATGTGTATGTTGTCCCCTAGTTCAAAATACTGGATTTCAGGAATTAAAAAAAAATTCTATATGAAGGAAGCAGATGTTGAAATATTTTATGAACATTTAAATATTTAGCAGAGTCATTAATTTTACACAGCACATGTGCATACATTTCAGTCAAGCAAATTTATGCAGCAGAATTTTCCATGCCGGTTCCCATAGACTTTGGGTTGGTGAATCTACCCTTTGCTGCCCGTATACCCAATACATGAACTAACACAAGAAAAGCCTGTCTACGACACCTAAATCATGGCAATTGCACAGAAAAAGAAAGAATGACCAGAATTCTGCTACCCTCCCCCGACTTTTTCTTCATTCCTTTCTCTATTCTTTATACTATACATAGTACGATGTAGATTTTTTTCTTTCATTCGAAAATATTGTCTCCCTTTCTTAAAGCAATTTAATCAATTCTAATATTTTTTTAGGGTAGCCAGAGTCACTGAAGTTCTGTATCCTTGTGCACATTCTGCACATTTATTTGGCAGATGGCTGAAAGGGCAGTGTTAAAAGTGGAAGACAAACCTTGAAATTTCCGGGAATGAGCTCTTCCACAAAACAGCTTTTGTAACAAAACTAAGTGCTTCGTTTTGAAAATCTAGATTTTTATTTTTGTCTACTCTTATCAGAAATCTTTCCAAAATGTACTATTACTTATTTTACCAATGTCTTCCACAAAATAAGTGGAATACAATTTACAATATTTGATGGTATGTCACTAGAAATTATTGACTGGATGGTTGTAATCACAATGATGCCCTCAGGAACTAAAGAGGTGTGTCATGTTTTTTATCCTTCCGTCAAAGAGTCTGAGACTGTCAGGTTTTTTTAGTAGATAAATTTCAAATTTTCGTAAATCCATTCTTTTCTTTATCATCAGACAGCTTTTTATGTTTTAAGAGTCCTGCTGGAATTTTCTTCCATCTTAGGGATTAGACTATCACACCTTTGGGAATCTGCTGAACCTCTTTTAAAATGTATATCATTCACCAACTTATGACTCATATTTTTAATAAAAGTATACTCTGATATCACTTGCAATCCATGATAACATGGCAGTATGATGTGGTACTTGTAGCAGTAGCAGGCTTGAGACCTGCTACTCTAGGTACAAACTTCATAGCAAACTTGAGATAGGATGCTGCTCCTCTAACTTGGCAATGCCTATCAGTCAACAAGACTTGCTTATTAATTTATCCATTTCAAGTGTTTTTTCTGCATTTTACAGTGCTCTATTAGTTTGCTACAGAAGTTGTAACAAAGCACCACTAACTGGGAGGCTTACCCAACAGAAATTCATTGCTTCACAGGTTTGGAAGCTAGAAGTCCCAAATCAAGGTGCCCGCAGAGTTCACTCCTTGTGAGGGTGGGAGAGAAGGATCTATCCCAGGTCTCTCTGTGTTGGCTTATCAATGGCTATCTTCCCTTTTACATGGCATTCACCCTATACATGTGTCTCTATATCCAAACTTCCTCTTTTTATAAGGCCACCAGTGATACTAGAGTAGGGTCCACCCTAATGAACTCCTTTTGATTTGATTACCTCTGTAAAGACCTTACCTCCAAATAAGGTCATATTCTGAGGTCCTAGGAGTTAGGACTTCAACATATCAGTTTTAGGGGGACACAGTTCAACCCATAACAAATGCCTACAGCCAAAGACTACTATTCATTTAACAAATATTTCTAAAAGGTAATTTATTCAGTTATCATGCTAGAACCAGAGACGCAGCCTTAATGATGACATGTTCTGGGCTTCCCTGGTGGTGCAGTGGTTGAGAATCTGCCTGCTAATGCAGGGGACACAGGTTCGAGCCCTGGGCTGGGAGGA
Source organism: Mesoplodon bidens (assembly GCF_964165515.1). Lineage (NCBI taxonomy): Eukaryota > Metazoa > Chordata > Mammalia > Artiodactyla > Ziphiidae > Mesoplodon > Mesoplodon bidens. The sequence goes on along the minus strand of NC_138162.1, from coordinate 68,898,132 downwards.
TCCCACATGCCGGGGAGCAACTAGGCCCGTGAGCCACAACTACCGAGCCTGCGCATCTGGAGCCTGTGCTCCGCAACAAGAGAGGCCGCGTTAGTGAGAGGCCCGCGCACTGTGATGAAGAGTGGACCCCGCTTGCCACAACTAGAGAAAGCCCTCACACAGAAACGAAGACCCAACACAGCAAAAATAAATAAATTAATTAATAAACTCCTACCCTCAACATCTTCTTTAAAAAAAAGAAAAAAAGATGACATGTTCTATGTCACCAAGGAACAAACAATTTCATTCATATAGAATATTTACCGGAATAAAATTCCTTCTGCCTTCTTTCTAAATTTGCACTACATAATGATCATGATATTCTCTATGGAGCTTTATTATTATGATAATAATTAATATGGGTACAGTCAATTCACAAACAAATCTAAATAAAGGTGTTAGCAAATTGTATTCATCAGTTAGTTTGCAGTGTGCTTGGCCAGCCGAAGCGTCTCTACTTCTGAGCCTCTGGAAATGTGATGAATGGCTTTACTGAAATGATCTTTCATTGTCCACTATGGTCACTACTGGGTATTTTAAATATATTTAAAGAGTTAAGCTTTATCCCTTTGGATCTTCCTAAATTGCAATTTGAGCAGAAAGTTAGTAATATTGGCATCAAAACTCTTGTACTCTTAAGTATGGTGTATGTAATAATTCCTTTTAAATTGTAGGTGCAATATTCTATATTATGAATAAAATGCATCATATACATATAAATGTAAGTTTATACAAACTTCCCCATGTGTCAAATATGAGATGGAAGTGCTATAGGGTAGTATTTCAATTTCAGCTCCATGATTATTCGTCTTCAGTGTTAAGTAAATGTGGAACTAAGTTAACATCCTATATGAAATTATACACTCAAATAAAATATAAAAATACTCATTTGAGACGTTCCATGATCATTTCATAAACCACATCTCCTTTTCTTCTTTTCTCCAAAAAGAACACATGGAGGAATATAAATAAGCCCTAAAATATATATGGCTCTGGAACAGGAAATACTATGATTAGTCTAAAAATAAAGAAGACCTGTAAAGACATTAGAATTTTCACATCAGTGGAAATGGGAAGCATAAGAAAGAAGCTAGTGAGCACCACCCCACAAATATAGTCATTTTTCAGGGCACTCCACTTATTGGTAAGTTCAAGCAAAAAATAGTGCACCCTGATGAAGCAACTTTGATTTCAGAGGCAAGCACACACAGCCAAAGGAGAATGCGAGCTGGGAGTCCTGCCTGCTTTCACTCACAACAATTTATCAGGTGGGACAACTTAAAAGGTGGAACAACATGATAAACTTCTCGGGATCAGTTTCTGCTTTCATTTCAACATAGGACAACCTACTAACAGAGATTGCTGGAAATAAACCCTCTTTAACAAGCTCTGCAATAGCATGTGAGTAAACACAACAGGAGACTCTTTCATCATTCTTTTCAGCTCCTCAAATCCGGAATGCTTGCATTCCATTAGAAAGCAAGCAAAGCTAAATGCACTCACATCTTTTGCTTCAGCGTCTGATAATGTCAACCTCTGCATAGAGACACTGGCAAAACAGCAGAGATACTTTCACTACCCAGAGGCTTTAACTATGAAGGTGAAGAGATTTCATGGTAATCACAGATACAGCTACTCTGTTTATATAACTTCAGTTTATTATCCCAATAATTCTAGGAGTTGGTACAACTATTCGCCCATTTATAGATAAGGAAACTAAGTCCCAGGAATTACTAAGTAATTTGTCCCAAATTATTCAGCTATTAAGTGGCAGAGAAGGATTCAAATCCAAGTAGTTTGATATCAAGAACCCAGCCTGTTGACCACAATGTTCAAGACAAAATCACTACAAACAGAAGTCCATATGTCCAAACTCTCACAAGTAAAGAGTTATCTTATCATGCAGTCTAAGAATCATGCCATTCCTTCAAATTCATCTTACTGAATTCTGCACTTCAATATAGCTCAATGACAATATCATTATATACACATATTAGATCAGAATCATCAGTCCGAACTCCCAGAAAGTAGAAGTAATATTATTCCTCTAATTCCTAACATAACTTCAGCTTGATCTGTAAATATTCAGCTTGGAATCTTCATTCAAGTTATATACATGCACAACTTTAAAAATTTTATTTATTTATTTTTTTAGTTTGTTCATTTGTTTTGCTTTGTTTTGTTTTTGTTTTCTTCCCTACAATTCAGGCTTACTTACAAACAGTAAATTTCTGCATAGGGAAGTAGAAAGGAGCAATTAATTTGCATGGTAAGGAAAGAGAGTCAATGGTTTAGGTTCAAAGATGGTGGGTAGGAGAGTCAATGGAATTTGCAGAAAAGCAAGGTCAATATTTCATACTTATCTCTTAGATATTAAGTGTGATCCAGGACAGGAATTGCCATTGATAAGATAACTTCAGATAGTTTTTTTAGAAAGCCAACAGGGAATAATGCATTCAGCAACATGTATCTATCAGTGATAGAAAATTACTCTTCTTTACAACAATTTTATCCTAAAAATCTATCTTCAAGAAACTCATTTGTGAATGGACTTGAGGATATGGGGAGGGGGAAGGGTAAGCTGTGACAAAGCGAGAGAGAGGCATGGACATATATACACTACCAAACGTAAAATAGATAGCTAGTGGGAAGCAGCTGCATAGCACAGGGAGATCAGATCGGTGCTTTGTGACCGCCTGGAGGGGTGCGATAGGGAGGGTGGGAGGGAGGGAGACGCAAGAGGGAAGAGATATGGGAACATATGTATATGTATAACTGATTCACTTTGTTATAAAGCAGAAACTAACACACCATTGTAAAGCAATTATACTCCAATAAAGATGTAAAAAAATAAATAAAAATAAAAAATATAAACATTTACCACAATAATAATAATAATAATAATAATAATAATAAAACTCATCTGTGCATTAATTCACCCATGAATTCATTCAGTATTTACTGAGCACATATTATGTGCTGGCTTTCTTGAACCTCATCATCTAGTAGGAAGTAAAGACAGAGGGATGATCATAATAGTGTGTTTTAATGGCAATAACATGGCAAGAGCAAGGTAAAATGATTCATAAATACGCTTTAGCACTTTGGTTTTTCTGAGTCAGAGGTTAGAGTGCAGAATATTTATTAGGGAGCACCCTGGGGATTAGTACCCGTGGATAGGAGAAAAGGAAGTAGGATTGGGCAGAGGGTGAAGTCCAGCTGTTTTGCCTGCCTGACATCAGCCTCAGTCAACTGTACAGAGAGCTCTGGAGCTAAAATATCCTGTCAGACTCATCCTCACTGGACCAAAACGGCTAGACCTGTATACCCACACCCTCAGTCATTATACATGGGGCACCTCACCCTGGGAAGTGTGAACTTGAATGAGATGGCTCTCTGGAGCTAAAGTGATACTGAAGATACTGTCAGCTGAAGGCTTCCTGCTGATAGGACTTCAAGCATCTGGCAACAATTCTTTCCTTGATGGGGGTCTGGGTGACACATTACTGTGTCTGTCACAACAGTTTCTAAAACGGCTAAGTGTAGGAGGCTGTGAGTTAGGAAATAAATTCTTCTTAGAGGAAATTAAACTTAAACTAGAAAGATGAATAGGAAGAAGTCAGGTATAAAAGGTGGAAATAAACTTCCCGACAAAAGAAAAAGTATGCTTGAAATTCTCTGAAGAAAAGGTAACACTATATATTAAAGGAATAGAAAGTAGTCAAGTTTAGTTGGAGCATAGATTAAGAGGTCTTCAAAAGGCAAGAGGTGATGTTGGAGGGAGAAGCTAGGTGACAAAGTGAACGATCCATTCCCTACTGTCTATAAATGAAACATTAGTTTCGGAAATAACCAAGCTGCTCTTTCCATGGCGACGTATGTAGAAGGGTATCTATATAGCATTTTACATTAAAACCTGAACCTATGTGGCCACTTTGGAACAATTTAGAGTTAAAACCCTAAAAAAGTAAACTTTTCCAAAATGGATGAATTTGGCATTAATGCCTCTTTCGACTATCTATGAGTTAAAAAATATATATCAGTCACACAGTACTAGTAGGCTATCACTCAACTTTTTGAGAATGATGTCATGTTAAAGAATATTGTTGTAAGTGATAAAATTGCTTCTCCTGAAACAATCCATCTACATGTTATGGTGGTTTAGCAATGACAGTGGTGTTTTCCTCTGTTTTGGATTCTCTTTGCCTATTATACAAAATAAACAGTGAAACATATTTCAAAATATTTTTTATTGGTAATGTGCTTGGACACAGGAATCTTTATTTTCTCTCAGAGTGAGGATTCTGTAGTGCTACCGGTGGCTCCCAATTTTATTATAGTCACAGTTCCTTTTGCCTCTCAGCTCATTACAGAGACAAATTTCCATTAGTGACAGGTAACTTTTCATTCTAATGCGCCTATACTACTGATGTCTGGGCCTCTGCGATATTCTATTTTGCACCTGAAATTAGTTTCTGTGTTACAGCTCTGAATGTGTGATAAGAAAAAAGATACAGTAATTTAGATAAACTCCACTAAATGACTTGACTGAAATAAAGCCAAAACGAAGGTATAAATGGCTGAAGTGATTAAGACTGTCAAGTTCTCTGGGGTACTGTTAGAGAATAAAATAGCTGATGGATTATTATTTATCCATGAATGTGAGTTTGGGGGATTTAATTAAAGATGTTCTATTATATTTTTCAAAGCTTATTTGAAGCTGTAAATCAAAAGTTTCAGTAACAGAGAATGTTGCCTGTGATCAAAATAACGGATCTCTAGCCATATTGGGAAAGCCCTCTTTTGAGGTGCCTTTAATGTTTCTATTTATCGTTTTACCCTATATGTAAATATAAAACAATAAAATATTATTGGTATAACTATTTCTATAAAGATTTTTGAGACATTGTATGGTGTGTTTATCTGCTTATATCCATATACGCATGTGTTTATATGTGTGTGTGTATGTATACATATATATATCAATGTATATGTATTTGCATGTATATCCATACATATGTGTGTGCATGTGTTTGTATACGCATATACATATGTGCTTTTATTTATGCTTGTTGAACATTACTCTTTCTTAAAGTGATTTTTAAAATGACCCTCCCTCCAAATTGGTCACTGGTAGAATTATGCTACAAAATATGTACTATAGGAAAAAACTAAATTCAATAAAAAAGGATTTTCAAAATAGGACCATTTTATATACTTTAATCTTCATTCCTTAAGTAAACTTGTCCTATTATTAAAACATGGTGAAAATGTCACATGGGTTAGCTATATCTGGACAAATCATGTGGTATAAATGAACAAATAAGATACCAAAGGATCAACTACTTCTCTCTTTTTTTTTTTTTGTGGTAGGCGGGCCTCTCACTGTTGTGGCCTCTCCCGTTGCGGAGCACAGGCTCCGGACGCGCAGGCTCAGCGGCCATGGCTCATGTGCCCAGCCGCTCCGTGGCATGTGGGATCTTCCCGGACCGGGGCATGAACCCGTGTCCCCTGCATCGGCAGGTGGACTCTCAACCACTGCGCCACCAGGGAAGCCCTCAACTACTTCTCTTTTACTCTGTTCCCTACTTCCAGTTAGGATCATTACAAATACACTGTTATTAAATCACTTTAGAGACTAAACATGAACTACTATTTTGTAGAAGATTAAACATGATCACATTTACTTGATATTCCTTACAGTGAAAGATAGGGTCTATTTTCCTTGCCCTTGAATTCAGGCTGACCTGTGATGTGATGGCTTTGACTAACAGAATGTGGCAGAAGTGATGCTTTGCTAGATCAAAGCCTAGCCTTTAACATGACTGGTAGCTTCAGCTTTGTTCTTGTGGAGTCCTGGGCTGCCATGTAGGAAGTCTGACTATTATGGTGGGAAAACCACATTGGGAAGCAATGAGTAAACACAGAGAGAGATAGGGGTCCAGCCGAGCCCAGCCTTCTAGCTGTCCTCAACAAGGTGCCACACATCAGTGAAGCCACCTTGGACCTTCCAGACCAGCCTGGTTCCCACCTGATCCTGATGGCACCCATGGAGCAGAAGCATGAAGATGAGCCCTTTCTGAGGTTCTGGTCCACAATGTCAGTGGAAAGATGTTGCTTTAAGCTACTAAGTGTTAATGTATTTTGTTACACAGCAGTAAATGACTGGAACAATCTTGAAAGTGAAATGGAACACGTACCTATACTGATTAGTGTTTTTACATTTTGGCAACTTTTGTAGTCTACTATACATTATGCAATTTCTCTAATTATACTGGTAAAATAATATCATATGGATTTTATCTTCACTATGGCTTGAATCAAGGAAAAATACAGTTTGGCTACTTTTTGATTATGTAAATCTGTCATACACTATAATAAGCTTGACACTATTCAGTTTTTATTTGGTTTTGCTACTGATTTATATTATGTGCCACTCAGCATATTCTTTGGTATTATGTGCCTGCTGTTTGTTCCGTGAACAACTAATCTGATAGAAGAGTATGATATAACATTGTTTTTGTTTATTAGAATTTTAGTTTTACTTTTTAAAGAGATCAGAGACATTATTGCAAAGGGCATATGTTTTCCCATACTTAACTCTCAGACCCAAAGGCCTCAAACTATGTTCTGAGATACTGTGCCCAGCATTTCACTTCAGAGTTAGCAGATGTTCAATAAATTAAGAGAACAACTTAACTTGACTCAAGTGGTAGTCTACACTGTACTGAATACAGATTTTTTATCGACATGACAGTACTTTCAGCCTTAACATATATGAAATAATTACTATCCTTGGCCTTTTTCTAGTCATTCTAAAGAGGCTTTCTGACTTTATTTAAGACTGGAGGCAGAGGTTACAAGTGCTAAGAACAGTCTTTTGTCTTTTCTCATTACTCTAAGAAAATTCTGAACATTTGCTTTTAGAAATAGTGTGGCACTGCTTCATAATTTCTATATGTTGTACCACGTTGTTCTTCATATAGACAAATTATTCAAAGTGAAGGAAATTCTCCATTTAGGGCCTGTGGAAGAATTCAACCAAATAATAGATTGTGTTCTGTAAAGAGACACTCTATAACAGTGTTTTTCAATCTTTTCACTACTGATATTTTAGGTCAGATAATTTGTGATTGTAGGGGGCTGTTTTGTGCATTGCAATATTACAATATTAGCAGCATCCCTGGTTCTACACACTTGATGACAGAAGGACTGTGAGAATCAAAAATGTCTCTAGACATTGCCAAATATCCCTAGGGGAGAAAGGGCAAAATCACCCTCCAGGGGTTGGGAATCACTGCCCTTACATCTGTTGCTAAGCTTGGTTTCACTAAATTTGCATGTGACTAAACATTATGTAGAATTTTATATATTATTTATATGAATTATTATGCAATATTATACGTATTTTATTTACTTACTTTATGATGGCTGCAAATTATGCCCTATATAAACACATATTTGATATACACAAGTGTCATATTGATCATTTAAGGAATAATATGACCTGTTGGAGATGAAATGCAAATTTACCTTACTTTCTGACCTTATTTCCCCTGACTTCTATTTATATCATTTAAAAAACTAATTTTAACTCAACTTTCTTGCTTTATTATATGGTTCAAAGTATTTATGGACAAAAGTAAATAATTAATGAATTATAAAAAAAACAAATACAAACTGGTCTTTGCCATGACAATTCGGGATGTTTTTGCACTTATTAATATTTTATAAGTTTACTTGATAAATCCTAATTGGTATCAGCTTTTCAATTAGAGACTATTCTGGATGATAAATGAGTAAGTCAAACTGTAGTCAATTCATCTTTGTCTCTATGACAACCCTACAACCACGTGCTAATGCCTCTTAGCACGCTTAGATTGACTGTCCCATGTTTACCCCTGCATATAGACAATAATAATTAAAGCTAGTTTGTTATACGTGTCATTGAGGAATCTGTTTCCTTGAGATCTAAGAAAAGTGGTCCTCCCTTTTCACACTTTTTCCTCACAGACGGTTAATCTTTAGAAGCAGGATTCTCATTTGCTTGAGGTCTTAGGTAACAGAGAGGTATTGTGGAATAATATTACTTTTGCTGTCATAAACTCTGGTGCTTGTGAAAGCTCAAATCTGTAAGAAATAGCTCCTTAACATAGTTGTTCAGACCTCTAGTTGTACAGACCTCATAAGAACATGAGAAAAATAAGCTCAATACAGCAAGCGTTTCCATAAAGTCAATTCTACTGAATTTAAAGACCTACCCTTTAGACAATACAAGAAAACTACAGACCAATATCACTGATGAATATAGATGCAAAAATACTCAACAAAACATTAGCACACCAAATTCAACAACAGATTAAAATGATCGTACACAATGACCAAGTGAGATTTAACCCTGGGATGCAAAGATGTTTGACATACACAAATCAATAAATGCTATATATCACATTAATAGAATGGTAGATAAAAATCATATGATCATCTCAAAAGACACAGAAAAAGCATTTGACTAAATACAACATTCTTTCATGATAAAGACACTCAACGCTGGGTACAGAAGGAATATGTCTCAACACAATAAAGGCCACATACAATAAACCCACAGTTAACATCATACTCAATGGTAAAAGGTTGAAAGCTTTCCTCTGAGATCAGAAACAAGACAAGGATGCTCACTCACACCACTCCTTTTCAATATAGTACTGAAAGTCCTAGCCAGAGAAATTAGGCAAGAAAAAGAATAAAGGCATCTAAATCAGAAATGAAGAGGTAAAAGTCTTTTTTTTCAGATGATATGATTATATATATATATATATATATATATATATATATATATATAGACACACACACACATATATTAATCAGTTATATCTCACAAAGCTGGAAAATAATACACCACATAAATAAAGAAACAAGGAACTTTAGATACTGCCTTTGCTTATCTATTTATTTATTGACTTAGGGGTTTTAAAACATTCTTTTATGAATGTAAGATTGTAAGGTATCGTAGAGGATATTTTGATATATATATACATATATGTACATACATATAATTCGGTTATGCATAGATTTTATATATACATATATAAAAAATACATTTTTTGATATTTGCACATGGCACCTAAGATACTTCCCAAACAAAACAATCAAAACAAAATAGAATGCTATGCCCAGAAAGTCCAAATCTGGAAAGATTTCACTTAAAATTCTCCTAGAGTTACAGTCAAGCTAAAGTTGACTTAAATTCCTAAGGTACTTGTAAGAATTTGCCCTCCCTAGTGTTGAAGCTCTAATAGTGTCCCAAAGAGATTATTTATTCCCTCCTAAAACAGAGAAGAAGAGAGTAGAGTCCTCTGTCTTTCCATCACAACTCATCCCCGTGACACAGTTACTTAAAATATCTGTGAGGGAAGAAACCTCGCCTGTCAAGATGGGTCTTGTGTCTGACCTGTTGCACACTGTCTAAGACTTTCGCTGGTTTTTAACATTAGCAGTCACTGTGGCCTTTGGCAAATAACTTGACCCACCTGGGCCTCTATGCTTTCATTCATTTACTCCTCCAGTTTCTTTACTGAGAGCCTATTATTAAGCAACCAGCCAATGTTACTGTCAGTGGTGACATAGAGGGAACAAAATGGATTAAACTCCCTGTCCTCATGGGACATCTAGTGAAACAACGGTAAAAACTGTGAAAGAAATAAAATATACATTATTCTGTGATAATTACTATGGAGTGCTGGGATGGGGCAGGAATTCACTTTCAAGTATGCTCATCATGGAAGACCTCACTGAAAAGATAACATTTAAGCAAATACCTAAAAAAACATGAGCATGCCAGGAATCTGGGGTAAGAGTGTTCCAGGGAAAGGGGAAGATGGGTCTAAAGGGACTGAAGAAGAATGTGTCTGACTTGTCCAAGCAGCAGCTAGGACAGTGCTGCTGAAGCCGAGTAAACAAAGGGCTGAGTGGTGAGAGGTAAGCTCAGGGAGGTGCTCAGGGGCCAGGCCACAAAGGGGCTGACAGGCTGTTTTAGTTTTTATTTCCCTAAGATGGGCTGCCATTGAGGAATTCTGAGCAGAGAAATAACACGAGCTGACTTGTGTTTTGTAAAGATCACTCTGCTGCTGTGATAGGAACAGGCTATGGAAAGGAAAGGGAGAAGCAGGGAGACCAGGTAGGAGCCTGTTTAAGTCAGGGTCGTAACAGGTTGTAAGAAGTGGTAAAAATCTAGAGAATGGAAGGGCTGAACCATACTTATTCACTTAGTCAAAAATCATTTAATAAACATCCATTAGGTACCAGACACTGTTCTAAAAGAGTTATATATGCAGTGGGGAAGAAAACAAAGCAGCTCGTTCTTACATTGATCTGATAGCTAATGGAGTCCTTTAAGATGCAGGCCAGCTCTAACATTCTCAGTACAGTTCAGAAATATACAGAACATTTACTCTTTTCAGTGGGGGGGGGGATAAAAAGAAACAAGCACACAGTGGCACAGGTTGTGATTAAAAAACAGCGTGGCTGGTAACTGCTGCTGCTAATAATTGCCTCATCATCCATCAGCATTTCAATGAGAAACCAGTGAAAAAGGAGGATGGTATATCTAAAAAACGTTGATCCTCTACACAGATGTCCGCTCTTTCTGAGGAATTCCTATCCCCACTTTCAGCTTTGCAAAGCATGTCTCTTTATGGACCATGTTATTAATGAAATGGAAAAGAATGTGCAGGAAAGCCTGCTGTTGTCTGAAATTATCTTTACGTCTGTACTGCCACTAGCAATAAACTGTCTCCTCTCCAGAATTCTGGAACAGTGAATTCTTTCTTTACCAGATTAAAAGCAAAAACAATAAAAACAAAACAGAACCACCACCACTGGAGGGAAAATATTTTATCATTATGAAATTATGCTTTTGTTGCTGTATTCTGAGTAGGGTTGATGTGAGCAACTCTTAGGCAATTCAGTTTGTTTTTAATAACCCAAGATTGTTATGAAGATTATCAACAGCCTATCTGATGATTAAAACAATTCCCCGTATTGCTTGTTATTCCAAACTCAATATGTCAGTTAGAAATTTGAAAAGCTATACTTTTCCAAGATACCAGTAGTGAATTCTAGCTGCAATATGGATGTCACTTCTATAATAGTCGGTCATAATGGTCTTAGAAACTGAGAGAATATAAGGGATCTGACTTGATGGTCTGTAGTCTTTGAGGGGAAGAGTCATTAAGGTTTCTGTGAGTCCTTCTAAGACCCTCACAGTCTGGAACCAGAGCCCTTGAGATTATGTAGGGTAGAAGCCGAGGGGTTCTACATTTTCTTACTTTAAATGGTCTGGAAACTTAAGGCTAAAATGCTTCTAGTGTAGCATTTTATATACACATATATAGTATATAAATTTATATAGAGATTTGCATATGTATTTGTATTATATATGCAAATTTGCATATAAATAGATGCATATATTCAATCTATATTCATTTTCAATGTATAGCTATATCTATAATTTTTCTTTTACCTGTATTTAGATATAGCTTCAAGGATATCTTATGGTAGTTGCTTTTAACCAAAAGTACACATCAGAATTACTTTTGATATTTGGTATAAATTATATATATATATGTGTATATATATATATATATATATATATATTTATATATATATATATATTCTTATCCTAACTATGGGTATTCTGAGTGGATAGATATGGCATGAGGCTTAAGCATTTCCAATATGAAAGTGTCCCCAGAGTTTCATTTCTGGCAATATGACAGACTGTAACTTGAATGATTCTCCTGATGGAAACAATTTAAAAAGCTAGGGAAAAAATATACATATTTAAATATATATTAAATGTATATGTGTTTATATTGACATGTACATATATGTATACATGTGTGATATATATACAAATGCACACACATTCACACATACATATCTTTTAAAATATATCACTGAGCTGGCAAGAAATAAAGAATTTACAGATGTAAAATAATGAAGTGAAAGCAGAAATCCTGGAAGGTTAGTAGATGCTAGTATCAGCTTTCACCCTCTTGGTATCTCCAAATCTTGATAACCTTGGGTCTCTGTTTGGACAAAGTTCAGTACACAGAAGATGAAGCCAACGTTTCACTTCTTATAGAAAATATATTAGAAAACACCAAATAAAGCTTAGACCCTAAGGGATGCCAACTCAGTATAAAGTTTAAAGAGAACTAAACACAGAAATTCAGAACAAGGAAATTTGTCTGTCCTGACTTTGGCAATGAATATAAAGATAAAAAATCCAAAAATAAAGCAAATAAAAGAAACTTCTCAGAATTTGCATAATCACAAACTAAAATGCATGTAATTTCTCAGTTTGTGTTTCAGTTTTTATGCTACTTGTTTGAGCATAAAACATCATAAGAAGAATTTAAAGTAGATCCCGGTTTGGTGGGGTCCACTGGTAACTATGAGGTCAATGTCAAATTTTCACTGAAGAAATGCAACTTCAATAAGCCTTCAGATAATGTCACCATAAAGAAATTTCCCAGGAAAATGAGCCTGCAGTGAAAAATCACAAAATAAGGAAGCAAGGCGCTATGGATGAGAACAAGCAGAAATAAAAGAAGAATCAAACTCACAAAGACTTTTGATATCACAATTTAAGTAAATTAAAAAGTAATTATTATGTTTCAAAAAATTGGAATAATGAGCAAGGAACTAGAGAGCACTGAATCAATAAACTACGCTTCAAATAACAAAATAGATACTTAAAATATGTGATAACTGACTTTAGAAATTCAATAGAACGGATTAAATTTTAGTGTAGATACAACTAAATCAAGGTGTATGAGAAGAAATTCAGCCCAGAGAGAAGAGATGGAGAGTTTAAGAAAGGACAAGACAGGTGGAGGATAACATAACAACTTACAACAATTAAAATTTCTAGAAGGAGACGGTAGAATGGATAGAGATAATATTTAAACATACAGTAAAGTTTCCAGAATTATATTGTAGAATGACAGGATACTTCAGACAGAGAAAGCCCAAAAGTTCTCCTAGCAGGATAAAACAAAGTGACATTACACCTAACACGTTATAATAATAAAGGCGAAGACCAAAAACAGAAGATATTCTGTTTAAAAGTGGTAAAAGTTAGATAAACTGAAAATATGGTATTTAAACTGATAGCTATCATGTTATCAGCAAAAATGAAAATAAGAAGACAGGAGAAGAGTATTTTCAATGTGCTGATAGGTCATTTTCAACCCAGAATTCTATACCGGTAATAGTTATCTTTTAAAAATGAGAATGAAATCATGAGAGTTTACTACCAACCATTTCTCACTAAAGTAAATTTAAGTCAAAATAAATCTTTTCAAATTAGAAGTCTAAACTGCAAGAATGAATGATGTGTAAAACCATTTATGAATATGGGGGTATATCTAAGTAAACATGAAAATATGAATAATGATTATTATGATAAATTTGGGGGTAAAATAAAACAAGATAGAAACAAACTGAGTGTCACAGAAGTTGGTTTAATCTATGAGGAGGAAAGGGAAAAACTATGCAACAGCATTCTTGTTCTTCTTTATAAAATTACCATTCTTAAAGCACATTTCTCCTTATAAATCCTTTCTCTGGTTCTTTTTTTTTTTAATCCTTGAGTTGCTAAGGATTTAGAGTTTTAAGATAATTTTTTTGTGTGTGTGATAAATTTTGCACAGGTGGGACTGGGAGAACCAAGTCTAACTTACACTCATTTTGGCATCCTGTCACATCATTTGTCTCAGTTGAAACTAAGACTGAAAAATCCATCTTCAGATACCATTAGACCACAGCAGTGCTTTAATTCTGCATTCTCATATATGTTGTAGATAGCTGTATTATTTATCTTAGCACAAAATAAAGTCAATAATCAGCTATATGGCATAATTATAAGATGAAGTTTATGTATCCCTAAAAATAAATGAAAAATAACTTATTTAGTATTTTTAGAAATTAAAATTTCTTGAAGACCATTAAGGTATTTCTATTCCAGGAAATTTTTACATTTTATTTGCTTGAACACTTGAGAAAGATTCCAAAACAAGCTCATTTTTAAAATATAAGCATAAAATTCTGTTTTCAATATGTATGTCATATTTTTGACATAAACTTTACTTTTGTGAGAAAAATATCAGCTGAAGCCTCTTTGATCTTTATTATTCTATGTACCTATTGGGAATTTAATATCCACAAGATGTGGGTGTCGATACATCTCAGTTGTCTCAATGGAATAGAAATCAGTACTGCTATTAAAACAAGACTTTTCAAATTCTCCCACTGCACTGACCTATAAAGTTCAATAATACTTTGTATGGCATGCTTGTTGGCATGAACAACTACTCAAACCTCTCTACAAGTCATTTATTTCACCCTGTTACATGTGCAACCTCATTTTATAATCATTATACTATATTACATATTCAGAGACTACCACTTTTGTGTTAATAAGTAAACAATGAAAGTAAAACAGGATACTTCAGATTTCCAAATGATTTATGAAATCCAAAGGGCAATGTAATGTTATAATAATATTTTACAAAAGTGATTTAAACAATATCTATTCCATATGATGCATTTGTAAAAGACATGCAAAGCAAGATGAAACATGATCTGGAAATATTAAAAATTATACACTAAAAATGCATTTTTTTCAATTCTACCCCTTCATTCTCTCCCTTTTTTGGATGAAAGCAAATCTATGCCTGGGGAGCTATTCATGTAAACATTTCAAAGAAAGATTCAGTAGGTGGCAGACTTCTTTATTAGATTACAGTCTAAAGGGATCTCTTATTACCAAAGACAACTGTTGCTAATTGCCAACATGGAAAAAAAGAAAACTACATTTAATAACTAAATCAAGAGCAGGGATGTGAGAGGTATATATATATAATTTTTTTCTTCAAATAGCTTAAATAAATATGGATATTATCTTAAGTAGCAAAACTAATATAAACAAAAAAAGGTGAGTTTCTCTGAATTAATCTGAAACCTGAACTTAAAGGAGAAGAAAGTTTCCAAAATTTATTTTAAGTATTTTTTTAGTAAATTTTATAAGGAGATGTAAAAGCCTGAAACGGGCTTTTAAAAGTAGAAGAGTAAGACTGTGAATGCCACATTAGTCTTTAATTCATCACTGCCCCATTTGTCAGCGTATTATTCCCCATGAGATTCTCCACTAAAAATGCGTCTTCCTCATTCTCCATTTCTCTGTCTGTCTGAATTTAATGTCCCCCTTGTCTTCTTAAAATGTCACTCACTTTCTATGTTTTTATTACCTATATTTTCTGAAGCATACAACCAAAAAATTCTTACAGAAATAATACATATGACAATGTTTATTGTGTAAAATGTGAAAAATGAGACTATCCATTGTTAAGAATATAATCAAAATTGGGCATCCTTGGATTCTTTAAGATTTCTGGTTGTACGCTGGCAAAGGTTTGACATCTGGCTTGCAGGAAAAAGGCCTTTATTTGTAGCATTTGCCCATTTCCAGGAGGAAATACTCTCAATGCAGCCATTTTCAAACTACTAATATGAGGTCACTGAACACAGAATTGGGAAGAGATACTAGCAACTCATTTTACAATCCAGTGGGAGCTAGCTCCAGCATACTACTGTGGTATTTTGTTATAAAGTAGCTGTGGTTCTCACAAATCCCAGGGCACTCCAGTGATATATAAAGAATGAATTAATGTGTCTTGAATAAAAATTCATAATTAAACTCTGGTGTAATTGCAATGAATTCCCCACTGCTAATCAGAAATTCAAGTGTTCTCATTAGTTCAGTTGGAATGCTCAAGATAAGCTTTTCAGGATTACAAAACATTTTAAATGGCCAATGAAATTTTTCACGAACCAAAAGCAAATACATTATAATATTTACACAGTTCTAGTATGTTGGTTATATTTGTTTATCCTTAACTGTATATATCTGTGTAGCTATTCTGTAACATAAATGTGTTGTGAAATTCAACATTCCACAAACATTTATTTAACACCTACTATGTGTTAGTTCCCATGGGAGATGTTTGGCAAAAAAATGGGTGAATCAGATATAAATAATGTCAGATATAAATGTATATACACACATTATTCATGCTAACTATCGGATATTAAATGCATGTAGTACAAAGCTTTCATTGTTTAAATAGAATCTGCATAATCATTGCCTAAGTGAAAAATTTGAAGGAGACCCCTAGAAACAGATCTATTCCATTTCCCACATAAGAAATGAATATTGTATGTTTCATCTCTTTCCTCCATTTGCTATTAAGAGTTTTAAAAATAAGGGTACAAAACATCTATGTTTTGTTCTCCTCAAAAGATTCACTTTTACAAATGCAACATCTGGCACTAGCAGAAGGAGTTAGAGTTGACATTCAAAGCAACTCTTTTTCTTTTTACCAGTTATACTGGATGACTTTGAGCTATATGATGGGCAAATGAAATAATTAGATCCTTTGTTGCAATTCATGAAAGAAACGTCTCATTAATAATTTGTGAAACGTAATGTACCAAGCATATAGCAAGTATGCGGTGAATGAAAACTGCACACAAAGACATAATGAGAGATAATTATAAATTCCTATAATTTCATGTGCAATATTGTGCATGCTTAATAATATCAACAGTGCAGAATACTGACAATACTTCCAAAACAATGGGTTAAATAACAGACGTATGGCCTTATCTCCCTAGGATTACTTCAAAAATCTAGAGTTTACTCTCACCATGCTCTCCAAGAGGCCTTTCAAGACCATTACTACCATTACCCAGCTGAGTTTAATGGTCAGTGGATCCTGAACACATAAATGAAGAGCCCAATAACTGAAACAGGAATCTGGAGTTTTCTCAAAGAAGAGAATCTTGGAGTCTCTAGATTTTTCAATATAAAAGGGTAAAGGACAATAGTTGCAGGAAAAAAACATAAAATTTCCTTTCGACTTCAGTGTACTAAATATTATAAAATATTATAAAAATAATATGCTACTGTGAAAGAATTTTCCATAAGGTTCAAATACAATAAGGAAGCAGAAATGGATGCTACTTGAGAGGTGGGAGAGGAACCTCAAGAAGGAAGTGAGCCAGGCGTGGTCTAAACTGAAGGTCTTCTTAAGAGTGCTCTTTGGTTGATGAAGGTTAACCTTGATATTTAAGCCTTTATTAGTACTTGTTATTTTTTATAAGGTAAATGTTGCCAAAGTTCAAAAACCAATAATCAAATATGAAAGAAAATAATAACCAAGTCTATAATATATTTTTCCATTAAACTGTTAAAAATGCAATAAATTTATTTCCAAATCAAGCACATAGCATATAATGTAAATTTAATGATAGCACTAGCGCACATGTAACCACACTTTAAAAACATAACTCAAGGGACTTCCCTAGTGGCGCAGTGGTTGAGAGTCTGCCTGCCAATTCAGGGGACATGGGTTCAAGCCCTGGTCCGGGAGGATCCCACGTGCCACGGAGCAACTGGGCCCGTGCACCATAACTGCTGAGCCTGTGCTCTGGAGCCCGTGAGCCACAACTGCTGAGCCCATGCGCCACAACTACTGAAGCCCACATGCCTGGAGCCCGTGTTCTGCAATGAGAGAGGCCACCGCAATGAGAAGCCCGCGCACTGCACCGCAGCGAGGAGTGGCCCCCGCTCGCTGAAACTAGAGAGGGCCCATGCGCAGCAATGAAGACCCAACGCAACCAAAAATAAATAAATAAAATAAATTTAAAACACAAAACAAACAAAAAAACATAACTCAATATTAATCATCTCTTTAGTTCAATGAAACAACAAACTAAAGGACTTGGAGTGGAGTGACCTAACTGAAAACTACAGACACGGAGCCCAAAGAAGTTTACTGCTTTTTAAATTGTCTAAAATTTCATGTTACTGTGGAAAGATACTTTTGTTGTTAAGGTCTTTTAATGTCTGAATGCTTCAAGGTAATAATTAAGAATAAAAATATAGATCAGAAAAACCATACAAATTGCTTTAGAATTTGATTCCTCCCAACAAACTGAGGGATAGAATATGAGTCTTATCCTTTCCCCATTTACCTGTGGCTTCCCTGTTCTCACATGTTTTCATTAAAAAAACCCAACTAAATGAGGGAAAAAATATAGAGTTAAAAATGTATTAAAAAAAAAATGTATTATTTATGGGCTTGAAGGCCTCTCTCTGGCAAATGGGATCTTTTGCCCCAAAGTATTAGCAATCCCCTGTCCCCTTCCCCGACTGCTGCAGGTAAGCTAGTTAAATGCAAATAAATCCTTTGTTGTGGCTATTGCTCTTATTGTGTACAGCCTGGATAATAGGGTTGTTAGTTGACCACTCAGGCCTAACTCTGTCCCAGGAGATGTGCTGGAACAAAATCAGCCAGGTGTAGCAATGTATCAGAGGATGGCTGAGTGCCAGGTGCTAGCAGGCCCTGTTAGAAGGGCTTCAGCCAGTGTGCTACGAGGTGTAGATTCTGACCCAGAGCTCACATCCCTCTACATTTAATAGTGCCAACAGAAGCCATGTCTAAACCAGTCACTGTCTCCTTATACCATGCCTCAGATTTTATTACAGGCAGAATGGCTCTCCCAGTGTAACCAAATCAGACCCATCTGGCTGGCAGGTTTGTGCTCTAATGATCCTACTGTAATATTAACGAAGTGATATCTGGATTGTAAAGTGGCCATCCACAAAATGTCCGTACAGTTTAGAACATCAGCGTGCTCAAAGGTGTATGCATTATAAATCGGCCCCCACAAAGCTAGGTCACAGGCATCAGTGCACCTGTGATGATCTGATGGAGGTCACTGAGATCTGCTCAACCAGCAGATAGAGCCCAGATTTCTAAGTCCGTCTCTAGCCAAGCCTCTAACATATATACTCAGAATTTAACGTCAGCCAGCCACGACTGCCCTTCATGAATCTCCACTGGGGAAGGCCACCCTCCCCCCTGGCGGGCCTCTGTCACCCCTAAATACAACCACACATCAGACAATGTCTCTCTAGCCCAAGAGAATGCTCTTGGAGACGACTGCACCTCAGATGTGAGGCCCCGACTGAAGAGAACGATGAGAACTAAAATACTGCCTGTAAACAAAGGATGTTGCAGCCCTCAAGCCATGACATTACAGCCACCAGGATGGTGAGCTCTAAGGGAACTCAGGATAGAAACAGGATGCCCACCATCTAGCAGTCAACTGCTGCAACCACCCTCAACAGTGCACTGGGAGGAAACTCAGAATGAGAAAACACAGGATACTGGCTCCAGATAGCTGAGGTATACATCAAAGGAATAATTTCAGTGGGCCCAGACTCCTGCATCTTTCCATACTGAGAAAAGCACTCAATTCCTTAACGTGAGATATCTGTTTTTCTTTTATTAACAGTAACATTTTGATGTTCTGACTACCCAGTTTTGTTGCCAAAAACTCCTATATATTCTGGCTTTCCCCTTCCTCTTCAAAACAGGTTTTTCAGCATTATCTGAGATGATGTGTCCCGGGCTTAAAGTCCTAAGAATGTCTGCTGAATAAAACATAACTCTCAACCTTTAGGTTGTGCATTTTTTCAGTCAACAGTGACAAGGCAGATAACGTGCCCCAACCTCGTTGGACTTTGGGATTCTGCCCACCCCCCATCCCAGGTCACCTCTGCACCAGGATGAAAATGAATGACTGTGGTGACTGTCAAACTTGAGACCAAGTTACAAAATTGCCTCCAGCTGATGAACCCTGAGGACCCTACAAATACTGTTTCTCTGAAGTCGCTACCTGCTTCCCTCGTGAAACTTGCCTCTATGGAAATGCTTGCAAAACCTTGAGCAAGTCCCCTGCCAACTGCCTAGCAGCACTAGATACCACCTTTCTGGCAAGCCAAGCCACGTATTCGCTGCCACGCCAGCCACAATAAGGCAATTCCTGCAACACCCATAACGAGACCAGCTTAGATACCAAGGTTAGGGACCTCTTCCTGCTATGGTCACTGCTCAGTGTACTAGATGACAGCTTTGGCTTTCTACCTGATGTACCCATGACAGACTCTATCCCCTTCATTGTTCCCACCACCACAGACACCTCTTTATACCCCAAATTGCCACCTCCTCTTCTCTCCACATCTTATCCATAAGCCCCTCCCCACTGTACATCACAGCCCTGCACAAATGGGCCAGATTTAATGGATAAAATATATTCATACAAAACTCCAAGACAGCAGGCCTTACAAGAAAAATGATGTTGGATCTGTCACCATGTAGGGCTGACCTACAGTCCCATGTCACAGTCTACCTCACAGTTCCTAGTGGTCAGCCTCTTATGCTAATTCCCTCCAAAGCACCAGGAACCTCATTTAAGCTTACCAAAATTCTGTTCCTTCTGGTTTGAACTGACCAGTGTGGCCTTATCTGGGTAACCCCAAAGTACTCCACCCAAGGACCCTAATAAAGGCATGTGCTCCAGGTCCTGCCACTCTGTGTGGCCTCTCCAGACATTCTGTATGCCTCTTCCAGGACCTGTGAGTAATCAGCTCTATGTCACTTTGTTTTCTTGGAACATGGTTCACCATCAAATACTCCAAGACACTACTTAACAAATGTCACTCCAACAAAGACACGGCAAGGAGCCTAGGACCTTTCTACATGACCCTCTCTTGCTGCTTCTCATGGATGACTTCTTATCCTTCAAATCTCAGTTCACATAATATTTCCTCAGCCTCTTTGACCATATTTAAATAAGGACCTTCACTTCATTTCTCCTTCCAGGAATACTTTTTGATAAAATTACCGTGTTTTGATCCACCATAGTACTTACCATAATTAATTAACATGTTTAATTCTCTATTATCTGTCCCCTTGAACTATAACGTCCATATCTTGTTTACTATCATGTCTCCAATATGTGGCACCATGATCTTTAAATAGCAGACTCTCAATAAATATCCGTTGAATTAAAAAGAATGAGTGAGTAGACTCTCCATCTCAGAACTATGAAGAACTTCAAAATAGCTTCTATATTAGAATTCTACCTTCAGGCATCTTTGGGGATTTATTAGAGAAAAAAAGTTTAGAACTAGAGCTCAAGCATTTTAGTAATTTCTGCCAGTGAATTATGCAGCCAAGAAAGGAACTTACATCCATTTGAAATGTGAAATAATAGTCCTCATTTGTCACAGTCTTGGATATTCACATTCATGTATTTGTAACTAAAAGATTTTGCAGAAAGGCAATAAATGGTGCCTCAGAATTCATCATTATAAAATTATATATTTAAAGCTGCTAGTATGCCTTTAAAGTTATTTTCAATTGAAGAATACAGATAAATTAAGTCCGCATTCCCCCCCACCAAAGTTGTTAATTTAATCAACGTAGAAGCAAAACAAAAACAACCAAACAATGAAACTATGCACCAACTCTTTCAGGGTCCTTTCTGCTAGTTGTCTGCTGTACAAATCCTTTTCCCTTATGTTCAAAGCCCTTTCTTATCCTCTTCCCTTCTCATCTCCCTACATGATGTATTCTTTCAGCTTATGAATAACATAGGATTGTGACTCTAAAAATCTAATAGGAATAGCAACAGCACCTTCACTTTGGGTATCTAGCAAGTAACACCGCAGATGACAAACACACATGGAGATGTTGCTGCTTCCCTGGGATCTGTGAATTCTAAACACTAAGAGACACCTTCTCTTGGCTCCACCCCCTTTACAAACAGTCCTTGTCAGTGTTCAGCAAAGAGGAAAGAATGGTTGTATCCATTTTCTTCGTTATCCCTTGTTCAGTTTAAGAGATTTAAATATGATTTTCAGACACTGTGCTTTAAGAGACAGACTACTGAAAGATAAATAAACGATTGTTTCTGGCATCTAGTTTCTAAGAGATTAAATGGGAACGGAAGCCCTCATGGCCCCTTCGGATTGACACACAGGTACTGCTATTTATTCAGCTTTTGGCCTTGGCTGTCCCAATCATTGGTGATTAGGCTGAAGGATTAGAACAACATTCATCTGGAAATTTGCTTTAAGAAGCAGGTAACTAGGCATCATCGAATCCCTAAAGTTTAAAATTAGACAAACAACAGCCATGGCCACACAATAAAACAGCAAGAGGCTATATTTACAAAGCCCAGACTTTCCTTTACTCCATGATATCTTTTTCATTTCCCCTAGATGAGAGGGTGGGTGGGAAGGGGGACAGTGAGTGTGTGAGAATGTGTGTGGGGGCATGTGTGTGTGTGTGTGTGTGTGTGTGTGTGTGTGTTGGAGTTGGGACAGGCAGGCAAAGGAGACCAAAACAAAGAAACAAAGAAACAAAAAACACAATATGTAGTACTATGGTGTTTAGGGTCTCTTTCCTATCATCTACTTGCTCTAATTTCTAAGAGAAGATTGAATTTACAATCAAAATATGGTAAAAGGAAAAATGGTGAAAAATTCTGATTAATCCCCTTACTATTTATTTTATCTATATTTTTACATTTTTCTATCCTTTCGGTTTTAAGCTGTTGAGGTATAGAAACAAAGTTGTTAAATTTTGTCTAATATTCAGCTCCTTGTGACTACATATTTATCAGTGTTTAAAATGAACTCTTTTGCATGTTTTGCCTGAAGTCTAGAACACAGCAAGAGATATATTTATTAGTATGTTTTATTACTTGCATTCATGAAAGTTTCCATGTTGGTCCTGCTTTTTCCAGCTCTTAAGTCTAATCACCTTAACTCTGGAGAGTCTATCAAATTCCATCTGTTAGTTTATTCCCACCCTGGTAATCACGTTAACCAGCCAAATATAAAATCCATCTTCAGCAAACAGGAGTTTTCAGTAACCAGTATCTTTCATCATGATTATTATTCTAGTGTTTTATGCGTCCTTGCTTACTAGGTCTTAAAGGTACAGCACAAAATAACCTAAGGTCCTGACTTCCTTGGGGATGTTACAGGGTATATTAAGCATGTCCTCTATGGGTGTCTACAGCCACTGTGCATCAAACATCATATGCTTATTTTACATACTGTAGAGCAGGGGCATAAATGAAGTACAGATTAAATTGAAGTTTCTTGTGAGATGACTATATATTATTTTTGATGGTGTTTTCCATAATGTTTACAAACATCTCTGGCTACAGATAGATTTTCTGTACCAAATGGCCAAACCCTGGCTCTACATTTATTCCTTTCTGTGGTTTGCCCTACTCTCTGCATAGTTGAGACCCTAAGACATAGCTAAATAGTTTAACAAGCTGCATTTATTGTAAGATGATTTGGTTATATTTATGAAATTGAATTCTATTTTTCTCAAAGTCAGGCTTGAAGGCAGGCTTATTCTCAAAGCTTATTGTTTAAATTTGTCAGTTTCTAACTTTTGGATCACCAATACCCCTGAGAGCTAGAACATACTGTCATGTGCATCTAAAGTAAAATAGCCCCACAAAGGGATTAAATCAAAATCTCACTGGATAGCACTATCTTTCACTCAACAAATAGTTGTTCACTGGTGAATTTAGCCTAGAAGCACTGGATGATTATAAGAATTGCACTTATGGCTATAGAGCACCTGTGATGTCTGGCTCAAACTGAGACGTGTTGAAAGTGTGAAACACACAACGACGTTGAAGACTTTAAATGAAAAAACAATATAAAATATCTCAATATTTTAAAATACTGTCTATGGGTCATAAGGATAATACACTGAATATACTGTGTTAAATAAATACACTTTAAAAATATTTTTATGTGCTTCTTTTCACTTTTCTATGTGTAGCTACTAGAACACTTAAGTTATATATGTGACTTGCATTGTCTATTGGATGGTGCCAATTTAGAAAGATTCTGAAGTTCTATTGTCTTCTTAGGAGTCATAATTTTAAGAATAAGGCTGCCAATATTACTCAGAGATAAGAGTTTTCAATCAAAACAGCTACCTGGTTCTTTTTTTTTTAATTTCATTTTTTAAATTGAAGTACAGTTGATTTACAATGTTGTGTTAGTTTCAGCTCTACAGCAAAGGGATTCAGTTATGGACACACACACATATTCTCTTTTTAGATTCTTTTCCCTTATAGGTTATTACAAAATATTGAGTATAGTTCCCTGTGCTATACAGTAGGTCTTTGTTGGTTACCTATTTAATATATAGTAGTGGTTATATGTTAATCTGAAACTCCTAATTTATCCCTTCCTACCTTTCCCCTTTGGTAATCATAAGTTTGTTTTCTATGTCTTTGAGTCTATTTTTGTTTTGTATATAAGTTCACTTGTATCAAATGTTTTTTAGATTCCACATATAAGTGATATCATATGATATTTGTCTTTCTATGTCTGGCTTACTTCACTTAGTATGATCATCTCTAGGTCTATCTGTATTGCCACAAATGGCATCATTTCATTCTTTTTCATTGCTGAGTATTATTCCATTGTATATATGTGCCACATCTTCTTTATCTATTCATCTGTGGACATTTAGGTTGTTTCAATGTCTTGGCTATTGTAAATAGTGCTGCAATGGACACTGGGGTGCATGTATCATTTAGAGAAATACAAATCAAAACTACAATGAGGTATCACCTCACACCGGTCAGAATGGCCATCATCAAAAAGTCTACAAATAATAAATGCTGGAGAGGGTGTGGAGAAAAAGGAACCAACTCTCCTATACTGTTGGTGGGAATGTAAATTGATGCAGCCACTATGGAGAGCAGTATGGAGGTTTCTTAAAAAACTAAAAATAGAGTTACCATATGATCCTGCAATCCCACTCCTGGGCATACGTCTAGAATAAAACATAACTTGCTCTTGTGTGGCAGATTTAGTTGAGTGTTAGAAAGGCATCTGTGGGAAAAAGAAGTCCGGACTTGGGAGAGAGTCTATCTACCAGGTATTGGTTTATTGCAACAACATTTCTTATCCCAAATAATAACATACTGTAGAGAAAAATAGTTCATTGATAATAATAAAAGAAAGGGTCTTTTGATTGTTGGTAACAAATTTACCAAGCTCTATTTTGGTAAATATCATAGTGGATATGCAGTAGAGAAAAACAAAGTTGGTGCTAATTTACTTAGAGTTCAATGTGGGTAGCTTTCTTTTTAAAGTTTTGTACCTGTCTGAGCTTCTGAAGGAAAGAATACCTGCTCTCATTACACTTTGTTACATGTAAGATGACTTGCTTAGGTACTTTGGATATAATGGAAAATCAAATTTAATGGCATCATAGGCCAACTTGGGACCACAGAACAATTTCACCAACCAATACCATCAGGAATCATTCTTGAGCTACTGGGAATATAATTTGGATGTGGACAGAGGAAAGGAGGTTTTTGCTTTTCCTCAATGTCACTTCCAGTAAAAGAAAAGAAAAAGGGTGAGGTCAAGGAGTCCTGGAGTAGAGAAGTGGTAGAGAGTGGACAGGAGTATATGTCTTTGTAGAAACTGTGAAGGAAGTGCTGGTGGTGGCCAGGCTTTCAGGTCATGACTGTAGTTTGAACGAGCTAAGTGGCACTACTAGTTGCAAGACGATGAGGTTTTTCAACGGCATGTCAAACAGTACACTCATATTGTACGGCCACTTCTAACGTTACCTCTGTTTGAATTTCTTGCTTTTGAAGAGGTTTTTAATATTTAAATATTAAATATTAATACTACTCCTGGACTCTACCACCTTTGTCTTCAAGTACAGGAAAAAGCAAAGTATGATCTATTGGCATTGATTCCCAAAAAATCATATTTCATACATTTTCAAAAGTCATTATCACATTAAAGCATTTAGACTATTTGAATAGAATAGAAACTTTGAGGTTTTTAAGAATATTAAATAAAAACATTTTATTAATTAAAGATACTAAAATAGAACTTGTTTCATTCAGCAGATACAGTGGAAAGGAAAGTGTTTTCAAACAGTATTCACTTAGTGGAAAAGGGAATATGTATTTTGAAATGAAGGCAGCTGTCCTATTCTCCAAAGGCTTGGCTTCATTTTGATTGGAGTGAGGCTATATGAGCCCAAAGTCCAATTCAAATAAAAGATGACTGGGATATCGCTACATTATTCACTGCCCTAATAAACTTCCATATGGATTGGGCTGGGACTCAGGAGATAGAATTGAAAGTAAATGTAACAAAAGTCTTGTTCATCGTAAGTGTAGAGGGACTAGAATAAATGTGAAGGTGCCATGTTTTCTCACATAACCAAACAGTGATTTGTTTATCAAATCACCTATTAGGCAAGATCAAATCAAACTGCACAGATTTAATATGAAAGGTTTATTCTTCTCTCATAAATGATTGGAGCTTAGATTGTAGTATTTGAATTTTTTCTTACAAATGGTTTAGAGACCAGAATTCAGATGAGTGGAGTCATCTCTTTCCATGGGAGCTATCAAGTTGTACTGTGTAGGTCTTGGGGTCTAGCAAGTGGACTGATACATCTATGACATTTAAAGTATTAAGTACTTGAATGGGAGAAAATGTTTACCAATAATATGACTGATATTTATATATATATATATATATATATATATATATATATATACACACACACACACACACATACACATACATACACACACATACATATAGGTTAATATCCAAAATATATAAACAGCTCTTACAACTCAACATGGAAAAAAACCAACAATCCAATTAAAAAAATGGGCAGAAGACCTGAATGGACATTTTTCCAAAGAAGGCATACGGATGGCCAACAGGCACATGAAAAGATGCTCAACACTGTTAATCATCAGAGAAATGCAAATTAAAACCACAATGAGACATCACCTCACACCTATCAGAATGGCTATCATCAAAAAGAACACAAATAACAAGTGTTGGCTAGGATGTGGAGAAAAGCGAACTCTTGTACACTTTATGCTGTTGGTGGGAATGTAATTTGGTGCAGCAACTGTGGAAAACAGCATGGAGGTTTTTCAAAAAACTAAAAATAGAACTACCATATGACCCAGCCATTCCACTCCTGGGTATATATCCAAAAAAAACCCTGAAAACGCTAATACAAAAATATACATGCACCCCAATGTTCACAGCAGCATTATTTACAATTGCTAAGATATGGAAGCAACCTAAGTGTCTATCAACAGGTGAACAGATGAAGAAAATGTGACATATATGTGTGTGTGGAATATATATATAGAATACTACTCAGCCATAAAAAAGAATGAAATTTTGCCATTTGCAACAATATGGATGGACTTGAAGGGTATCATGTTAAGTGAAATAAGTCATACTGAGAAAGACAAATACTGTATGATATCACTTATATGTGGAATCTAACCAATACAACAAACTAGTGAATGTAACAAAAAAGAAACAGACTTGCAAATATAAAGAACAAACTAGTGGTTACCAGAGTGGAGAAGGAAAGGGGGAGAGGCAAGACAGGGGTAACAGATTAAGAGGTACAAACTACTATGTATAAAATAAATAAGCTACAAGAATATATTGTACAACACAGAGCATATAACCAATATTTTATAATAACTATAAATGGAGTATAACCTCTAAATTGTGAATTACTAGGTCATACACCAGTAATTTATATAGTATTGTTTATCAACTATACCTCAGTTTAAAAAATAATAAAGTATTAAGTACTCTGTGATTCAGTGCTTCTGTACATTTAATCCTTATCTTTCATAGTTCAAAAGCAACATGTCACTGCTATAGATATTTAAATTTACAAATTGATTATATATAGTATGTATATGTGTGTGTATATACACACACACACACATAACCCAACATACATATATATGGGCAAACATGTGCTATTTATATTACTA
The DNA here is from genome assembly GCF_964165515.1 of Mesoplodon bidens. NCBI lineage: Eukaryota > Metazoa > Chordata > Mammalia > Artiodactyla > Ziphiidae > Mesoplodon > Mesoplodon bidens. Next base: position 68,870,268 of record NC_138162.1, on the reverse strand, counting down.
AAGATCAAAAGAAACAACTGGACCTCAGCTGAACTTATCACTTTGCTAATAGTGATAATGGCAATAGAACTTCTCATGGAGCAACCTACACACCAGTGATCTTTCATTTTGACAACAGGAATCATAAAACTTCAATTTTAAATAATAAATCAAATTGCTGACATTTTACCTAAATCAATATTCTTCTCATTTAGAAGAAAAAATGAATACTCCTTTAAATGAAATTAAATAATTTATTGCTTAAATAGACGAGTAAAAATAAAAAAGAAATGTTGAAATTGCTATATTTTATAATTACCCTTATTTATTATGTCCTTATATTTCTGACCAAGTTTTCTAATTTCATTAGATTCTGATTTTCAAATTTTGTTGTACGAAATGTATTGTTTCCATGTACTTATTAAAAAATTCAATACATTTGAATTGCTTTATTTTTTCTTTGCCAAAATTTTAGACTAATTGGAGTGCAGTTTAGACATTCATAAGTTATATTTCACGCAAAATGTGATTCAGTCAGGTAGCATTACAGCAGTCATATTTATAATGTTAAGCATTTAAATTTTTATATTTTATGCTTTAAAGGGATAGGTATATCTTGCGATACATATTTAATATTTTTTGCCCATAGCGTTGCTTCTAAAAACATGTTTCCTATAAATGAAAAGCATATGAATTTACCAGAAAATTTCATTCATAAAATGTAGACCACTGACATTTTTATGCATCAAATATTTTATGTACCTATCTGACATACTGAAAGACATAGGATGGTGATCTATGACTAGACTTTAATTTAAAATTTCTATCCTGCTTCATTATTTTAATTACAAAAGTACATGTCATGTTTGGCACATAAAGACGTTGGTAATCTAGTCCTACCTCAACCTCAGGCCACTTTCAATCTCACACTCTTGAGGTAACCAAGAACAGCTTTTCACAAGGTACCATATCCTTTTAGGGAAAACAATGGTATATTTCATGTTAATTAAATTAATGGTTCGTAATGTTGAATAATGGTTGACGTGACCAATTATCACCATAAAGTAGGTGCTAAACCTAATTTTACACACTCTTGCAAAATGACTCAATCTTAATCTATCAGAGTTTTGTTTCTTAAGTTTAAAGTTTCCTAATTAGCTTAGAATCTTGGATGTTTTAAGCTAAAAGGGGCCTTTTCAGCTCATCTTGCCCATCCTCTCACTTTTAAGCAGGAAAACACTTAGACCAGCCAATGTAGATTAAACATGAGATTTAGGTGTGGCTTTTTTCTTTGTTTTTTTTGTTTTGTTTTGTTTTTAAGACTCTAGCTAAAAGATTCCACAATCAGTCTCACTATACTCAGGGGTGATTCCACCAACTCAAGTAAGACAATGATTCTCAATATAGTTCCCAAATATTTCTATTACATAATACAATTTGTATTTTTTTTTAACTTTCTCAACATCCAGAGGAGGTAGCAATAACTGTAATAATAGAAAACTTGCATTTCAGTAGGGCTGACACTCAAAATATTTAACAGTGTGGCATGGACAGTGAGCAGATAAAACGAATACTAGAAGATCCATAAAAAAGAAGGACAATAAACAAACTGTATAGCCTTGCTCTTCTTGCATATACCTCTATAGGCAGAGCAGCTTCTATGGAAAACTTTGACTAAAACTCTGCATTAGCAGAAACATTCGCAAGTGGTAGAAATCATACTTGAAACAAGCAAAGATAGATTTTTATTGACTTATAAATCCTGGAATAGTACTAGTTTCATACACAACTAGATTTAAGGATCACCCAGTGTCTTCAGGACTCAATCTTTCTCACTATCTTTCCAAGTCTTGCCCACTTCTGTGATGGATTCATGCTCAGACAGCATACTTACAAAGTGGTAGGCATCATCTCACCTCATTTTCACTGTAGATACCCCTGACTTTGTAGGTTCTAGGCAAAGAATGCCCAAATGTTGGTTTTCATTAGGAAAGTATTATGGGTGCTTATTTTACATGACTATTCCAAGGTTCCATAGAGATTTGGGGTCACTAGATCTTGGGGGAGACTCAGGAATCTGATATTGCAACACACATTCTAGGTTCCTCTGATGTAGATAAATAGATTCTTATTCCTCTAGAAATAGGCTTTGGCTTATGCTACACATATAGTGCTATTTCTACAGTGGTAGCTTCTCACTTTTTTAAAGCAGTATCATTTCTTTAAGTGAAATCTTTGTGGAATTCCAATATATTAAAAAGAGAAATGCAAAGTCTCATTGTTTGTATATTGTACCTACCAATACATTAAAAGGGACATTTATGACCATTAGAACTGAAGTTTGGAATCACAAGTTAGAAATATCTAAATTGAAAATCTTTCCTCTTTCAATGAAAAAACAGGTGGAATAATGTCACAAGATTGCCCGAAAGTGACACAGTGAGCTAACTGTCAGAAGAGGATCTCAAGTCCATTCTGTTAACTCCTAGTTTGCCCATCTTCTCATTTCTCATGATGCATAAAGCCCCTCCATATATTTTTTACTGGATCTTGAGAAAACAGATCAGCAAGCAAATATTTACATTCAGTCTGCCCACTCTTCCTTTTCAAATTATGAATTACATAGTATGAACAAGTCAAGCCAAGGGCCTGTTCTCAGTGGAGGGAAGAGAGACAATATACAAGTAAATAAATAAATAGGATAACGGAGGACTATCATCAGTTTTGTGGGGCAAACAAGGTGATGTGTTAAGAGGATAACTGAGGACGGGGGATATTTAAATAAACTTAATTTTAGTTTACACATCTGTCTCCTCAACTTGATAGGAAGCTCATTGATAACAAAGACCAGAACACATTTACCTGTTTTTCTTACCTCTGTCATGAATATAAGAAACGTGTAGAAATATTTGTTCAATTTTCCCTATATAAGGGAAAATTTGCTCCTAGTAATCAGTATACTGATGAGAATTTGACATTTTATCTAAGCATGTAATATATAATTATAATATGTTGATTTTTATAATGCTTTATAACATTATTTCTAAACCATACAATGACAATGCAAGAAAGGTATTATTTACATGCAATCTTTAATTTAGCAGTGGGATAAATGTTTCAAGAATAGAGACCATTGGGGCTTCCCTGTTGGTGCAGTGGTTGAGAGTCCGCCTGCCAATGCAGGGGACATGGGTTCGTGCCCCTGTCCAGGAAGATCCCACATGCTGCGGAGCAGCTGGGCCTGTGAGCCATGGCCACTGAGCCTGCGCGTCCGGAGCCTGTGCTCCGCAACAGGAGAAGCCACAAGAGTGAGAGGCCCGTGTACCACAAAAAAAAAAAAAAGAATACAGACCATTGGAAGACACAGTATTTAAATTCAGAACCCTCTGACTCCACAGTTTTTGTTTTATCCACTAAACCAAATTATTTCTCAGTAAAGTATTAGTCAAATGTCAGTAGTCACCACCACCACTTTGGGTCCTGATGTGCACTTGCCTCTAACCATAAAGGTAGTTATTTGCCTATGAGGATATACCTGTGTTGAAATTAATAGCAGTTGTCTGGGGAGGCCCATGACCCACATAGGTAGGACTATTGTAATATTTACCTTACAAACTGGAACTTTTTAAGGGTAAAAGGAGGAATTATTAGTCATTATGCTGTAACAATAAGAGCAAATTGAGCCTCAGGCAAAAGCAGATGTATGGTCATGCCATTCTGAAGGAAAGCAAGATGGAGTTATGCTTTTTAAACTCCTAATGTTCATTTTAACACACTTCGATCCTTTACTATTCATTTCAGGGATATGGGGCAGGTATTTTTATTTTCATTTTAAAGTTGAGGGGAGTGAGGCCCAAAACAGGTATGACAATGAATAATAAGTGAAAGAACTGACATTTATGCAATGAATGATCTACTAGACTTTGCAGCGTATTTTTATTTCTCAGAACCAAAAAAGTAATTTAAAAAATTGGGTTGATTCTTATTATATGATGCAAAAGATTATGATAAAGTTAATGAAGACTATGGAAAGAATGCTGTTGAAACCATACATTTTCATTATAAATGTTTCAAAAAATAGCACAACAAATCAATGTTAGAGGCAGTGGAATGCTGTTGCTCAACCTTTGGTGATTCCCAAATTGGACTTTTTAACCTCTTCAATAATAGTTTTCAAAATTTAGGGTAAGGATTGATTTGTGTGTGTTCTAAAACTTCCCCAGAATTCATAACCAGTGGTCTAAAAATGTAATAACACAGTAAAGGAAATATGACATTTACATTTGTACCATGGATGTTTCCTCCTAAAAAATTTGTCATCCTAAAAAATTTTGGTTTATGTTTGTTTACTTCCATTGTCTCAAAGAATTTGGGGGATTTCATTCTTAAATTATATAAAATTATTATTTAATCCTGTGATGATTTTAGCAGTAAATAAACTGCTCTGATAATTTGAACAGTCAAGACATTTGCATCTAGGCCTCTTTAATTTTGATGAGATTTGCTCTATAGATTAACTGCATGTGTATAAAAGAAGGCACCAAAGTTTAATCAAGGACTAAATGACTTTAGACAATAAGGAAGGAAGTGAAAGGACAGCATCTTTTTAGTTGTAGAAATGCCTTTAAGGTCTTGGATTCTGACATTCTGAGAGGTTAATGGCTGTATAACAATAATAGTCAAAATCAAAACAATGTTATTCATCATTTATGGAACGCATGCTATATGTCAGGCATAGCGCTAAGTATAATACTTTGCATACATTATATCTAATTCTTACAACAAACTTCCATTTTGCAAACAAGAACAGTGAGACTGAGAGCAGTTATGTAAATTGTCCAAAGTCGCACAGCTAGTGCACAGTAGATCTTGCAATTCAAGCCTGAGTTAATTTCCTAACTCACCCCATTCTCCCCATCCCAAATAGTTCCCATTTCTTAAGTGTCAGTGACAAAACTTGTTGTTTGTAGAGCACTGAATATCTTTTTAAAAAATGCTATGCTCTGAAATGTTTAAAGAAGATTTAAAAAACCCAGAATAGTTCATATGTCTCTTTTTTGTTAAATAAAGATGATACTTGAGTGTAATCCTCAGGATTTTACCCATGCTGGAAGTAAACCCAAAGTGCAGGTACATTTTCTCCAGAATTTCTTTTTTGTTTTGTTTTTTTAAGTAATTAATTAATTTTTATTTTTTTGGCTGCTTTGGGTCTTTGTTACTGCGCGTGGTCTTTTCTCTAGTTGCGGAGGGGGGTGGCTACTCTCCGTTGCAGTGCGTGGGCTTCTCATCGCGGTGGCTTCTCTTGTGTGGAGCACAGGCTCTAGAGCACTGGCTCAGTAGCTATGGCACACGGGCTTAGTTGCTCTGTGTCATGTGGGATCTTCCCAGGCCAGGGCTCGAACCCGTGCCCCTGCATTGGCAGGTGGATTCTTAAGCACTGCACCATCAGGGAAGCCCCCAGCATTTGTTTTTGCAGCTCATTTTTGAGCTACTTATACATACTGTGAGAATGATTACTTTTCAACTCCTTGTTTGTCATAGTGAATATGACCTAAAAATCTGAAGGATAATTACTTCATAAGTCATAAAGACACAGGCTAATTAGCTGTGGCATTTTGGAGTACGGGAAAATACTCACACAACGGTTCTGAAGGTCTGTATTTTCCCTTATGTTTCTTTCTGTTGCAATGTGTACTGTCCTCAATGCCTTTAGGCCATCTTCCTCTAGGGAGTGCTATTCATTTTCTAGCATCTTAAAACAGTCCTTATATGAGGGGATAAACAAGTAAGTTTGACATATACACACATCCCTCTCATATTTAGTAACATGAACTATTTTCTAGCATATTTCATCTCAATTTTAAGGAAAGTAAATCAAAACATTTCAATCCCCTGAGAAAATGTAGTAAGTGATAAAAAAAAATACTGATGATTTTTAGTAGACTTTATGAAAACTAACTCAAAATTATTTCCAAATAATAATAGTTTCCAGTTATTGAGGACTTGACTCTTCACAAACATATTATTTAATTATCTGACACTGTTAGGACATAGGTAACATTGCTGTGCCAATTTTATAAGTGGTAAAAATAAGCTAGTGAATTTAATTAACTTGCTGTGTCTACACAGAATTCAAATTTGAACCAACAATATTAAACACTATTACATATAAGTCTCTCAAAGAACAGAAATTATTTAATTGATGACAATCACCCTTGTTTCATAGATTGAAAGCCTTAAGTAATTAAGTCAGTGGTGAAAATAAAACTCCTGAATTTCTCCATTGTCCTTTTCAGAAAGATCCAAATTATCTGGAAAGCACTGCAGTTTTAAACACCAAGTAAGTATAATGTAAATTTTCTCATAAAACCACCACAGGGTTAGACAAATTGACAATATTGAATATATATTTGATATATGAATTATGTGATGAAAGTAAATCTAAGAGGATATTCAGGAAGATTGTCGTAACACATACTGCTAAAAATAGTTATTTTTCTTTTCGTGAGCAAAAAAAAAAATGATAAAGTTTGATGGTAAGAGAATCTTGGATCAATTGTCCTACCATACAGTTTTACTATCAAAAGTACCATGAAGATATTGCCCACAAAATTTATTCCTGGGCACATTGAAAGAGTAAGGACATTCATATGCTTCATGATTAAATCTATCAGTCCAAGGGTGCATGAATAATATGTGCATCATTCTGTTGATGGTGAAGGAGATAGTGATTGTTGGTATTCACACCTTTCTTAAATCATGTGCTGACATTAAAATAAGTGTATTTTCTCTTTTAAGTTTTTCTGCTTGAGACACTGCTCACGAGGGGAAAAAGCAGAATTGTTCTCTTAAAAGAAAACATACACTCAGTTAAAACTGAAAGTATAATCGAAATATAAGTTCCTTTTCAAATTTAAAATAATTTTCTTTCAGCTCTGAGAACACAAGAAAAGATGATGGATTCATTGCATACCATGAACATGCAAGTTGAAACTCCAAGAAAATGGTGTAACATTTTAAAAGGTGAAATTAAAAAGTTATTATTGATTTTGTAGTGCTTCTTTACAGTTTTCATAAATTCCTGCTATTGCTTCAGCTATAGTGACATACTTTCTTCAACAAGGTTATTACGTATAATATATGGAAATATATGCCATGTGTTTTTAGTGTATATAGTGCTTTGGCCATGGAAGATTAACTTGTCTTTAAGATACTGATATTCTTGTTGAGGAGACAAGACTAACATCCATCAAAAAAAAGTGTATGACAAAATGCTAAAACATGTGGTACACAGACTGTAGGTAACCTAATACTTGAGAGAAGACTGTTAAGTGTTGGATTAGTCAGAGGGTTACTGAAGCCTGGAGAGGCTTCCTTCATATGTCACTATGAGTCTATACTTGCCACCTGAGTCAAGTTGGGCAAGTTATTCTACTTCTCTGGGCTTTCGTTGCTTATTCTCCTGAAGATATAAAATAATGCCTATATCAGAGATTTGATTATAAGGAGTAAGTAAATTGGTATAAATTGGAGTGTGTGCTCTACATACTTCTGTGATGATGAAGATGTTGGTAGCAGAGTTTACTTAAGTAGTGAATGGTGGAATGTAGAAAGAATAGGGGCAGAATGGGCAGTAGAGAGTTAAGATGATGAAATATTTTTTTTTTTTTTTTTGCGGTAGGCGGGCCTCTCACTGCTGTGGCCTCTCCCCTTGCAGAGCACAGGCTCCGGATGCGCAGGCTCAGCAGCCATGGCTCACGGGCCCAGCCGCTCCGGCATGTGGGATCTTCCCAGACCGGGGCACGAACCCGTGTCCCCTGCATCGGCAGGCGGACTCTCAACCACTGCGCCACCAGGGAAGCCCCGATGATGAAATATTTTAAATATTTATTACCAAGAAAAAAAAATTGGACTTGGTAAAGTGGAAATTGGAAGGTATCAAAGTCCAACACAGGTGGGTTTAACTCTTGACTCTCACAATTAATTATCAGTGTGTTTTCAAGCCTTGCTCTTCCTCTATTTTCTCATCGTGGAATTCAAGTGGCCAAGGCAGACCACTTTAAATTTTATTGATAATATGATCATAGGTACATTTTTAATTATCTTACCACATTGCTTTCCCCATCAACTGTCACTAGTAATTTCATACAACAAGCATGTTGCCCTTCTGACATTAGAGAATACAATTTAGAATTATTTAGGATAGAAATACAAATATCAGAAATAGTTTGAAGATCATATGAAAAACAGCAAACATATCTGTTGTATTCAGCAAGCTTGATTTATCCATTAGGCTCACAATCTACAAACATTTAATGTCCCACAAAATGTTTTATTTCTTCTAGAATCAGAAGAAAAAAGGAACATGATAATAATCAATATATAATAATAATCCAGTGGGGATTATATTTTTTTATATGATTACAGTCATAAATGTAATTTTTAGGGTTTTTTTTTAATGGAGAAAGTGATCCATGAAGGCAAAATGCTTAGGTACTACAAAAGTCATAATGTGGTCTGTTGTTCAGTTCTGTTTGGCTCACTTTATATCTAGTATAAGGTATAAAGGACAGGCTAAGAGAAGCAAACAGAGTTTGAGCTCTGACACAACCATATCTGAAACCAGCACTGCCCTTGTAGTTATGTGAAAACATACTTTTCATTGTTTAATCCGATTTTCATTGTGTTTTCTGCAACCCAAAACATCCTAATAGCCACAACTAATATTCATAAATAAAGTCTGCTTTAATTATCACAAATATAATTCAACATTTCACTTTCATCATAACAGAAATGTCTTAGTCAGCATTTTCATGCAATTAAATACTTAAAGAATAAAAACCAACAAACAGAAATAGCTGTGTACAATAAAAGTAAAGCTTAGAAAACCATGACCCTAGGAGCCCAGGTTCAAAGAGGTTTTGCATTAAAATTACTCAGCTTAAATAGTTATTTCAAGCTTTACTCACTTTTTCCACAAATATATAAGTGTGTCCACATACATGATAAACAGAAAATCTTCTAAAAATTCCATATGCATCCCTATCTGGTAACACCTCAAATCTCCTCAGAGGATCTCACTTTTGCCAACCTGTCTACACCATCTTGGTCTCTTCCTCACCTCTGTTCTCAGTACCACATTAGCGCCAGGCAGCACACACATGTGACTCTAACAGCTCCCCAGAGACAGTTCTTTGGAGAATTTGCAGCATTTTTCTCCTTCATTTCCCAAATATTTGAGTAAAGGAAAGGCTGCTATAGGGAAGAGGAAAGCCCAAGAAGCACCACAAGTAAATGCACTGTAGTCGGTACAAAGTAAAAACAGGATCAAAGTTCAAGTACTTATTGCCCAGTCTCTTCTCCTGAGTACACTGGCTGCAATTATTAAATGACAATAGTTCCAGTCAGGGCTTAAATGGCACATCTGTATTTCTTAACATATGTTTCTTTCTAAATAGAAATAACAAATATCTATGTAAGATAATTAAGACTACAAAGAAAAAAGTGAGGGCTGTTCTTTAGGATAACATTTTGTTTTGTTCTATTTTTTACTGGAATGACTTAACTAGGAGTACCACAATCATGCATAAGAAATTCCCAAACATCTACTTCGTAAGGAAGTTTAACTGTCAAATGCCTTTGACATTAGGACCCTATTTTCTTAAATGGTTTCTTAAATCACTAAAATAATTGGCAAACTGCATATTTACAAGTTGATTTTTCTTCTTTACTAAAAAGATGATTTTAAAATCTGCAATGGTAAGGAAAAAATTCTTCAATCACTCAGTATAACTAAATGCTTTCTAGCATATCAATATCCAAGAGTAAGATCTATCCTCTAAAAGCATTGTGGCATAATAAATCCTTCTTTGTCTTAGAATTCATGCATAGAACATGACAGCAGAGAGAGTCGGCCAAGACAGACCACTTTAATGTTTATTGATAATATGATCACAGGTGCATTTTTAATTATCTTACCACATTCCTTTCCCCATCGACTGTCACTAGTAATTTCATACAGCGAGCATGTTGCCCTTATGACATTACAGAATACAATTTTAGAGTCATTTAGGTTGCTCGTAGATTGACAAGTGGCCTCACCTTTTGTGAGAATACAACAAAGAGAGTCAACGGACTTAGAAAATTAGATGCCAATCATCTTTGTAACCTGGAGGTGAGGAGCAGCATGAGAAAGGTAATCAAGAATATGGAAGTTTTCAGCATTAGTTTAATGGCTAAAATCACTGTAGTCTAAGGACAATTTAGGCAAAGGAAGCAACTTACTGGTATTGAGTGGGAGATGGGGAGAAAAACATGACATTTTGGTCTTTCCTTCTTTAGAAGGCTTAGAGTATCCTCCTCAATAACTAGTACTTTCAGTGATAACTCCCAAGAATAGAAAAGATCCTGGATGCTCTGGACCCAAGGAATTAGTGACTCATTACCTAGGTTTATAGCATTACAGCAAAAGAAGAAAATAATGTTTATTTTTTAATCACGATACTATCTGTGAAGATTTGCCTTCTGTTTGGTGCATAAGAAACCACCCACTTTGTCTGATGTTAAAAAACAAAAAACACTAAAACTCTTTTGTATTTTACTATATTTATGTTGTATTTTAAAAATAACATATTTTTAAAGTGTTATATTTTGTAAAGGCCCTAGTTCTAGGTCTTCTGTGTTAAACACATAAATTGTGGTCTTTACTATGTTCTGTGGCTGACTAATATTTCTACCTCTTTTTAAAACTAATGAAAAACTACACTTTTTTATAAGAATGAAGAAGAGTAAGCATTAGAATAATGGATTAAGAAAAGTCTAATTTAAACAACCAAATCAATTAATAAGAAAATGAAATTTTTAAATGTGTCATACTCATATAATAGAATACTATGGGGCAAAATAAAAAGCACCAGCTTACCAGATATATTAACCTGAAGAATCTCAAAAACTTCATGTTGAATGAAAGAAGCCAGTCACAAAATTGTATACACTGTATGTACATTCTGTACGTATGTACACACAGTTATATGAAGTTTAAGGATAGACAAAATCAAATCACAGTGATAGGATCAGCACAGCAGTTATCGCAGGAAAGGGGGTGGGGTATTTTAGGGAAGGAAGACAAAAGAACTCTCTTGGCATATGGAAATGTAATATATCTTAATCTGGGTTGGAGGTTCATGGATGTGTACAAATGTAAAAAATTTTTAAGCTGTATACTTAAGGTTCATGTATTTTGCTGAATGTAGGTCATACTTCAATTACTAAACAGCAGAAGA
>NC_138162.1:68174613-68258807 GCF_964165515.1 Mesoplodon bidens | reverse complement strand
GAAGCAAAAGATATCTGGGCTCATCTCCAAGTTCTGTCCCCTTGGGAGCTAGATGGCCTAGTATAAGTTGCTTAAGCATCGGTTTTCTTCTCTATAGAAGAGGAACAATAGTAGTACTTACTTCAAAGCATTTTTGAAAGATAAAATAAGATACATCATTTAAACCCTTAGCATAAAGCCTGTACTGTTAAGTGCTCAATAAATATTAGCTATTATTTTCAGTCTTTAAAGCATGCTATGTTTCAGAGACTACAGGAAGGCTTTCCTGCCCCGAAATTCAGGACTGACTTCCAAATACTTAGGTTGTCATTATTTTATACATTAAACACATCCCATTCTAACTCTATATAAAGAAGGATGTGATATACTAGGCACTGTCTTTACCTTAATATCTTTCGTAAGTGAATATCTGACCTGTAACTGAATACAAGGGTTTATGTCAGGAGAGAGGTTACATGCGGAAGGGCAGAGAAGAGCACAATGCTAGTGGGAGGAATGGAAGATACATTCCTATACAATTTTGCTAATGCTGGCTCTAGTATGCAGTAAAGTATAGCTGATCATCAACCTTCTCATCCCCACCTTGTAGGGGATATTTGCATAGTTCATGTAACATGACAATACAGGTAATTATAGTCTGAAAATCAGAAATAGACTGAAACCATATAGACCTTATTTAAAAATAAGAGATGATGAGGAAAGATTCTGCTGCAGGCTGGGCTGGCACCTTGTCAACTACACACTAAAAATGATGTAGTGATAAAAGACTAAATGAAAGAGAGTAAAGAAAAAGTATTGAGGCAACAATGATCACAGAGAATATTTATGTTAGTGGTCAGCAGTTAACACTGGTAACGCTTATTCTTAGGCATTTGTTATTTGTTGTCTTTTTTTAAATAGATTATTGAAGTAAAGAAATATTCTGTACATAAAAGAATGGAAATTCCATGAGACTTTTCAGCAATTATAGGACACCTGCTACAAAATGTTGTCTATGCCCCATTCCATTCTAATGTATCATTAACCAATATTATGGTTAAAAGTTTTCCTAGCTTCTCATTTTTTTTTTTGTTATGTAGACTCAATATGCCCTGAATGATTGTTGGGCAGGCTTTAATAAAAATCTTTTAAGAATGCGTATAGTTACGTATATATTACTCTCTTAAAAACAATTAGTTATTTTAATTTAGCAAACCCTTACCTGCCATATGATGAGCGCTATGTTAAACATGGGAATGAGAAGAGTCAAATGTATTGAGATGGAAACAAATCCTTCTTTTTTTAAAAAAAGATATTTTGATCCTACTAACTTAAGTGCCTTTATTTTTATTTATTTATTTATTTTATTATTTTTTATTTTTTTGCGGTACGCGGGCCTCTCACTGTTGTGGCCTCTCTCGTTGCGGAGCACAGGCTCCGGACGCACAGGCTCAGCAGCCATGGCTCACGGGCCCAGGAGCTCCGTGGCACATGCGATCCTCCCGGACAGGGGCAGGAACCCGTGACCCCTGCATCGGCAGGCGGACTCTCAACCACTGTGCCACCAGGGAAGCCCGAAACAAATCCTTTTTATAGCTAGATGTGGAACCGCTCTTAAAGTTGTTACTTGTGTTGAAAAAAATGTTGGTAAGTCTACTTGGAGTAGAAGTGAAGACCTCAATTGATCCATAACACGAATGGCTCAACTATCCTCAAAATAAGTGGAGTGATGTGTTGGTTGATGTGGAGAGAAAATGTGTCTGTGGCGGGATGGGGGTACATGAGTAAGAAAAAGAGGACTTGGAACCCCAAACTGTAGCAGGAGGCTTGTAGTAAGTCATGCTTCTTCCTCTTTAGTTTTGAGAGAAGGTGAATGTACTGAGTGTATTCTGTACATGTAAGCCAGGTCCCTGGGGGCCAGAGATCAGACTGCGGTCGGCATCTGCTAAGACGGCCCCCAGTGATCCCTTCTTCCTGCTGTTCATGCCCTGGTGTTCAGGCCCTCCTGGTTTCTGTCATTGGCATTTTCTCTCTCTCTTAAGAATCGCTCTAAAGGAGGCCAGCTGCCATGGTCTGGGGACACCTAGGCAGCCCAGGAAGAAGTCCATGTGGCAAAGAATTTGATGCCTCTAGCACATGGCTATTGGAGGCTTTCATTGCAGCTGTCTACCAGGGTTGGTCAAGTTGAGAAACTGGAACATGGAAGGTACAGGACAGTTTGGATGGGAGAGGGCTGAATCACCAAAGGGACTGGAGTGAACATCCAGATGACACAGAGAACTGAAAAATCTCTCACAAGTATAAGAAAGACTAAGGAAATGTAAAGAAAGAAAGTTACTGGGGAATTACAGAAAATGCAGCGAACATGGAGTCTGACTCTCACACCTGAAAAACCGAAGTTGTGTCCAATACTTAACTCTGAGGGTCAGAGTACCCCTAACTCACATATGGTTTCAGAAACTTCAAGGTAGGCACATAAATGACTACAACACAAGAATGAAATATAAAAGAGTACTCATGTACATTATATATCAGCATATAAATATGTAAGTGCATAAATAGTATAGATCACTTAAAATAACGTAAACTAATAAAGTATAATACAGCATAAGTAATATGAAATATTTTATGGAAAATAACTATCATACACCTAACATAACAAAAATAAATGATATGTAAGTAGAAATACAAGTAATACATTCACCACCATAAACAGTAACAACGTTAACTAATATATACCTATTCTTATACATTTATACAGAGAACACAAATTTTCAGAAGTATATCTGATACACGCTCAACTAATCTTCAGTTGAAAAAATGAGTAATATGGAAAGGTTAGCGTTTGCGTAATCACTGTATTCAGTTCTTGTAATGTTACCATTATTGCTAGTAAAGGATGTCAAATTTAATTACATTTTCCTATACATTCCAGGAAAGTATAAAAGAGGGGTGTTGCTATATTTTATATATATACACATATATATATATATATATATTTTTTTTTTTCACTTAGGTAATGTTTTGTCAAAACTTGTATATAGTGTAGCAATACCTAAAAGTGTTACACTGTTGAATTCTAAGGTTAAGACATTGGGACATTTTTTTATTCTATGTCCTCCCTGTATAATTAACTCACATTCTTTAGAAAGTGTTCCAATATTTTCACAAATTCTCTTTTTAACCAACCTGATTTAAGAATCTCTTTGCAATATTTAACCCAATTAGGTCAGTGTGGTCATTTTAAACTATGTTCATACTTTCTTTGATACTCCTCCCTTCAAAAAGAGAAGACTGATCCCCGATTTACTACCCAGAAATGTAGGCTGGAGTTAGTCTCTAAATCTAATGAAGAGAATGTGGCAGAAGTGTTACTATATGAATTTTGAAAATAAGCATATACACACACATAGAGGATCTCTTTTGGATCACTTACCCTGAGGGAAGACAACAGCCAGATCCTGAGCACAGGAATATGTGTGAGGAGAGACACCAGGGAGGAACTGAGGCCTTCCCCCAACAACCAGCACCAACTTCCCAGCCCTGTGAATGAGACACCTTGAAATTACAACTCCACACCTTCTGAAAAGCCTGCAGGATGACAACTGACTGCAAACCCTTGAGAGACTCTGAGGCAGAACCACTCACTTAAGCCATGCCTTAATCTTGACCCACAGAATCTCTGAGGATAATAATTATTGTGTTAAGCCGCTGTGTTTTGGGGCTTTGTAATACAGCAATTAATCTAATACAATCACCTCATTATTTTATACTCCATCTTCCATAAAGATGTATTAGGAAAAAGAGATCACCTTTTATGTAGGACAAAAACTGCAATTTAAAATGCACACAATCAATATTACTGCATTAGTCTTGTTTTTAATAGTGCATATGTTAATTTCTGAATCTGTGAATAGATGTGCCATTATTATGAGCTTCCATTGGTGACTGTTACATGTATGTGTTTAAACTTAATTCCAGATTAAGAAAGCACATTTGTAAATCCAGTTACTTAGCTGAAATCTCTCAGAAGAATATTTGTAACTGGAATATGACATTTGATTCTTGCTCAAAATATTTACTTATATACTTTGAATGAAATCATTACAGTTAAAAAATTGTGTCTTATTTTTGTGGTACATTCTGCCATTTTTCAAAATAATAAAAATAAACTACTGCTAGCTTACTTAGAAATAGGAAACTAACTTTTATGTGAGAATTATTTCATTAAATTCCTACTGTAAGTTAATTAATTGACATACTTAGTGGAGTAACAAAATTCATTTTTTAATTTAAAAAGTGAGCATTTATTGTTTGGTATGAGGTAAGCACTTGCTTTAAATGCCTTTTATGTATTTGTTAATTATTGCTGCTGTTCTACCAATTAGGAAAACAAAGCAAAGACAAGTCAAATCACTTTCAGAGGGTCACATATTTAGTAAGTGGTAAACTGGGCTTGAACTCAGGCCTTCTAATGTGCACATTCTTAAGCATACTGATGTCCCAATCTGGAATCCAGTTTTCCCACTAACACATAACAAAAGATCTGCAACAAAAGCTCATAAAAATGACACATACATCCACAGGTTCAAAATTAACATATGCCTTATTAAAGGCAAGACTAATCTAGCCATATTGATTGTGCACATCCTAAAATGCTTCTGCCTTTAAATACAAATTAGTATATGATCAAATTGCAGTGTAATTTTTAACAATTTTAAAATCTCCTCAAGACAACATACCTAATTCTATCAGAACAGATACATTAAAAAAAAAAAAAATCAAACCAACATGCATTCCCTACAAGCTACTTGGAACTCCAAGGGAAAAAAGCAACAAGGTCACAAAACAGGTCATCTTAATGGGGTACAATCTGGGGTTGCATTTATCTTAAGCAAAGGATAATGGTAACCTCCAAAGAAAATAGTAAAAAATTTCTAAGCAAAGACAAAGAATTGGTGACACTAAGGTAGACTTAGGTGCTGATCAAATTTGAGCTGCTTTCATTCCTGCTTTTTCTATTTCAGGACTCAAGAACTTGCTGCATTCTCCCCGCCATTAGGAAGGATGAATATAAAAGGCAACCTACATTGTCTAAAAATAGACCTCAGTCCACTTTGACAAAGCACTCCATCCAGCAGCACTCTGCTGCCACACTTTCACTAAACCAATGGAGATGTCAGCTTCATCTATTTCGTTTCTACTGGAGAACACAGGGATTCTTCAATATTTTGACCTGTCTCCACTGGAGAGGAAGAATTTGATTTGAAAAAAGACATGGGCCTAATTTTGCTAGATATTAATGAATTAGCTAAGGAAGTCTCTATATGGCTGCAGGAGCAGTCTGTCAGCAACCCCATGACAAATCTCTTTCTCTAACAGATTACAGTATGCTCACAAAATATTCACTTCAGGATGACATTTGGCATGTGGTTATACATTTCTGGAATAATCATAATTTTTTCCCTTTCATTAGCAAGAAAAAAAAATCAGTGTCTTAACCTATAGCACTTTGTTACAACTAAAATAACGAGAAAAATACATAATAAGACTAGTTAGTCCATCTCTGATAAAAACAGAAAAATATAAATTCCCTCCTTTATCAAAAGTGAGTAGAAAAATAGACACACATTTTAACAATATTTATTTTCTACCCTACATACATTTTATCTTCCAAAAAAAATTGTCTACAGATTTTACCCTATCACAAGAAACATTAAAGGGCTTAGGTCATATTTTGAAAACTGTTATATTAAGACATTGTCAGTGATTAACATTTTCACTTCCAGAGGAATTCATTTAGGACCACTTCGATTTCTTGATGAAACCTCATTAAAGTAAAAGAGTATATCCATATTTATAATAAAATATGTTTTGCTTTTTTTCTGTTATACTTAAAATATGATCATGGTAGGAAAATCTGTAAAGTAGATATAAACTTAATGACCAAATAAAAATTATTCAAAATCCCACCAGATATAATTATTATAATATTTTTGTTATATCCCCCAATTATATAGTTATATAGTACAAGTGTTTATAAATACACAATACGATTTTATTTAGCAAATAAAATACACAGAGATGATATTTTTGGTATATGCATTCTATTCCATTTCATTTTTTCCTTATATCATGTTTTCTTAGATTCCTCTCAGTCCAAAGCTGGAAAGTTAATTAATGAATTCATCCATATATACACTTATACAGCAATCTATACACACATGCAGACATACAGTCACCCACCCATCCTTCTAGCCACCTATCCATACATACATACATAAACTCAAAAAATAGTTTAATGATACTGTCTATTGCAAAAAATAACTCTTCTATGTAACTGTTTACTAAAACCAAAAAAAATCTGTCCTATTTTAACTTATAATTTGTGGGGGAGAGAGATAACTAATAAATAGAGAAATATATGAAATGATTTCAGACAATGATATTTACTCTGAAACTGGCCATTCCTGGAAGAGGTTGGCATTAGGACCTCAGAGAAGGATAAGTGAAGTCTTTCCAGAAGTTAATGATCACAGATAAATTTTGCACCTCTAGAAAATAATTAGTCTCAAAGTTAGATTTTTATGAGGTGTAAGGGGGAGGATTTCTAAAGTCTATTAGCATAGAATATCTAGAGCTAGACCAATTTAGCCCTGGTTACGTGGCTAGAGAAAAGTCAGGATAAGAAGCTAAGCATTAAAAATCCTTCACCCTCCAAGCTTGGTTATACTGTGGGAGGAAAAGGAGAGACTTATGAAGTTGAATGTTTGAGACTCTAAAGTTCTAGTTACCATCCTCCTCCCCATACCCATCTTGGAGCAATGCTTTGAGAGGGTTGGGAAGTCTTGACAAGTATCTAGTATATTTGGGGAAGCCCAAGAGCATTGGTAGTATGAAGGTGCTGCTGACAGAGCCAGTTGCAAGCAGAGACCCGGGGTTCAAAGATATGGGTGGTGACTTTGAGTCTGAAAACAAATGACTGGAACCACAGCCAAGGGAATTTTTGTACTCAGTGGCAAAATGGGACCATAAATATTGTCACAGTCACAAATATAGGAGCAAACTAGACTACTTACAGCCAACACCAGGAAGCATCCAAAAGATTCCAGGTGTACCTTTTCTATCCCTCTGCCATGGTGTGCAGGAAGTAGAAAGCACACTGCCTATATACTCAGGAGCCACCTCAAAGAGGAACATAGGAGGAGGAGAATATCTAACTAATAAAAATTTAATTCTAAGAGACTGAGCTACGTAGTGAAATGCTTAGGTTTATAAAAGTAAGACAGAGCTTTATTTATAAGTTCTGTTAGCCTAACTTTATTTTTTCTCTGTCAAAAGAAAGGTCTAGGGCTTCCCGTATAGCACAGTGGCTGAGAATCTGCCTGCCAATGCAGGGGACATGGGTTTGAGCCCTGATCTGGAAAGATCCCACATGCCATGGAGCAACTGGGCCTGTGAGCCACAACTACTGAGCCTGTGCGTCTGGAGCCTGTGCTCCGCAACAAGAGAGGCCACGATAGTGAGAGGCCCGCACACTACGATGAAGAGTGGCCCCCAGGCTTCCCTGGTGGTGCAGTGGTTGGGAGCCCGCCTGCCGATGCAGGGGACACGGTTCGTGCCCCGGTCTGGGAAGATCCCACATGCCGTGGAGCAGCTGGGCCCGTGAGCCATGGCTGCTGAGCCTACACGTCCGGAGCCTGTGCTCCACAGCGGGAGAGGCCACAGTGGTGACAGGCCCACGTACTGCAAAAAAAAAAAAAAAAAAAAAAAAGAGTGGCCCCCGCTTGCCGCAACTAGAGAAAGCCCTCGTACAGAAATGAAGACCCAATACAGCCAGAAATAAATATAAAAATAAATCAATTAATTTAAAAAAATGGTCCACATCAAAAAAAAAGAATTAAAAAAAAAGAAAGAAAGGTCTAGGAGGAAGATGAGTTTTAGAGATTTAAAAGCTACATTTTACTTTGCATATTTTAATATAGTGTTAGTAAGTCCTGAACTCATTATAAATATTAAAGTGTATGGTCAAAGGCTTTCACCCAAAATTTCTTCAGAGATACCTGAAATCAAGAGACAGACAATAGTTCCCAAAACTAAAGTTATTCTATCCCACCCCAATCACTTGTCTTTATTTTTAACTCTGAAGAGAAAGGAATATGCATAAATATGAGACAACTGTACAATGTGGAAAAAAAGTCAAAGTCAAAGATGGTATTGCTTATATTCCTGCTCCTGCTCCCCTAGTTCTCAGTAACTCACAGGAAAAGAATGACACATTCACAGGCTGTTTCTGTCTACTGTACATCTAGTTTAATTTTCTTACTTATGAGAAATGCATAGATCTACTCATTTGTTCAACATAATCTGTATCTGGCATGATGCTAAGTGTTGAGGACACAGGGACACAGTTCCTTTCTTCAAGGAGATTATTGTCTAGAAAATGAGTGTGCAAATGGAAATAGAACTTCAACTCTTTGATCTGATTAGGCAGCTCTCAGATTTCATATTTCAATTAAAAATGGCATCATTGTATTCTGTGTATCACATCACAGAAAGATTGGGAAAAAAAAGAATAGCATAAGATATTGATTAAATGGAGAGATCAAAATACTGTTGTTAATAATAATCACAATAAATAGGCACTGTTTAATGAAGTTATTACTTATCAAATACTGTGCTGTAAAATATGCATTAGTCTAGTGGTCTCAACCTTGGCTGCACTGTAGGATCACCAGAGGAGCTTTTAATACCTCTGATGTCCAGGCCACACCCAAGTTAATTTAATCACAACCTCTAGGGTAGGAACCAGTCCTCAGTAGTATATTTTAAATCTCCTCAGGTATTTCCAATGTGCAGCCAGGTTTGAGCACCACTACATTAGATACAATAAAATATGCATTCTTGGGCTTCCCTGGTGGCGCAGTGGTTGAGAGTCCGCCTGCCGATGCAGGGGATGCGGGTTTGTGCCCCAGTCCGGGAAGATGCTACATGCCGCAGAGCGGCTGGGCCCGTGAGCCATGGCCGCTGAGCCTGCGCGTCCGGAGCCTGTGCCCCACAACGGGAGAGGCCACAACAGTGAGAGGCCCACGTACCGCAAAAAACAAACAAACGAACAAAAAAACCAAAAATGCATTCTTTATTGAATATACCCTTGTGAAAATCAGGACTACATTTAGTTTTTCAATAAACCACCAAGGCTGAATAGTAACAGAGATAGTGTGGTATGTGAGGACAGATGTATGGTTTCACAATAAATTAATGGGATTTCAGTGTGCTTCCCACAGCTGGCTCAGTAAAATATTTCATTCATAGTAGAAGGGAATGAGAATATGTGAATCACATTCAAACGAATCAGAGCTATCCCTACCTATGACTATGCAGCAAGTGCAAGTAAGGAGCAATATCTGTATTATTATTTAGAGACACCAAAGGGAAATTAGATATTACTGCTATGAAGCTATCTATCCTAGGATAGTCACATTGCAACACAAATTTCACTTGCCATTTTTTCTTCCTTACAGCATTTAGAAATAGAGAAATTCAAGATGATAAGATGCTATACATAGAAAATCCTAAAGACACTACCAGAAAGCTACTAGAGCTCATCAGTGAATTCAATAAGGTTGCTGGATGTAAAATTAATATTCAGAAATCTGTTGCATTTTTATACACTAACACTGAACTATCAGAAAGAGAAATTAAGGAAACAATCCCAATTATCATTCCATCATAAAGAATAAAATACCTAGGAATAAAACCTACCTAAGGAGGCAAAAGACCTGTATTTTGAAAACTATAAGATGCTGACGAAAGAAATTGAAGACAACACAAAGAGACGGAAAGATATACCTTACTCTTGGATTGGAAGAACCAATGTTGTTAAAATGACTATACTACCCAACGCAATCTACAGATTCAATGCAATCCATATCAAATTACCAATGGCATTTTTTCACAGAACTAGAACAATTTTAAAACACAAAAGATCCCAAATACTCAAAGCAATCTTGAGAAAGAAAAGAAAAGAGCTGGATGAATCAGGCTCCCTGACTTCAGACTATATTACAAAGCTATAGTTATCAAAACAGTATGGCACAAAAACTGCTATATAGATCAATGGAACAGGATAGAAAGCCCAGAAATAAATCAACAAGTTTATGGTCAATTAATCTATGACAAAGGAGGCAATAATATATTATGGAGAAAAGACAGTCTCTTCAATAAATGGTGCTGGCAAAACTAGACAGCTACATGTAAAGGAATGAAATTAGAATATTCTCCCACACCATATACAAAAATAAACTCAAAATGGATTAAAGACCTAAATGTAAGACACTATCAAACTCCTAGAGGAAAACATAGGCAGAACACTCTTTGACATAAATCACAGCAATAATTTTTGGGGTCTGTCTCCTAGAGTAATAGAAATAAAACCAAAAATAAACAAATAGGACTGAATTAAAATTAAAACCTTTGCACAGCAAAGGAAACCAAAAACAAAATGAAAAGACAACCTATGGTCTGGGAGAAAATAATGGCAAATGATGCTACTGGCAAGGGATTCGTTTCCAAAATATACAAACAGTTCATACAGCTTAATGTCAAAAAACAGACAAACAAACAACCCAATCAAAAAATGGACAGAAGACTTCAATAGACACTTCTCCAAAGAAGACATACAGATGGCCAACAGACACATGAAAAGATGCTCAATATCGCCAATTTTTAGGGAAATGAAAATAAAAACTACAATAAGGTATCACCTCACACCAGTCAGAATGGCCATCATTAAAAAACCTACAAATAATAAACACTGGAGAGGGCGTGGTGAAAAGGGAACCCTCCTACACTGTTGGTGGGAATGTAAATTGGTGCAGCCACTGTGGAGAACAGTATGGAAGTTCCTTAAAAAAATTAAAAACAGAGTTACCATATGATCCAGCAATCCCACTCCTGGGCATAGATCTGAAGAAAACTCTAATTCAAAAAGATACATGGACCCCAATATTCATAGCAGAACTATTTACAATAGCCAAGACATGGGAACAACCTAAATGTCCATCGACAGATGAATGGATAAAGATGTGGTACATATATACAATGGAATACTACTCAGTCGTACAAAAGAATGAAATAGTGTCATTTGCAGCAACATGGAAGGACCTAGAGATTATTATACTCAGTAAAGTAAGTTAGAGAAAGACAAATATCATACGATATCACTTATAGCTGGAATCTTAAAAAAAAATGATACAAATGAAGTTATTTACGAAACAGAAATAGACTCACAGACATAGAAAACAAACTTACAGTTACCAAAAGGGATAGTGGGATTAGGGGAAGTTAGATAAATTAGGAGTTTGAGATTAATATACATACTACTATGTATAAATAGATAACCAGCAAGGACCTACTGTATAGCACAGTGAACTATACACAATACCTTATAATAAACTATAATGAAAAATAATCCAAAAAAGATTATTTTCAGATAATTACTTTGCTGAACATTTGAAACTAATACAATGTTGTAAATTAACTATACTTCAATTTAAAAAAAAAGAAATTCAAAAATTTGTGCTCAAAGACATTCTCAAAAATTATTTGTAATACTAAGGAACTGAAAACCAACATAAATGTTTACTCATAGAAAATGGTTAAATAAATCATGATAAATCAACATAATGGAATATAAGGTATTCATCAGAAAACACGATTTGGGTTCCCTCTGAACATTGACTGTGGGTGGTCGGATAATTTGTTTAAAAGAAAAGTCAGTCAACATATTCATAAAGTCCAATAAAAATTTTATTGGACTATATTATTGGCCTACATTTTCTTCCAAGTTTTAAGTTTGCTTTTTTTCTATGTGTTTTAACTAGCCAACAACAAAATAAATGATATGCACATATGGTATATACATATGTATCATTAAATATAGTGATCAAAGAAATTACAGCTCTTTCTCAATTTCCAATGGGGTTATATCCTGATAAATCCATTGTAAATTGAAAATGTCATTAAGTTGAAAATGCATTTAAATATATGTAACCTACCAAACATCATAGCTTAGCCTAGCCTACCTTAAATGTGGTCAGAGAACCCTTACATTAGCCTACAGTGGGGAAAAGTCATCGAACACAAAGCTTATTTTATAATGAAGTATTGAATTTGTGTAATGTATTGAATACTGTACTGAAAGTAAAAAGCACAATGGTTGTAGTGGTACAGAATGGTGTAAGTCTATAGGTTGTTTACACTTGTGATCAAGTGGCTAACTGGGAGCTGCAGCTCCCTGCCACTGCCCAGCATCATGAGAGAGTATCTCCCACATCTCTCTAGTCTGAGAAAAGATCAAAATCAAAATATGAAGTACAGATTCTACTGAACGGGTATCACTTTTGCACCATCATAAGTTCGAAAAATTATAAGTCAGACCATCGTAACCTGTGGACTGTCTGTACTTAAAACAATATTTTTAAAAATTTGCTTCTGAAAACAGGAAGTGATCAGTTTAAAAGCTTAATTTGATGTCACCCACTCATCAATACTATGTTATCTAAAGTGGGCTGTGGCTGTAAACTTATCCAATTAATCAAACTTGGCTGTGCAAATGTAATATTTGTGTATATGTGTATAATTTATGAACCTTTTTGGTAACTTTTATTTATTTCTTATTGAAATTAAGGTTTAATTTAAATAAAGTTCACCATTTTTAATGTAAAATATTGACAGTTTTGATAAATTCATATAGCTGTGGAACTACCACCACAATCAAGATATAAACTGCACCAACACCCTCAAAATTTACCTCTGAAGTTGTTTGTAGTCAACTCCTCTCCTCATCCCTAGGCCTAGGCAACCACTAGTCCATTTTCTGTCACTATGGTTTTACCTCTTCCAGAGCTTTACAATATACAGTCTTCTTTCACTTAACACAATGCATTTGAAATTCACCTCTGCTGTTGTGTCTATCAGTACCTTGTAGTATTCTGTTCTATGGATATATCACAGTTTATCCAGATACCAGCAGAAGGATGTTTGAGTTGTTTCCAATTTGGGGCATTTATGACTAAAGCTGCTATAAAATTTGCATATAGGTTTTTGTGAATATATTTCTACTTCCCTCAGAAAAACACCTAGGACTGGGATTCTTGTGTGGTATGGTAAGTTTAGTTTCAACTTAGAAAGGAACTCCCCAACTACTCCCCAAAGTGGCTATAAATTTTTACATTTCCACTAGCAGAGTACGAGAATTCCTACTGGCAGCATTTGATGATAAACTCTTTTTTTTTTAAATATAGCCATTCTTCTAATTAAGTGTAGCTATCTCATTGAGGTTTTGCTTTGCATTTGCCTAATGAACTGGTGCATCATTTTTTAAAATGAGTTTATATGTCATTTGTATAACTTTATTGCCTGTTCAAACATTTTGTCCATGTTTAATTGGATCATTTTTTCTTATTAAGTTTTGAGAGTTTTTCCATATATATTGTTTACAAGCCATTTATCATATATGTAATTTCCAAATATATTTTAGTTTTGTCCTTGCATTGTCTTTTTTTGTGTGTGTGGTATGCGGGCCTCTCACTGTTGTGGCCTCTCCCATTGCAGAGCACAGGCTCTGGACACGCAGGCTCAGTGGCCATGGCTCACAGGCCCAGCCACTCCGCGGCATGTGGGATCTTCCCAGACCGGGGCACGAACCCGTGTCCCCTGCATCGGCAGGCAGACTCTCAACCACTGCGCCACCAGGGAAGCCCCCGTCCTTGCATTCTCTTAACAGTGTTTTTCAAATAGCAAAAGTTCTTTATTTTAATTAAGTCCACTTTATTTATTTATTTTTCTTTACTGGGCCATTCTTTTGGTGTACTACTTAAGAAATATTCACTTAACCCAAGGACACTAAGACCTTCCCCTATATTTTCTTCCAGAAGTTTAATAAAAATTGAGGCTTTCCATTTAGGTATATGATCCATGTTATTTTTTTTCTTTATATCTGTTATGAGATATAAATTGGGGGGGGGGCGTTTGACATATAGATATTCAAGAGTTTGGTGCCATTTCTTGAAAAAAATTCTTTATGGGAGTTTTGTCACCTTTGTCAAAATTAAATGACCATATGCCTGTGGGTGTATTTCTGGATGGCCCATTCTGTTCAATTGTCCTATATGTCTATATCTTTTTGTTAATACCACACTGACTTGATTTGTGCTGCATTATACTAAATCTTGAAATCAGGTAGTGTAATTCCTCAAATTATTCTTTCTTTTCCCCAAAATTGTTAAGGCTATTTTAATATATTTGTGTTTCCATATGAATTTTAGAGTTCATTTGTTGATTTAAAAAAAAAACTGCTAGAATTATCATCAGAATTGCATTGAATTTATAGATCAATTTAGGGAGAAGTGATATCTCAATTATATTGGTTATTTCAATCCCTGAACATAGTATGTTTTGCCATTTATTTAGGTGTATTTTGATTTCAAGATAAAATTTTAGCACCTTGATCTTGGACATAATTTATTAAGTTTATACCCAAGGATTTCATGTATTTCTAATGTGTTTTAATCACTAATGTAATTGACACTGTTTTAAAATTTTATTTTCAGTGGTTAATTGCTAGTATGTAAAGATACAATTAATTTTCGTATACTGACCTTGTATCCTGTGACATTGCTAAACTTATCTATTAGACCTAATAGCTTTTTTTAGTATTATTTTGGGGGAGGGGATTTTCTAAGTAGAACATTATGTAACCTGCAAATAAAAAGTCTTATTTCTCCTTTTCCAATTTGTTTTCTTTCTATTTATTTATCTTCTTGCCTTATTGCACTGGGTAGGATCTCATTTTCAGTTATGAATAAGAGTGGTAAGAAAAGACATCTTTGCTTTAATTTGAATCTTAGGTTGAAAGTATACAGTCTTTCAGCTTTAAGTGTGATGGCAGTAAGTTTTTTTTTTGCAGTACGCAGGCCTCTCACTGTTGTGGCCTCTCCCATTGCGGAGCACAGGCTCCGGATGTGCAGGCTCCGGATGCGCAGGCTCAGCGGCCATGGCTCACGGGCACTGCCGCTCCGCGGCATGTGGGATCTTCCCGGACCAGGGCACGAACCCGTGTCCCCTGCATCGGCAGACGGACTCTCAATCACTGTGCCACCGGGTAAGCCCCGGCAGTAAGTTTTTATAGATGACTTTTATCAGTTTCAGGAAGTTCTCTTCTCGTCCTAATGCGCTGAGAGTTTTTATCAGGACTAGATATTGAATTTTGTCCAAAAAAATCTCTGCATCTTCTGAGATGATTATACATATTTAATTTCAGTTTTTTGATATGATAAATTAGAATGACTGACTTTAAATATTTAAAGTCTTGCATTATTGAGATAAACCTCACTTGGTCATAAAGTACTGCCATTTTTATACACTGTTGGGCTTGGTATGCTAAAATTTTGTTAAGAACTTTTGCATTTATATTCACTAGGAATATTGTAAAGAATATTAGTAAAGACTTGGTATTATTTCTTCCCTTAAATGTTTGATATAATTAATCAGTGAAGCCATTTAGGTCTGAGGTTTTCTTTACCAGTGCTGGCACTATTCAGGTGATCAATTTCTTCTTTAGTGAGCTTTTAGGTAGCTTTTACCTTTCAAGGAATTTGCACAGTTCAAATAAGCTATGGAATTTATTAGCCTAACAATATTCATAATACCATTTAATATCCTTTTAATGTCTGTAGGATCTGTAGTGGTGTCCTTTATTCCTGATATTGGTAATTTGTGTCTTCTGTTAATTTTTCCTGATCATTCTGGCTAGAAATTAGGCATTTTATTGATATTCTCCTTGCTCTGCTTTTTATTCATCTAGTTACTGTTCCAACTATTCATTAAGCCATTCAAAAAGCTTGTATTCAGTATCTCCTATGTGTCAAACATTTTGATAGATACTCTTGATACAACACACAAAAAAGATATAATATATGCGCTAGGAATAAAAAATTCAGTGAGGGAGAAGAAAAGTGTACATATGATTGAGTTATTCACAAAGTGCTATCTCTTTTGTCCAATGTTCATTTTAAACAAGGATTTAGATTGGATTTAGATGAGATCATTATTAGGCATCCCCAAGGAATAAAGAGGGAAAGGAGTAAGACAAGAGTTATCAGCATAAATTGCAAAGCTTTTTCTAACAAGATGGGTTAAGACAGTCCATTGAATTCCTAGAACTGCTACTGACTTCATGGCTACCTATTGTCCTTTTCTTATTAGAAACATAAAATCTTTATATATTTAATAAAGGCAATGCTAAATTCATGGGGTTTCTTTGCCCTCATATAAAATCTGAAAGTGCAGTCAATTTTTATACGGTCCATTCCCTCTGCATTTATGAAATTATTAATTGCAATAATAAAAATAAAGTAATATGTGCTCTATTCTAAGAACAATTCATTTAATTAAAATCCCAATTCAACATATCATAATTCAACTCACAAACTTGGGCAGTGAAATGATTTTGATATTGCTGAATAACTTTACTAATCAAACTTTACAGTAAACCAAAATGCAACGTAAAGACTTACAATAAAAATCCATATTTATAAGTAAGTTGATTTTTAAAATTTGCATAAATTGTTTAATAAGAATTCACTATTACCTGTCTACTTATGCAAATATGCATGAATCAGATAACTGATTTCTCTTGGTTAACCAATCCAGGGGTAAGTTATTGGAAAACAAACAAACAAACAAACAAAACATTCTATTTCACTGCTCATTAATTTCTCTTCCTGCTGCTAAAAAATTGTGAATGTTTCAGCAGTCTCCATATAAGCCTCATAAATCTTCAATCTTTAATCTTTATGCTGATTGATATGACTAAAGAGACCATTCCACTGCTAGGTTATGAGATCAGTTTCTGTTTATATTCTAAGAACTATCATTACCACTTCAAATTCCAATATGTTAGCTCTCTTGATCCCATTTTCTCTGTCTGCTGGAAACCCTATTTTGAGTCTTTTTCTTTCCATATCTCTCATTCTTTATTGCACTGTACTTTGAACTATTCCCCATCTATTTTGAAGAAGATATCATTCTACTCATCTGCTCTTTTCACCTCCTATTCAGTCTTACTCCTTTATTTTTAACTTCTAGAAATAGCTCTTTCCCTATTGAACTGCTTTCAGCAATTTCTGTGGGCAGTTTCTATCCTCTCTATTTATAATAATAATGAGGACAACCAAATAAAAATAATAATGAAGAAGAAGGAAGATGAGAATGAGGAAGAGGAGGAGAAGAAAAGAAATAAGTCAAACTATTTGAAAACATAATATAATCAGCTACCCACCTATAATTTTTATGAAATAGGTACTGATCTGAGTTTAAAATAGATATTGATGTTCAGAAGATAAAATTGTTTTCCCAAGATTACTTAATTCATGTTCATCATTTAAAACTAGGTCTAACTGCTAATAGCTACCACTATTGAGTACTTCCTATATATTAGACCAAATATATGCATTATCTCATTGAATAAAATAACCCCTGAAGAAAGTTCTATAATAATAATCATATCACTATCTACTGAAGCTTCATAGGTAGAAAAAATGGTTTGGTCAAGGTCACATATTGAGTGAGAAAGTTGTTATTCAAACCCAAGTAGGCTGGCATTGGAACCAGGGACATTAATCTCCCCTTAATACTGAATATTGTTACTTTATTAAGCAATGCTACATATAAAAAATTTGGTTGTTTGTTATTTTTGTATTTTTCTTTTCTTAATTAGCCATTACTTCAGGAAGTAATATAAGCATGATATATTACTCAAAGTTAAAAACTAGGTTGATTCCAAAGTGAATATATAGTACAAATATATATCAATATTTATCTATCTAGACAAGAGAGAAAATATCAAAGAATAAAGGAATAAAATTTAAATTTTTATTATTTTTATTGTTTTAAAAAATCCTTATTTTACTGAATGTATTTTTAAATTCCAACTTTTCTAATTAAAAAATGATTTAAATGTTATTCCTCTCAAATTGACCCACCAAATATGTAAACTTCTCATCCGGGCCAGTTTTCACCACCATTGCTATACTCTTCCTAGACCATAAATCCATCCCTAATTTTAACTTGATTTCAAATACAATTTTCAAACATGTATACTACATATTACTTAGAAAACATTATGTCATTCTTTGAGATAACTGTAAAACAGAAACAACCTTTAACTATGATAGAACTTAAAATATTTGCATTCAAACATATTCTTATGTGAATACATTCACTTTTATAAAGTGAGTTTCTAAACTGACTGGAATAAATATGGTTCAATCATTACAATTCCATGAAAGTTGCTGTTATTTTTATACCCTGAAACATATTTTTCACTTCATATTCCATTTCCAAATTCAAGGTATATAGTTTATTTTTCATATACAGAGCAAAAGACAAGAGTGAAAGTCAACTCAGTATACTTCAAATGGTGGGCAAGTTAGAAAAACAATTTTTTCTTGAGGTAACGAAGGTCAACATCTCCAACACAACATATTCTTGAAGAATATTCTTCAAAGTAATCCTTTTCAAAAGTACATCTAAAATCAAGAATGTCTGCAGAGTGTTATTTTGAAGTGAGCTAATGCCAAAATATTCCAGTCATCAGCACACTCAATCATAAGACAGAGAAAATCTATTGACATTCTTCTTCAAAGGGTTACTGAGAGTATTATCATATTTGTAACTGAAACAGTCCTTTTTTATTTCATTTTTTTGCAGATAATTTTCATAATATTAGCCTTCAGTAAATACATATTGCAACTCATATGGCAATTAACTATTTTTAACATGAAAGGACACAAAATTTTAAAAGATGGGTTGGCCTGAAACACAGAATGGAACAATGCTATCATTATCCTTTCAAGTGGGAAATACAGTTTAAAAGCAATAATCAACTGATATCTAGCCTTCAGTGCATAAAAATGACCAGTCTATCATTTAAAAACCTTAAGGGGCTATAAAATACAGAACAGAGGACAGTTATAATCACATTCCTTCATTTCCATTTCTACAAAATCTACAAATCTACTTTAGCACTTAAGTTAAATGGCTTCAAGAGGCCCATGAGATTGAACACTTTAAGTATGAAAATGACTGCCATTTAGTGGACCAATCAATTAGCTTGACCATATACTTTTATGGTTCTTCACCTGAACTTATTTATTGCTTCTAGCCAAGTGTTTTCAAAATTGGTTGCTTTGTGTCCCATCATACTAGGTTTGTCACCAATGCATTATATTTAATGTGCTTCCACTGAGATTGTTCAAGCCTACCTGAAAAACCTCATTTTACAAAGAACTATTATGGAGTGTCTATTTGAGTATGTTCTAGGACCACCGTATACATCTGAATTCATATTACTGTTTTCATGTTCTTCATGTGGCTTGTATAAAATACAAAGGAAAACAATACGTGTGATTTGTGTTATCCTAATAAATATAGAAGTAATTGTACATTTAGCTGGATGGGTCACAGATAAAGGAATCACAGAATCATAGATTTACTTGAAAGATGATATTCAAATAGAAGTACTCAAAATAATATGTAATATATTATTACATATATTATGTACACACACACACACACACACACACATGCACATACTCATCTTCAGACCATTCCTGACGATTTAAAGGTTTTAGGAATGTAAAGGATAACAAAAAACCTGGTAAAGTACACTGAGCTTGGAAGGGACCATGGGATTAGGTTGAATAAGAAAGAATACATACTTATTAACATGCATTTGAATTATGAATTTACACTACTGGATCTACAATTTAAGCTGAATTGGTTAAAACTGACAAAGGATAAGAAAAGAAGGAATAAAATCCTCTCATCTTCGAAGGTCTGAATAACATGTACAGCTAGAAGCCATGGCAAATATCACAGTGCTAAAAGGATTCTCAGGGTCTGGTACCTACAGAAATAGAAACTCAGTTTGGGAATCTCAGTGGAAGAGCCCACAGTCCTGACCTGGAGGATTTAGTTACACAGCTCAAAAGATTACCACAATGTGACTGGGCTATTATGTCTTGTATTTGCTTGAGAGTAACACTGAGTTAATCCTTTCACATTTAAGATTCTACTTTTATTTGCCAAGAGTCATCTTCAAGAGTTTTAAATCAATTTTTGTCTTCAATGAGGGCCTGACATCATGGATTTTAGTAATTATAAAAACCATAACTTAAAAATCATTAAAACATAACTTGTAAGATTTCTATGTTAAAATAGAATTAAATATGGGAAAATAATTAATAAGCTGTCAAATATAGAAAACACTTTGCCCTGTGTAGAAAGTAAATAAGTGGCTTTGTTTTATAATGATCTCCTATTTTTATACATAGAAGTGTGGCTAGTAAAATGTTTTGTTTAGTTGCCAAACAGTAAAAAATTGAAGTCTTAAAAGATTCAGTGTTTTCAAATTAATAATATATTATTGCCAAATTTAGTGTCACAATAATAAAGCCTTAGTATAGTTAATGAATAGTAAATAAATATAATTTAAAAAATAGAAGATAAATTCAAATGTTTGTTACAGATACAGATTTTCTATAAAGTTTGGGACACTTATAGAAATATTTTCTCTAAAGGAGAATTAAAACACCCTAAATAATTACCCCTACCTAAATATAATGTCATGCTTACGTAGTTGTAGAAAACTGAAACTTTTAAAGAGATGAGCTCTATAAAAAGTGGAGGACATTTAAACATATACATATACATACATATATACAGAAAGAGAGAATATCTGAGTTTTTAATTTTAATTGTTAGAGATATTTAGTAATTAAGGCACTTAAAAAGCAAAAAAAAGAAAACACTTACATAATGAGAAAAAATGTTTGACAGCTTACATCTGTCTTTAACATCATGTCAGTCTGCATATTAATTGAACAAAACATTTGCTCTTTTTGATGCTGATGTTTTTTTTGTTTGTTTACTTGAAACAATCATTTTCATAGATACTCTGAAAAAAAGCTTTAGTGTCTTGTTCATTAATAATTTTATTAATTCAACGAGTAATCAGGTGCAATTCATCAACTGCACAACACTTTGTGTTCTATTTTTGCTAAATGCTTTTTCTCTGGAATTTAAATTATAAAGAAAAAGTGGCTGACTAATCTGAATTTCTCAATTTATTCATGTTCAATGAAAAGCTATTCATCAGCGTAAACTCCGCTGTGAGTTCAAATCAAATTCAAGCCACCTGGGAGTAAACAAAATTGCTCTTCTTCCTTGGAAGGAGATAAAAATAACACATTTTCAAGAGACTCTGGATACTAATATGTTTAACTGAAATAAAACAGACATGGCAAAGCATCAGGCATTTCCACTATATCCGATGTTTTTTCCATGCACTACCCACTTCTAAAATAGGCTTTTATTAGTTTTATTTTCATCATATAATGTTGATTTCTTTTACACCTCGCAGGTATAAAAAAATCAGTTATGTTCAGTACCCCAAGATATGCAAAAATCTACAAGATTATTAATGTATTCCTTTTCTTTTAAAACATTTTACATATAAATGGAATTTGTGATTAAAATATTCACTTTCAGAATTGTTATTAAGTATTCAAATCTCACAGGACTATAAATCTATAGTTCAGTATCTACCTGTTTGGATTTTATAGATGCTTATTCTTTTAAAATCAGACATTTTTCATAAAAAACATATGACCAAAAGTGGTCTATGGAGTAGAATTGAGGCTTCCGTGATTTTGAGGGAAGATCTCAGAGACAGTCCTTTAGAGACTTTTCTCTACTAATAATGGAACTAAATTTCATCTATTTTTGTGCACCATGCTGATATAAGGTTATATCTGTAGCTGGAGAGTTTTGGGTCCATGTATACTTGTGTAAATAAATTATCAGTCAATTAAAAAGCAAAGGAACTATTGAAATGGTAAAGCTCCCACTCCTTTTTATTTATTCTTCTTGATGACTCAGGGATATTTGGATTTAGCCTATAAAAATCCACACATCACAGGTGACCCTCAATTCTTAAACTTCCTGAACCTACATCCATTTCATCAACAAAGGAAATAACCAATGGATACATGGGCTAGTGCCGCCCACCAGACAACAGCTATGCATTGGCAGAGTCATTACCTTTAAGCAGAGGTGTCTGAAATTTCTGAATATTTTATGGCAATTATCGTTTATTTCTTCACATAATAAGTCAAAATGTTAATTCAAAATTATGGTTACTAGGGATCAAAAGTAGAGGAATCATAAAAATAAAAGACTTGAAACAAGGATGGAATCTTCTGACATGCTGAAAGCAGCAAATCTTAACCTCAACTGGACACACAGTTGGATTGTATATTCAATTATGAAGGAAAAGAATATTCAAGGATATATAAAAAATGTGAGAAATATATTGTTGGAGATTTTGTCTATGAGGTGGGACCTAATAAAGATCTTTTATCTGTTTAGCTATTAGGAAATGGAATCTTCTTTGTGAATTTTAACATTTAGGAAAGTATTATTCATACAGTATAGGATATCCTATAGTTAGAAGTGAATGCACTGGGTTTTAAAAAGATGGGTTAATGAACTTTTCTCCTTAGTTCTTATCTTCAGCCTACCTCCAAAACATCATCTTTGCTTCAGGGGAAGATATATAAAGTCCAAGTTTACCTTCTCCCAAAGCAGCTGTAAGAGTTGCTGCTGTGTAAGTGATGGAGACCAGGATGCATGGAGTTATAACCCAAGTGAGGAGCCTGTAAAAGGTGCATTGTGACTTGAGCATCAATCTGATCTGGATGAGCAGAGCTCCTGGTACTTCAGTGGCCATTCACCTTGAAAGGGAGGGTGAGGACCTGAAGGAGGAAATTCATTTTGTTTCTCTTTGAAACTGTATTTTTAAAAATTGGTAGAACACTTTGATGGTCTAAGAAATATTTGTGTTTATATGAGGTGGTCTCCTCTAAAATATTATCACAAAACATATGAAAATAAGCATTGTTTTTGTTAAAATAAACTTAAATCTCACATAATGATGTAAGAAAATCTGCATGTAATAAAATCTGCATTTTACAATCATTTTTATTCAATCACTTAATTCCCATTGAGGTATTTACTGAATCATGAAGTGTATTTACTGAATCATGAGATTTAAACAATCTTTTACTATTAATTTATTGTTTTTGAAAAATCCACTGGTAATTATAATAGGCAGTGCTGTTTCAAACGTAATGATCTACACTGTTATCTGCAGCAGAAATGATGTTCGCACAGCTGGTGTACACTTGGAGACAACCATGCCCTTTATGGTACCTTGTGTCTGTGTGGCTCTTATCCCTAACATTCGCCTTTTAACGTCTCTATAGAGATCTAACAGAAAAAAATCACAAGGACAGCATCTTTTGTGCTTCTCTTTCTCTGGAAAAACCAAAGCAGCAGGGTATCTTCCCGTATTTAAAAAAGAAAGAAAGAAAAATGTTTTAATCTTTCATTTTCCAATATAAAGATTTTAGCCAAAAGGGTATTTATTAAAAGAAAATAGATCTGTCATTCACTAATTCAGTGACTAACTTCATAAGTTTAAAACTTACTTTTTCTATGAGTATCAGACAAAAGTAAAACAAACTCGAAATTTCAACTCTCTTTCAGAAAGAAAGAAAGGGAGAAAGAAAGAAAGAAAAAAGAAAGATTCTACTGGCCTAGCAATTAAATCTAAAACAGCTTCCCTTATCTAGGCTTAAGTGAAGGTAGATATGAAAACAGAGTAGACTACCTACATTTTATTTTCCTCTAAGGCTTGCTATTTCTAATAGACTGGAAGAAGCCAACCAACCTGTCAGGAGTTTATTGCAGAGGAACAGTGGTGACTTCTGGGAAATAATTCATCAAAAAAATAGTGGGGGGCTTCCCTGGTGGCGCAGTGGTTGAGAGTCCGCCTGCCGATGCAGGGGACGCGGGTTCGTACCCCGGTCCGGGAGGATCCCACATGCCGCAGAGCGGCTGGGCCCGTGAGCCATGGCCACTGGGCCTGTGCGTCCAGAGCCTGTGCTCCGCAATGGGAGAGGCCACAACAGTGCGAGGCCCGCGTACCGCAAAAAAAAAAAAAAAAAATAGTGGGGAGGGGTTTCCCTGGTGGCGCAGTGGTTGAGAATCTGCCTGCCAATTCAGGGCACACAGGTTCGAGCCCTAGTCTGGGAAGATCCCACATGCCACAGAGCAACTGGGCCCGTAAGCCACAACTACTGAGCCTGCGGGTCTGGAGCCTGTGCTCCGCAACAAGAGAGGCCAAGATAGTGAGAGACTCGCGCACTGCGATGAAGAGTGGCCCCCGCTCGCTGCAACTAGAGAAAGCCCTCGCACAGAAACGAAGACCCAACACAGCCAAAAATAAATAAATAAATTTATTTTAAAAAGAGAAAAAAATAATAGTGGGGAACAGGCGTGGTTCAAATATACAGATAACCTTCAGAATGCAGGGACAGTTCTGAAAATAGTAGTTACCAATAGTTGACCTTTTATATTTCCATTCCAAACAATGCATTCATGTCTGAGTCCTAATAGTGAAAAACCTATGAATACAAATAAAAGAGCAGGGATATTTATTGTAATGGCAGAAGAGTGAGCGGTTGTGACTTCCACAAATAACAATTATAAGCCGACTAAAATTTTTTAAAGTAACTCAACTATTTAAAGGTACTGTGAAATTTCCTAAGCGGAGAGAATCCAGAGGAAATTCTAATCTGATTGTGTCTTTCTGGCCTAAGGGCAATGTCCAATCTCCCTGTCTATAGCTGCAGAAGATACCAGAACAAAACTCCACAGTCTGGCTTGCCAGTAAAAATGTGCCACAGATCAGATTTCAAGTTGGAAATCTCCAAAATGTGTTATTTATAATGCTCAGTTTTCAACTAAAATTTAGTAGATATACAAAGAAATAAGAAAGTATGATCCATATTCAGAATACAGGACAGATATTCCAAGTTGATCTTGATATTGGATTTAGCTGACAAAGTATTCAAAGCAGCTATTATAATAAATACATTCAAATAAGTAAGGAAAATATGTCAAAGGGTTAGAAAAAAATATGTTTTCCATATTATACTCTTCTATCACCAAACACAAGAGAGCTATTCTTCAAATTTGGCCTGAAAACAGAATTCAGTTGGGACTTTGCATATCGACAGTTTGAAAGAATGACAGGGAAATCTTGGAGGATCCTATGTACCAATGTATTTATCCTAAGCAGGCAGCAGTGGTCACAGCTTCTAGAAGTAGTGGCAGTGATAGTTCCCAGAATCTGATCCTCAGCTGCTGTTGGAAGCATCACTGAGCATATGGCTAACTAGCTCCTTGGTCAAAGACCTCTTCTTCTCAAAGTGGTCACTGAAAGCAAGTGGTGAGATGCCTTCAAATGAACATATTATACTGTGCAAACTATTTAGGTACTTTGAAGAACTCTCACCTACAACTAAGTTATTCTTTGAGAGAAGAACTAAAATCATGTTTTGGAAATCATGGAAATTTTATTTTTCAACAACATAGCTAGAATCACACATTTATTATTCCAAAGACAAACATTGCCACTTTCAACCCCATGTTATCTTTAAGTTTCCTTTTTATGCTTCTTTTCCAATATCAATAGTATATCTATACCCTAATAGAAATTGTGGATGTGAAAATATTCATAACAATAACTTTAAAAAGACTAGGACTGGACACTAATTCAAGGATTCATCGTCACATTGAGTAAAATTCCCATAAAGTTCACTTCTTTGATTTCACTGAGATGCAGTCAATACTTGTGTTCTCTAGTACCATTACATCTCAGTGCCTGCTACACAGTAAGTAGTCCTTACGTATTTGTTGAACAGATACAGGGTAAAGTTCCCTAAACTATGTATAAAGCCTTCCACTACAAAAGTGGGTAAGTCCTTAGGGAATTTTATCCGTACCTAAGGAATGTATTGCCCTGCCTCTTACACATGCATTTTACCCTTCAAGCTATTTTTCCAATCTGGATCACTAGACAGTGGACAGGGTAGGGACATTTTTTAATTTAGATGTGACAAGGTACTGTGTTATATTTTTCTTGGGCAATATTACAAGGGACAAATAATATTACTCTGGCCTTGTAAGAATGTGTTTCAAGTTCCAAAGACTGGTTGCTAAATTATTTCAACCCTGGAGTGGTAAAAACATTTTTATCTTGGATATCAAATATGTATATGGTGGTCTTATTATGGAGTCAAAGTCCCAAAGATGACATACGGAAAAAAAAATTATTTGGTTCTAGTGGTGGATTTTTCTTTATAAGGAGTGGTATTAACTAGCGTCTAGCTGCTGGTAGTCTGTCAATATTTAAAATCTAACTTCAAGGACAAGTCACAATTTCTTGTAGCCTAGATGTTCATATATTTACATCACCACCTAGTTTGCAGAGAGCCTCTAAGGGTAAAATGGTGTTTCAGTCTTCTGAAAGATGGTTAAAATTAAAACATTACTATTGTTATTAATAATACAAACGTATAAAAAATAAAATAAATAGTTGAAACCTTACCTATTGGGTTACTTGAAAGTAACCTTGTTACTTGAATCCTTTCTAACAGCATCCATAATTCTCAGAGCCACCAAGTCATACCCTGGTGGGACTTGCCATTCTAGTTCTGGTCACCTTTGATAAGGTTGGTTAGTCTGTTTATAGCTGACTCTCCTTCAGCCTCATTTAGTTGCTGAACTGAACTGGGGAGATGAGAGCAGAAAGTGGCTATGGCAGATGTTGGAATCTTTTCCAAGAAAGTACATAATAAAGAGATGCAACTGTATCACAATTAATTCCAGTAATAGGCCTGCTAGTGAGTGCTGGGTCAAACAGCATTTAATGGTGAATTCTGGGGTATATGTGAGAAGAAATGAAGTACTATTTACACAGGATCAAAGACAACCCTTATCAGGTGGCAAGGAATTACTGTATCTTAGGGAGGAGATACTGGTACATACTTATAAATAAAGATATAAATTTAAATGAAACCAACTGGGAAAGGGTCAAGTTTCTGGTATCACATAAATATGACTAGAGTCCCTTTTTTTTCCCTTATAAATGTGAAGCCAATGATCAGTAAGTCTTTATTACCTGACAAATAATTCACATTATACGATAGAGTAAGGCCATTTTTCTATCTTTATTTCTAATATCCCATTAGAGTATGATTCCAGATGGCAGAGTTTTACATTAACATTTTATTATGATTAGATACATTTGTGTTGGGGAAATTTAATGTGAAGTGTGGGATCTTGCTCTTTAGCATATTCTGGATATATATATATTTTTACCTTTTAAGAATAAGACCTTCGAGATTCTTAGAAAAGAAATTAGAAAAAGTTAAAATATTATAAATCACTAAAACTTACAAAACACTTGAAAAATATGCAAGAATTTTCTTTTCTTTTTAATTAAAGAGCAAGGGACTGAGTTAAGGAAAGTTTAAGTGACTTGCCTAGGGTCACTCACAGCTAGTAAGATACAGGGTCAGACATCCCTGACAGTTTATCACATACAGTTCTTTTATGATCTTATCAAAACTAAAGTCATGCATATTCCAAAAGGATAATGTCTCCAAACGTTCCCACATTCTTAAATTTACAAACATTTATCATTTATGTAGGGATGTTCCCCTTTATATTAATATTCCTAAATAAAGATCAGCTTTAAAAATGTTTAATGGGGTCTTCCCTGGTGGCGCAGTGGTTGAGAGTCTGCCTGCTGATGCAGGGGACACGGGTTCATGCCCCGGTCCAGGAAGATCCCATATGCCGTGGAGCGGCTGGGCCCATGAGCCATGGCCGCTGAGCCTGCGCGTCCGGAGCCTGTGCTCCGCAATGGGAGAGGCAACAGCAGTGAGAGGCCTGTGTACCACAAAAAAAAAAAAAAAAAGAAAAGAAGAAAACAATGTTCAATGGCATTTCTTCATGCACAAAAAGATTTTTATCCTTCACAGGAGAATACCTCACACCAAAGGATAAGTAGAAAACAATAAAGACTCATAGAGATGCCTGTGCTTGTGGCAGGCAAGCTGTCTTTTTCTCATCCTTTAGGTAAATTCCTGGCTTGTGCCTAACACTCTCTCAGAGAACTGGATTGAAAACTGAGTCTCAGGAAATTGCAAATAATTACATGTCCCGAGCCTTATGGTCTCACATGAACAGTTAAACACTGAATGTTAACTTTCAGATTACCGAGGTTCAATTTGGCACTATAATAGTGTCGATAGCACTTACTGTACTCAATTTTGGGGAAATTTTTTTTCTACCGGTAGCAAAAATAACTGTCAGCCATATGTGTATGCATACAAAATTAAGTACTCTATCTAGAACTGTGTGCCTTAGCAGTAATTTGCTCTTGTTGGGCATCTTTTACTAAATTAAGACAATTTTCCTAATGTGGCAGAGGTGCAGTTAAAAATTTCACTAACAGAAAGTTTTATTTTGGTTATAATACATCAACACAAATATTTCTGACTAGCTTTCTTTTCAATGGCTTGAAATTTAAAGAATCAGATAAATTATTTTACAACTTTTATTTTTATATTTATTTATATTCAGGAGGTTATTTTCATTTTTTAATTGAAGTACAGTATACTAATTTCCAAAAAGAAGTGTAACCAACTAATCATAAACACACATTTATAAGGGTACCCATGGTAACAAATATTGACAGAAATATCATCATTGAGGTATAATTTATCAAGAACGAGCAATAAAATAAGTCCTAAAAGCTACATTTATCTTTATTTAACATGAAAGAAACTTTCATGTAAAATTTATTGTACTCTTTTGGATTAGGAGCTTTTCTGAAATACAGGAATGCTTAGTGATGATCAGTAAAATTATTTAGATCAGTAAAATAAATTTTTGAAATTACTTGGGAAAATATATACGATATACTTTGAGATTATTTGCCCTCATTATTTTTATTTTTTAAAACAAGTCAATTGTAAAGCTAAGACTCCTCTGTTCAGTTAGTGATGAAGAACAGCTTTTTTTTTTTTTTTTTTTTTTTTTGCGTTACGCGGGCCTCTCACTGCTGTGGCCTCTCCCGTTGCGGAGCACAGGCTCCAGACGCGCATGCTCAGTGGCCATGGCTCACGGGCCCAGCAGCTCCGCGGCATGTGGGATCTTCCCGCACCGGGGCACAAACCCGTGTCCCCTGCATCGGCAGGCGGACTCTCAAACTTTGCGCCACCAGGGAAGCCCTCTTCTTCTTTTGACAATAAATCCTTGATCAAAATGTTGTCCCTGCCACACCACTACCACTTATTAGCTGTGTTAATCTGATATGTTCACTTAACCTCACCAAAACGTCAGTCTCTTTCTTTGTAGAACTAGCATTCTATTACTATTAGAAGAAAAACATAAGATTTAGAAATTATGTTGAATAAAGCATCTGATCTACCCATGGCTCTCAATGAATGGCAGCTCTTATTATATGAGTTCATGTCCCATCAAAGAGCAAAGCAATTATTATTTTTTTCTGTATTTTTTAAAGCAATTATTTATATAAATTTAAAAACCTAAGAAAAAATGAAATGTATATATAATCTTTCATCAAGCACCTTAAGATAAAATAATTTAGAATTCCACATTACTTTCTATAATAGGAATATAAACACAGCTAGTGATGGCTAAAAAGAATTTTAACCACTTTATCAAGGTATGGTTGACATACAAATAGCTGTACAAATTTAGCATATACAACTTGATGAGTTTGTTGATAAATATACATATGCGAAACCATTATCACATTCTGTTCTGTAA
This sequence comes from Mesoplodon bidens, assembly GCF_964165515.1. NCBI lineage: Eukaryota > Metazoa > Chordata > Mammalia > Artiodactyla > Ziphiidae > Mesoplodon > Mesoplodon bidens. Next base: position 68,228,994 of record NC_138162.1, on the reverse strand, counting down.
ACATGTACATCAGTTCCAAAAGTTTCCATCCACCCTCAATGTTTTTGAAGAAGATGATGATAATTTGTGATAAGAACACAACAAAAATCTACCACCCTAGTGAATTTTTAAGTATGAGATATAGTTTACTAGCTATAGGCACTATGCTGTATGGTATAAGCTTAACATTTTTGTTTCTTTTCTTTGAATGTAGTGGAAAACCTTACAATTCTTTATATCCAGGCCGTATGTGCACTAAGAAACTAATGTCACAGTAGGATAAAATCCTACACATTTCATTTAAATATACTTTTTGTTGATTTATTTCAATTTTTTGCAAAACTTTCTTAAAAAGCAATCCACTGAATTAGTTAAAGTATGTGGCAAAGTACGATGATGTAAGGTGTTGATGTAAAGTGATTGCCATAAATCATGTTATATTCAACACATTAACACAACTTTATCTGTAATTAGAAGAAAAAAAAGAAGATAAAGTAAAGAAAAAAAATCTCAGCATGGATAATGTGAAACATAAAGAGGAGGTTATTTTTAATAGCATTTTGCAATATCTTTTTATTCTTTTGGCTACAAAGTAGAGCAATAATACACATAAAACTAAACTGCAAATGGCTTATTATTGTTCCAACTATTCCTTTGAAATGCAGTGTATTACAAACAATTTGCTAGGGACATTTTCTTTTATTTGGTGGAAAATGGCCATAAAAGCAAAGATGTTTCCTTTGAGGAACATGAATTATTATACTACTTTAAATAGTTCCTACTTGAGATAGCAAAACAGCTTAATCTTTGAATATTATGTGTAGACACAGTGTTTTACTTAAGCATCATTTGTTCATATAAATAGCTATTTTTATGTAAAATTTTTTAAGCACAAGGTTAAAAGGTTGTTAATATATTTTTCTTTTTCTTCTATTGAAAATTTGGTGGAAGTCTAAACTACATTTTAAGAATGTAACAGCCTAGTCATTTTAAAAACCAAAAAGTTTAGGGATTTTACCTTTCAAAAACCCAAACCAAACCAGTCAGATTACCCGTAAAATTGTTTAGAACCAAGGGAAGAAAAAAGGCAACACTCTGACCTCTATATAAAAAATCAAATCAATTATCACACCTGTAAATAAACCAAAGAGGATCCATGAAAGCAGATAAAGATTCCAAATCTCAAGATACTGTAACAACTACATAATAAATGTGATCAGAAAAGGTTATCTTGAACAAAGGTTCCTTGGAAGCACATAAATCATAGAAATAATTATCTCTGTATGGTGACAGGGGCTTAGGAAGTAAACTACTTTAGGAGTATCCTCCAGAGATCCTCAACCATTTATGAGCTGCACCATCATTCCTACAAAAGACAAGACGGTTACTCTAGGTGAGTCAACCATACAAGTGCTGTATTCAAAAGAAAAAATGAACTGTGCACAGAAAGGCTAATATAATGTAGTACTGATATGAAATAACTACTTAATGTCTAGGTTTTTATCAAAAATTGCTTGGGACCCTTTTTTTATGATTTATTCACTAAAGCACATTCTTACAAAGAAAAATAAGCAGGCAAGCACAGAATGTTTATTGGATGGTAGCACTCTTCTGAAGTTTTGTTGTTGGTTTCATTTTTTTTCAGGTTGGAGCTCAAGGCAGGCTACCCCAGAATATTACACAATGGCATATTGATTATTTTGAATTACAGTTACTCAAGATGTGGCCAATGCATGGAGGATACTCTGACCCTCCTTTATGTTTCCCTGAAGGCAAGAAATAAATCTCCCATGTGAAAGGTGCATTCCCCACATCTGACAGTCGAAGCATACCCCTATCGCCAGAGATCAGGAACTCAGGCCAAGAAGCCCCTATGAACAACCTTGTTACTTCTTAAATTTACTACCCCAAGCTCAAACTCTGTTTAGATTCTTCACTAATTGAGCACCCAAAACTTAAGTTTATTTGTCCTGTCAATTCCTCACAAGTTTATTGTTTCTTTGTCTAAAAAGCGTAAAAGCTGCCTGCTTTGGCCACTTCTTAGGTCCCTCCCATTTTTATGAGACCTCTATGTGCACAAATTAATTTTTTTCGTTTTTTTTTTCTCCTGCTAATCGTCTTGTGTCAATTTTATTATTATTCCAGCCACAAGAACTCAAGAGGTGTCATGGGGAAAGTTTCCCTTCCCCAACATTCACATAACCTAGCTCTATTGTGGCCACCATGCTAGGTGCTTAGGATATAATAAGATTGAGTCCCTGTCTTCACAAATTGTATATTCTAAGAGGGGACAGAGAAAAATAAATGGAAATAGAAAGTTGCTTCACACTGTAATGAATATTATAAAGGTTCTCATCATGGAGTTCTTCCTGCATTTAAACTAAGACCTGAGGGATGAGTAAGAAATTACCAGGGGAGGTGAGTGAGAAGCAAAGTGTTTAAGGAAAAGAGGATAAAATGAGAGTCCAGGGAAGAAACAGAGAAAATGAAAAACTGGGGAAGCCTAATAAATCCAGATTGGCAAGGGTGAAGAGGGCAAAGAGAGGTAAAAGAGGCAGAAAACCAAAGGAATCTAACAAGTGGCATTGCATGCTGGAACTATGCGTTTGTACTTCAGGACAAAGAAAAGCTATTAAACGTTTTTTAAAAAGAAAGTGATATGATGAAACCTGCAAATTTGAAAGATCTCACTGGTAGCTGTGTGGAAAATAATTGGAAAGGCCAGAGAAAAACAGATAATTTAGGAGGCCACTCCATATTTCAGGTAAAATATAATAGTGGCCTAAATTAACCCAATGTTAATGGAAATGGAAATATGTGAATGGGCCAGAGATATATTTTAAAGGTTGGAATTAACAGGACTTCATAATTGATTGTTAACTTTTTTTAAGATTGTGCTGTGATTTTGCTGACCATGATTCTTTCTTCCCTTAACTCTGCCTGTTGTACTGAGGGTCAAATTTAAATGTGGCTCACTGTAAATTTCAAGTGAGTAGATCTAATTGGTGAACAATTGAAAGTAGTTATTGTCTACTATCCAGTTTATTTTATGCTTAAGAAAATTATCTCTCTTACAGCTGAGGTACAAGAAATGCCAATACTGCAAATAAAAATGGGAAAGGAGGGCTTCCCTGGTGGCGCAGTGGTTGAGAGTCCGCCTGCCAATGCAGGGGACATGGGTTCGTGCCCCGATCCGGGAAGATCCCACATGCCGCGGAGCAGCTAGGCCCGTGAGCCATGGCCGCTGAGCCTGCGCTTCCGGGGCCTGTGCTCCACAATGGGAGAGGCCACAACAATGAGAGGCACACATTCCGCAAAAAAAAAAAAGGTAAAGCAGCACAGCTAGGTGAATAGTATGAGCTGAAATGGAGGAGACCTTTCCAGTTTCTAGTGATCATTTTCTTTCCACTCTAGTGCATCATTTCTCATCCTTTGGCCATGATGGGGCTGTCTAGCCCCTAACTGTTCCCTCCTCATACTTCCCCTATTTTGTTCTTTGATTCCATTAGTGAACAATTATAGTAAAGACTGGCTAGTCCTCAGATAAGTGCCTGGGATGGAGATATTGTGAGTTTCCAAAGTGCAAGAGACACTTGCCTTGGAGTGGGGGTGGGGTATGAGGAAGGACTGTGTCAGCAAAAGAAGGCTAGAGTAATCACCAAGCCTCCACACTCACGTGGAGGAATAGAAGCTAGGCGCCTGGACTTTGTCCCTCTCCCACCTTCCTCACTTACATACTGCTAAGCCAGATATCTGATATTCTTAAGGGGATAAAAGATGAAATCGCAGAGAAGAAATATGAAGCATCTGAGGGGTGTGAGAACTTTGGTTAAATAAAAAAAAAAAGAAAAAAAAGTATATGAGGGGAGCCACAATTAATAGGGTAGAACAAAAAAATTTAAAGGCACGGTAAATTCCATCAGGGAGATAAAAAGAAAACTGGATATGAAAAATGTAATTTATGAAGTACAGATTTCAATAGTTGGATAGATGGAAGAATGTACTCAGTATAAAAACAAACTGTTAAGTTGGAAGATCAAATTTAGGTCTCTCACAGAATGAGATCAAAGGATGGAAATAATAAGTGAAGAGCTAAGACATCATAATTTCTCAACTTTGGTACTATGTACATTTGTACTGGATAATGTTTTTTGCTGTGAGGGGCTTTCTTGTGCATTATAGGATGTTTACCAACATCCTTGTTCTCTCCTCACTAGATGCCAATAATCCTCATGTTCCAACAACCAAAAATCTTCAGACAGTTCCAAATGTCCCCTAGTAACAAAATGCTCTAATGGGGAACCACTGAAATATTTGGATAAGAGAGTACCATTGGACATAACTGTCTCTTATAAGTCTCAAGCAGTGAAAAAAATAGAGGTGAGGAAGTAAAGAATTAAAAAAATTTATAAACATTATAGAAATTGTTCGTGGACTACCAAATAATAGTGATTTTTAAAAAAATACATACATACATTATATTGATATTATGGTTAAAATTTTAAATATCAAATCAAAATCTAAATTATAATAGCTTTCAAAAAGTAAAAGCAGATCACCTAAAAATTAGCAAGTGTTAGGCATCATTCATATCAAGAAGAGGAAGCAAGAAGACAATAAAATAATACTGTCAGTGTTAAAGGAAAAGAACTTTGAGCTAGGGATGCTATTTTCAGCTGAAAAACAATTAAATCTGAGGCCAAAACATATGTGTGCTCTGGTATAAAAAGTCTTAGGGGCTTCCATGGTGGCGCAGTGGTTGAGAATCTGCCTGCCAATGTAGGGGACATGGGTTCAAGCCCTGGTCTGGGAAGATCCCACATGCTGCGGAGCAACTAGGCCCGTGAGCCACAACTATTGAGGCTGCACATCTGGAGCTTGTGCTCTGTAACAAGAGAGGCTGCGACAGTGAGAGGCCCGTGCACCGTGATGAAGAGGGGCCCCCGCTCGCCGCAACTAGAGAAAGCCCATGCACAGAAATGAAGACCCAACACAGCCAAAAATAAATAAATAAATAAATAAATAAATAAATAAATAAATAAAGTCTTAGAAGGCACACACAATAGAGATCCTTTTGAAATAATATTTAGTAGATATTGCCAGCATCAAGAGCAATAAATCCAAGACATAGAAATGAAATATGGGAAGTAAGGGGGATAAAGGTGTTACCAAGTTTTCTACATCTAAGTGAGCAAGACTTAAATAAAGTATATCCCTAAAAATCCAGAGTGAAGATTTCAAAACATACCATTCTGGTATATGTATATTTCATGGAGAGAGGTACATTTTGAGGAAGAGGGGTTAGACAGTGAGGTAGGTTCTTACTTTGTTTGGGATAAAACGGATTTCTGGCTGGATGATTTTACTGATAAATGCCAAAACACCCTTCAAGATAATATCTCAAGTTGTTCCAGAAATTTGAAAGAAGCACTTAAAAAAAAAAAAACAAAAAAACAGGGCTTCCCTGGTGGCGCAGTGGTTGAGAGTCCGCCTGCCAATGCAGGGGACACGGGTTCGTGCCCCAGTCTGGGAAGATCCCACATGCTGCGGAGCAGCTGGGCCTGTGAGCCATGGCCGTTGAGCCTGTGCGTCCGGAGCCTTTGCTCCGCAATGGAAGAGGCCACAACAGTGAGAGGCCCACATACCGCAAAAAAAAAAAAAAAACAAATAAAACAAATGACAATAGTACAAAATTGACACCCAAACTAGATGAAGTAGAAGAAGTAAACCACAGACCAATTTAATTTATGGGCTGAGATGTTAAAATTCAAAAAACTAAGAAGAGAACTACCATATGATCCAGCAATTCCACTCCTAGGTATATATCTGCAAAACATGAAAACACAAATTCGAAAAGACACGTGCACCCCAATGTTCACAGCAGCACTATTTACAATAGCCAAGGCATGGAAGCAACCCACGTGTCCATCAATAGACTAATGGATAGAGAAGATGTGGGATACACACACACACACACACACACACACACACACACAGAGGCATGCAATGGAATATTACTCAGCCATAAAAAGAATGAAATTCTGCCATTTGTAGCAACATGAGAATATTATGCTCAGTGAAATAAGTCTGAGAGAGAAAGACAAATACTATATGATAACACTTGTATGTGGAATCTAAAAAATAATACAAACAAATGTATATAGCAAAACAGAAACAGACTGACAGATATAGAAACAAACTAGTGGTTATCAGGGGGTGAGGGGCAAGTTAGGGGTATGGGATTAAAAGGTGGAAACTACTATTATAAAATAGATAAGCGATAAGGATATCTTGTATAGAAAAGGGAATTATAGCCATTATTTTGTAATAACTTTTAATGGAGTATATTTTGTAAAAACACTGAATAATTATGCCATATACCTGAAACTAATATAATACTGTAAATCAACCATACTTCAATTAAAAACCTATCAGAACAGCTGAAATAAAAAATACTGAGAACACACACACACACACACACAAAATAAAAACTCTAAATGAAAGTGACTAATTGAATACCATTGTGCAATTTTAAAAACTACACTATAGTGTGGTGTATATTTCATACCAGAAATGCAAGGATAACTCAAACTTTAATAACTTATACATCAGAGTCAAAGGACAGAAATCACATGATTTCTGTGATATGATATATAAATGATATATAAAATATGTTCATTATTTTAAAAGAAAATTACAAACAAGGTTTAGAATTAGACTTTCATAACTTGATAAATATTGCTGCTAAAAAGCTAAGTATATATCACATTCAATGGATAAACTTTAGAGGGAGTCTTTCTAAGATCAACAACAGCATAAGGATTGTCCTCTATCATTACTACTGTTTAGCACAGAACTAAAAGTCCTAGATAATGCACATAAGTCAAGAAAAATAATGCAGCATATATTTGGGGAACTAAGAGATATAACTGTAGCTTTCACTAGTTAATATGTTTATTTATATAGACAATTCAAGATAACCACCTAATCATTATACCTAAATAGAGGAGGTTACTTAACGTTAATATCATTCTTTATATGAGCAATTAATAACCAAAAAATGGAAGATACCATTTACAATACAAAGAGAAACTACAACCAATCTTTTTAAAAAATATATTAACCTATAAAGAATATGAATTGCATATATAGAAGTTTAAAACTCTACTAAATGACATAAAAACACTCACCAAATATAGGGAAATTCTATGTTGATATATAAAATGATCTAACATTATAAAGATCTCAGTTCTCCTTATATTTATTTATACATTTAGGCAATTCCAATCTAAACCTCAAGAATTTTTAGGAAACCTCACAATCATTATCAATTCAAATTAATTAATTAATTAAATATTATGAACAGGTAAACAGCTATGAAGTAGAAGAGCAAAAACAGGGAGGGCTTCCCTGGTGGCGCAGTGGTTGAGAGTCCACCTGCCGATGCAGGGGACACGGGTTCGTGCCCCAGTCTGGGAAGATCCCACATGCCGCAGAGCGTCTGGGCCCGTGAGCCATGGCCGCTGAGCCTGCGCGTCCGGAGCCTGGCTCCACAACGGGAGAGGCCACAACAGTGAGAGGCCCACATACCACAAAAAAAAAAAAAAAAAAAAAAAACAGGGAAAACTACTGACCTTGCCAGATACTAAAGCACATTATAAAGCCATAGTAATTAATAAAGCCTGTACTCTTGCAGTTACTATTAAATAGAGTAGAGTAGCATAAATGATGGCTTAGAAACATACAATCTATAATGCAAAAAAAAGTGAACTGTTTAATAAATGGTGTCAGAAAAAGTCTCATTACATGGAAGAAAATTCCCCTTCCTAGGCCATACATAAAAATTAACTCTTAGTGGGTGAAGTATCAAAATATGAAAAGGAAAACTTATAATGATAGGAAATAATATAAGACAATATTATTGGAACTCTGAGGTAGGAAAGCTTTCTAAAATATGACTGTATATCATAAATACTAAAAAGAAAAATACGTATTTACTGCAACAAAATTACAGATATTTTAATCAAAGGGCATCATGGGAAAAATAATGGACGGGTGAAAGATTAGGAGAATATATTTGTAAAGTCTTAAAATTATAGAGGATTGGCGACTCTTCCAAATCTTCTGGAAAATATAGAAAATCATATAGAAAATATGATAGATACAGTATAATAATATCAAACACAATAACAGATGCCAAGACCTTACTATTTATCAGTAATGCCTGTGTCTTATATTTATTTACTTATTCAATAACATTAATAGAAATTTCACAGAAGAGGAAACCAAAGTGACTAATATGTATTTTGAAGAGAGATTCAAACACATTAGAAAATAGATAAATGCAAGTTAAAACTATTGATTTCTACTTTATACACATCGGTTTGGCAAAAAAATGCAAAGTAGGGAAATACTAAGTTCTGGGTATGAATGTGATGAGGACTCATACATTGCAAAGGGAACTACAAATTTGTATAGCCATCCTAGAAACAACCTGGTAATACTTCTTGACAGTATATATGTATGTATATCACCCAGCAGTTCCATTCTTGGGGCTGTTACACAGTAAAATATGAAGAAGATACAACATAATTGGTTAAAAACACAGGCTCTCAAACAAATGATTTGGGCTCATATGCTGTATTTTCCATGTTAGCCTTTGAGCTTGGCCAAAAGTTTTAAACTCTTGGTGTCAGTATTAAAATTGGTAAATGGAAATAACAGCAATGACAAAAATAATAACTATAATATTTGCCTGTTAGGGTAGTTATGGGTTTTAGCCATGACAACTTCTCAGGTCAGATCCTAGCATACAGCAAGTGCACAATTCATGGTTGCCATTTTATTGTTAAAACAACTCACATTTTATCAACCCTGACACAGAGAGGAGATGTACTAAATACACTAGAGTGGGTACCTGTGAGGTACAAGATTGAGAGTAAAGGAAAAATACGGGAAAAAGGGAAGAGAAAAAACAAACAACAATAATAACAAGAATTGTCTTGCATGGATGGCTAATGACAATGTTTCATGAATCAAGATTATGATCAATTCATATTTATAACCTTTGTGTAACTGAAGTATTTCAGTAAAAAAAAAGAAAAGAAAATGAGGATTGCTTATCTTTGAATGATCACAGTGCTGAGTAACTACAGGTACTCTCAAGGTTTTAAAAATGTATCCTTCTATATAGTGTTCAAGATAAAATTACTAAATCAGCATTAGGAATTATTTAAAAGAGAGAGGGTTAATATAAGCAAAGAAAACGTTGTGGCAGCTGTTTTAGTGTATTCATTTGTTTCTAGGCTTGTCCTCAAGGACTTAAAGCAGCCAGCATTTGGGGCTCTATGAAAAGACAAAAGGAAAAGAGGAGAGATGAAAAATGAAAGAGTAAGTGAAGGGGACAAAGGAAGGACACAGGAAACAACTGTGAAGTTATTTTTTAAGAAAAAAGTAAATGTCAGAGAAAAAGCTCCAAGAAAATCAAAATCTTGTTTTACTGCAAATAAACTAGTCAGCAAACAATGAACTGCACAACATATTAAAAAGTAGATAAATTGTAAACAGCAAAGGAGAGATAACTGTTATAACTGTGCTCCCACTGAGTGTTCATAAGGAAACAGTCACACTTTAACACATCTAGTTACATTCAGGTGTACACCTCTTTCAAACCTCTCTCTTTTTTAAATATGTAGAAAGATAGATTTTTAAAGCATTGAGAGTTTCTGCAGGTACTCAGCACTGTGCCTAGACCATAGCGTAGGCTTGGTGAATGTTTGCTAAACTTTGATAGCAACACAAGTATTTAAACGAAAGGTGTTGGGTCCTATGGTGTAATTATGTCCATCCCTTTTTCTGGAGAATACTCTCAGTTTCTTTCCCTATTCTCCTCACTTCTTTTCTGCTTTATCAAAGAACTGATATATGGGGGGCAAGGCCAGGTATCTCTCTTCAATCAGTCAAAGTGAAAAATGGGAGGTTTTCAGAGGATCAAATAAGAGATTGCATGTGAGACCCTTGGCATCCTATGTGACAGAAGAGTACATGCTTTGTAATTTGAGATAGCTCTTTTCATTCCTTTCTAGGTAACACACCTGAAGGGTAGTAAGGTTTAAAGTGTATATAATAAAAGTGTCCAACCACAGCAGCAATTTTGAAAGTGGTTTCTTCATTCATAACTTTTAAGATTGTTTGTAAAAATAGAGACCATATTTCCTAAACAAGGAGACTCATGTTATACAGATTGAAAGTGGTAAAAGATTTCATTTTGTATCTCTACTAGCTCTTTTGTAACACTACTACCAGGCAGCATTAAAGACGATCTCACTGTTAATCTTTACAGAATCGAAAAATGTTTCTATACGAGGTCCTAGATGTCTGTGAACTCTTAATGTAGTGCAATTTACTCCATTTAATGAAAGAGTACACAAGATGGTTTTCAATTGTCAGGATATACTTCAGACCAAAAGAAGAAAAAAAAGGTCATTGAACATGTAAAGCAGTAATTTTAATGATATTTTCCAGTTTGAAACATAATGCATACTTTTTCATCACTATCGGAAATTTACTTTCTGCTTTGAGAAATCTTGTGACGCATTTTGAAGGAAAGGGGAGAGAGAAAGAGAATTAGCATTTACATCTTCCCTCCTTTGTGTAAACTGCATACTAGGCACTTCATATATATTAATTATCTCAGTTAATACTACTATAAACCTTGTGAAATTGCAGTTATTTGAGTTTTACAAACACCTCAGGGTAATTTGATAACTTGCCTAAGGTTATATGGCTAATATGTTCAAGACATCGGTTAGAAAACAGGCTAATTTGACTCTAAAACTCATGCTTTTTAAATGTCAGTTCTCATCTTTTCTTATCTGCATTGCAGATTCTAATTAATGTTTTAAAATGAATTCATTGTAGAACCCTGTTGTTGCTGCTCGTGGAATCTACATATGTGGGTTATGACCTAATTCATTTCCTGTGAAGCATCATAACATCTTATCAGGATACGATGTAAGAGTAGATAATAAAACCTGCCATATCTGTTCCCTGTAGGGAAGGCAAGTGTTTAATAAAATGGCTTCGGTACAAGGGGTGAGAATTTCCAGAGGAATTTCTACTAGATCCTTTTGTCAACATCTGAAGACGGCTTCCCCAAACTGATGGCTCAGGTTTTCAAGGTAGTAATAACTACTGCATTTGTATACCAGGTCATATACGATGCACCAGAAGTAAGCCCTTGTTAATGATTAAGGTGTGGGAGTGAGACCCAAACCTCAATCTGCTTATCATACAGGCTAGATGTTCAGAAAAGTTCAACATAACTAAATTCAGCCTAAGAGTCAATTATTCTCTTGCACTTGACCTAGATGCAAGGTAGCATTAGTATTCTCTGCATAATTTGTGACTTCAAGGATATATAATCAATCCTTTTGCTTTTAATTTATTGGTCTATAGATTAAACATTTTGCAATCTTGTTTACTCAGGTCCAATTTTCTCATTTGACCTCAGTCTTAACTGACTAAAAGAAAATGTAAGCAGAAAACATTTTATCACATTAATGCAACACTTGCAATTTGATTTAACAATATGATAGATGAAAGGATGAAGTTATTATATCACAATGCATTTATCATCTTTTACGAATCCTCGCCTAAACAAAATTAACACTGAACCATTTCCAGCGAGGTTTCTAAAATGACTAGCCTTGCCAAGATAGGTTTTTGGCTCATAAATAACATTTGTAGAAAAAATAAAATCACTAAATGCTATAAAAATGCAGTAGCAGGAACCACTGGAGTGTGGACATTAAGTACACTGCTCAAAATGGTATGCTCAAGTGTGCAAATCATTTGTCTGTATGACAGTACGCAGACTATTGCCACAAGACAAAGATAATTAACTTTTCAGATTATTTTGATACCTGGCAAAAACTACTGCTCAAGAAAACTCAAAGCTACTCACATCCATGTTAAATAATTCTATCATTAGAAAATGCACTGACTTCTTGCTATATTCAGGAATCTCCACTGTTAACATTCCTGAGAGCAGTAACAATCCTACTATCTCTATCTCATACCAGGAAAGAAGAGATACTGTTTTTTTAGTGATCAATACAAAGAAAATTCTAGTATGTTTAATTAAATTTATACATTTTTTTAACCTCTCTTTCATGGTAGAAAATGTATTTTTCTACATCTTCTCTCCCGCAGAATACAGTACAGCACCATGTGTGGAATAAGATATATATATATATTATATATATATATATTTTTTTATTTTTATATTTTTACATTTATATATATATATCTACTCATTGAATATGAGTCAGTTCTATCACTCTTCTTTCAATCTAATAATATAACATAGCTTTTAATGTCTACATAGTTTATCAAGGATTCGGATTTAAGCAATATTATTTAATTTTCTGATCAATGCCTGAATATCTTTAAGATCCTGATTTTGTATTCTATTGGGAGTTTCAAAAATATTATCAATTAGGCATTTGCACAAAGACTTAACAAAAAGTAAATTGAAAAAAATTGAAAAAAATGAAAAAAAAATTGGAAAAAAATAAGTAAATTGAAAGTCATGGGTTAGATCCTTCAAATCCCCTCCAGTTATTTTAAAACAAATAACCCAGCAACTTAGAGGCTTAAAATAGCAATAATTGTATTTATGCATTCTGTTGTTCAGCAATTTGAACTGATCACTCAGGCTGTTGTAATTACTGGGCAGCTAGATGGTGGCTGAATAGTCTTAGAGAGTCTCATTCACATTCTTATTTACACACATGTGGAGTTTCTGCTGCCCGAGTCTCTCTCTCCATCCGTCTTTCATCCTCAAGGAAGCTAGCCCAGGTTTTTTGACATGGAGGCCTCAGAGTAGAAAGAGTCAAGACTGGATGCTCTTAAGGCTAATGGCTATAATCTCTGCAGTATTTTATAAGTTAAATCAAGTCATAAGTCCAGCCCAGATTCATGGAGTAAAGAAACAGATTTCAACTATTGAGGCAGGAAGTATAATGTCACTTTGAAAGGGAGTTTACACAGGAGAGAGGTGTAGCATGTTTTGCAACCTTTCAAAACAAGTAACAAAGCAAATAGAATCTTCAGAGAAAGCAGTTAGAAAAAAGGCAAGCAAAGAAGCAACTGCTATTAAAAAAAAAATCTAAGAATGGGGCAATTATATAGGAAACTGTAGGAATATATAACAGGAATACGTCTCTAGACCAGTGGAAAATCAGTAAATAGAAATGTAAAATGTAAACTGAGACTCCAGGAATGAGTAGGAATTATTAGGTAAAAAAATGAGGGAATGGGCGTGAGAGACTTTTGAGGTAAAGGAATAGCAGGGCAGGCACAAAGGCCTGGAAGCAAAGGAGAGAGTGGAGGAGAGACAAGAATGTTTACTGTGACGAGGGTCACAAAATGTAGGTAGGGAAAATAAGGAGGATGCCAGAATCTCAAGAGCAATGACAATTATGTTAGAGTTTACTTATGAGTATAGTGAGAAGCTACTAACAGATTAGAAAAATCAAAGTGGTATTCAGATCAGCTCTTCAGGAAAACCACTCAGGGTTTAGTATGGAGCAGAGAGTGAAGTTTACGGGTCTAGAGGCAACGTAAGGAGACTCCTTAAGTAACGCAGAGGATATAGGTTTACCTGTGGCCAGCAGCCTGCCATTGAGTAAATATTGGTCTAGTTAAGGAACCAGGTCACTTTTATCACTGGGAATGGGAAAAGCAGTAACACAGTATCAGATTCCTTTATTTAGTCGACAGAAAAGTTAAGTAAAGATCCATGTTAGAGAAATGTGTCAAAGGAGATTGGGCCATTTGAGTAATAACTGACCTCTCGAATTTTGGGGTGCTGGTAATATTAATAAAATCTAGGACTCAGATTATTAACAACATCAGGCTGATGATTTACGTGACTATTTTTCATAAGCTATGCTCATTTGGAGGGTGGGAGACGCTTCACTCATTTGGGGAATTGAGACAAAAGGAGAAGTCCGGGGGTGAATGAAAATGTGCTTTTTATCTAATGACTACTCTTTCATAACTCTTAATATTAGAAAATCTGTAGTCTTAAAAACAAAGGAAAAAATATATATTATTATTCTTTCTTACAAAACAATTATTATAATACTTTGATACAAACAATAGAGATCATTTTGAGTATTAATGACTACCACCGTAGCTACTAATAAACATGTAGAGCTTAAATGGTTCTTAGAGAAACAAATGCTATTTTATACATTTAAAACTTGAAAGAAGTAATTATAAAGGTAATTGAGCTCAGTGAAACAAATCAAAAACCAAAACCCCTGCAACTTATAATCCTCCTTACATTTCTGCTACACACTCTTTAAGATCTAGTTTTCCAGGAAAAGAAAACAATTCCCTACACAACGCCAATTTTCACAAATCTTTGTACCTTGCCCAAGGTACTCCCTCTCCCTGAAACGCCCATAACAATGTGCTTGATGGGGGGGATGCTTAGTCACCCTTCCAATTCTACCTCCAATGGAACTTCCTCTTAGAGTCCTTCTCTGATTTCACCAGGCCCTTAGTAGCTTCCTCAGTGTGCCCATAGCATTTTTATATACAACTGCAGTAACATTTTTCACATCGTTTTATAACTATTTGCTTACTTTTCTTTTTCACTCAATGTGACTTCCTCAAGACTCTTAAATTCTTTCTTGTAATTGTTTTCTAGTAAAAATATCAAAGTGCAAGTCAACCAAGATACACTAAACTATGTGTCCACAGTGCTGATGGTGGCTGTTAGGCTAGTCAGTTCTTTGTTGAGTTAGTATAAATTATTTTGAGGGTAACAAAATGAATACTAGAAGCAAGAGTGTTTAAACAACTTAAACCATTATCTTACCTAGGTGAGGTCTTGTAATACATATTTCATTATAACTGTAACTTTTGTGGATTTGAGAAGAAAGACAGTTTCTTGCTAAAGATAGGCTTTGTGAAAAGTATCAAGAGTAATGATGACCTTTAGGTTAAGTCGGTTTTTCTTTGTTTTTCAATAGGTAGGTATATATTCTGAAAGGAATTGAAGATATGTGGACTGTCTCATTGAATAAACACAGCTCATGTAATTACCTGTAATGTTACTATATACATGCTCTGTATTAGTTTCTTATGGCTGCTGTAACAATTTATCACAACCTAGATGGCTTAGTACAAAAGAAATGTATTCTTTCACAGTTCTGGGGGCTAGAACTTAAATCAGTATCACTGGGATGAAATAAAGGTGTTGGCAAGGTCATGATTTAGAAAAAAAAATTTTTTTAATTATCACATAAGCAATGTTTCCTCCCCATATAATGATACAAAACCAACAAAGGCACAGACCAACAACTTAATGGTTTCAGTAGGAAGAAAGTAATACTGCTTAGAGCAAAATATTTTCTGTATTATTAAAATGACATGTGCTCTCAAACTGGGTAAGATTTACATAAAACAACCTGAGACATTGAACCTGGTATTCTTTACTTCTCACCAGCTTCCAAATCTTAACCTTGATCTCAGATCATGAAAACACATGCTTGGGAAGAAACAGCTAAGCTACAGGGAGATAACCACTTTCTATAGATCCCTGTAGACAGAAATAAGCTTGGCCTGAAAGCAATGTTATAGAGGATTTCAGAATCACGAGAGCAAAATGGTACATTAGGGTTAAGTCTACACTTATGATTCCAGGAACAATAAGAGCCTAAACCTTCCTAAGCAGAAAGTTGTCTACCTTATTTCTCAAGAGCTCCATGGAATTGGACTCCAAAAGCGTCATGAAAACCCTTTTCTAGTATCACTTTCCCTTTCCCTTATATAAAATCCAAATTCCTCTTATTACAAGTATAGGTCAGTTTTTGTTTCTTATTCAGAAGTTATATTCCACCAAAAATAGCTTTGGCTATTTTTCAGAAATATTCTTTAATCTCTCACTCCCTCCTCTGCTAAGCCCCTCCACTGGAAATGATCTCCATTTTTCAGAGACTCTATTTTATTTTTTTAAAAACTCTGACATAATTTTGTATGATTTATATAGATTTTTAACTTCACTTACTCCTTTTAAAATTTGATCTGGGGAAAATATCCACTCAAACATCCCACCTAGATTATTTCTAAAATATAAGGGCTATGTATGTATTGGGGTCCTGAAGAGGCATGTAGGGTAGGATCTGTATACTTGGAGATTACCAAAAAGAGGCAGAAAATTAACTAAAGTACTACCATGTGAGCATAATAATTATCGTAAAGCAAACAAATGTAAAGCAGGGGAAAATATCGACACATTTGATTATTGGCAGTATTTTGTAAAAGGATACAGAAATGGGGGTTGTTATCAGCTTTAAAATGTCAAGAAACTGTGTTTATGAATACATTTGAAAAGAGTCCTTTTCAGGATGCCAAAAATCTCATATAGGATTGCTTTTTAAAATTCTATTAGTATTTCTTCTTGTAGCAGAGAGTCTCTTATTTTAGATAATACACAAAGTATCTGAAGAAATTTGGGGAAAAAATTATAGAAATTTTTTAGACAAAAAAAATCTTTTTCTACTACTTTAAAATAATCAATAGTTTGGCACTACTATAAGCACTATAGAAGAAAAGAAACCTAAACTTAAAAAATTAAGCCAAAAAGTCATAGAATCACATGCTTAATCAGATGCTCCAGGATATTTCTCATTATTATTGTTAAAGTGATCAATTATTGCTGTGCCCAAATTTAGAAGAAAGGCAAACAAGCTGAATATTCTCCTATTCACCTAATTTTTAAATTTTTTTCTTCTTTCTCCAAAACACCTCTAAAACAAAATGTCAACACACAATCAGTATTCAAAGCAAGAGCTTAGCCAATATATAATTTTGGAGGGATAAAAACACTATTGATATCATTTCTCCACATTTTTATTGTCACTGTTGCCTCTTCCTAGTGCTCTCAATTTATCCTCTTTATTCTGGACTGCTATAAAATTTTCCCTAGCTAACTATCTACATTATTTTTCAAAATATCAAATAAATCAATACACAGCAACAAGATTAACTACAAGTTAATGAGATACAAGTGTATATGTGTGTCTGTATGTATGTGTATATATATGTATATATCTATATATATAATATTTATGTAATTTTTAATAGCATCATTGCAAAATCAGAATTGTTTATTGATCAGGAAACTAAGGCTGAGAGATACTAGATTCTTTGTCAAAATCGTGCAGCTGGTATATCCTTGTACTAATTTATTCTGGTTCAATCTGTTAACATGTGAATCAACTCATATCCACTTCAGTCACATCACATATCCTAAAAGAAGCCTTATAAATCATTTCTCCTATGTAAATCTAGTTCTAAAAACACTCTCTACACCATTATATTTTATATCGACTATTATGTTCAAAATAATTTGAACATTAAAGAGAACATTAAAGTATTCTATATTTTAATTTTTTCAAGTTCCATTGATAATAATACCTGACACTTATTAAGGGCTTACAGTACAGCAGCCATTCTTTTACACATTATATGTACCATTTCCCTCAACAGTCACAACTCTAATGAGGTGTCATATTAGTTAGACTTAAGTTCAGTAGTGAGTGACTGAAAGAATGGAAATAACAGGCTTTTACGATGTGGGAATTATTTCTCTTTTAAGTAAATACATGGGTAGGTGATCTAGGAATGGTATGATGTCAAAGACCCAAGCTCCCAGAAGCTGGCATATGATACTCCTCACATTTCATTGGCCATAAAATAGTCACATGGACAAATGCAGCAGCAAAGGGCTGGGAAATACAATCTGCATTATGGAAGGCCATCAGTTAATGATTAAAATTGGGGGGCTCTATCAAGAAGGGAGCAGACAAAGGATATTAAGAAAAACTACAAGCATTCTATAAATAAGTAGCCATAATTATTATCCTTCTTTTCCAAATGAGGAACGTAAGGCATAGAGATGTTAAGCAACATGCCTAAGGTCACACAATAACTTGTCCCCTTCAGTTTTTATTCATCGTGTTGCAAATGCTTGTTACAAGGTCAATTTTATTATAAGTTCTAATTTATCCCTCCATCACCAAACATCTATGTTTTGCCTTGTACCAAAAACCATTCTGTCATTTTCAAAGATAGATATGGTACAAAAAAGATAAAAGATAAAGCAGTGAAAAAGCCAAGGGGAAAGACGAAAAAAAGATGAAGCCAAGAATAATTATTTATCAAAATTAAGGTAGATTCTACACAAAAAATTATCCTCAGAAATGAAAAGGGACAAACTACTGATGCATGCAGTAACATGAATGAATCTTAAAGGCACTCTGTTAAATAAAAGTAGCCAGACACAAAAGGCTCCTTACCATATGCTTCCATTTTTATGACACTTTTGAAAAGGCATGTCATTGACAGAAATCAGATCAGTGGTTGCCTAAGGCTGGGAGTGGAGCAAGGAGACTGACTGCAGAACGGCAAGAAAGAGTTCTATGGGGAGACAAAAGTATCTTTATATTGTAGTAGTTTTTTCATGACTGTAAACATTCATCAAAAATAATTGAAATATATAGCTAAAAAGGATAAATTTTACTATATATAAATGATACTTCAATAATCATGACTTGTACAAATACATAAGCTATATAAGCTATTGGGTAGCCTTAGTTAGCTGAGGATTACAATTTGCCTCTGAGTTTTGTAAACCCAGTGTAGAGATTAAAACATAATCAGTTATAAAATCATCAGTGTCTTTAAAAATAATATTAAGATAAATAATCTGGGCAAGGATGAAATGAGGTGGTAAAACTTTTTTTTTGCTTAAATACAGTTTGTTTTCATATATTACAGGTTGGTAATTTTGCAATTAAAAAAATATTTCATAATACCAGTATACAGATTACAAATTTCAGGTACAGCATTCAAACAGGATTAATTCATTCCTGTGTAGTCTACTCATTAACACTCAGAGTCTAAAATTATATACTTAGATGTACTCAGAATTCTAGAGAGCTTCATCCTTTGTTTGAGCGCACAAGAAAATACATATAAACTAATCTATTCAAGGGCCATTCAAAGTTCTTATTGCCAGCTAGGTCTTGTCAACATGAATTTTGTCAGGTACCACTTTGTAAATTCATTCTAGTTTCTATGTACTTTTTTTGTCAAATCATTTTTTCACAAGCTAATACCTTACTTAGTCTTCCTGTAGAGAACTTATGCTATTTATCATTTCTTCTAGTAACAACTTAGAAAAAAAATCCACATATTAGAATCACATTATTTTGTTCAGGATTCTGGAAAACATTCATTTTAGAAACATTCATTCACCCTGGCTCCCTCATTTACAACCTGGAACCTTGGAAAAGGCACTTTAACCCCTCTGTGCCTCAATGACCTCACAGGAAAGTGGAGCTAATAAGAACAGCTCACTCATAAAGTTCTATGTTGAGAGTTAAATTAGTCAGTATATGTAAAATGCTTAGAGCATGCTTGACACAAAGCAAGCATTATTTTAGTTGCTGCTACTATCACTCTTAAATCCTACATGACCTGAACATTCCTCAAAATACAAAATTTTATTTAGTACCTCTTTTTTTTGTGTGGTACGCGGGCCTCTCACTGTTGTGGCCTCTCCCGTTGCGGAGCACCGGCTCCAGACGCGCAGGCTCAGCGGCCATGGCTCACGGGCCCAGCCGCTCCGCGGCATGTGGGATCTTCCCGGACCGGGGTACGAACCCATATCTCCTGCATCGGCAGGCGGACTCTCAACCACTGCGCCACCAGGGAAGCCCTATTTAGTACCTCTTTGTATAGATTCTGTGTAACCTTTTAATGTCTTATCATCTCCCATTAGAAAAGAATAAAAATGTTAAGCCCATGGTAATAGTGTGACATATTAGTATTAAGCCTGTACTACATGCAACTAAATCCCTTACGGAAAAATACATTAAAAAAATTAGAAAATTAAACCCAACAATCTGAATATAACACATTATGGGAGGCATGTTTACATTATGGTTAAAATGTAAGAAAGCACACACACACACACACACACACACACGGGAACAGAAACAAAACCTGTGCTGTGTTGCCAAACATCCAAGAATTTGAAGTTGAAAGACTGCCACTCTTCCCCCTACCCCATAACCACCATTTGGTCTAGGCTGACCTTATTTCCTTTGGTACATTCCACCTTAGGTGACTTATTTTTACTTTGGATAAAACAAGGGATCTAATTACAAATCTAGTCATTGAAAAAACTGAGTGGGAATCAAATCAGGCTTAAGACATGATAGCAGCCATGTAAATTGAGGATATGAATGGATTCTGACAGAAAAGAACCATGAGATTATTCCCTGTAACAGAATTGCATCCCTCTCCCTTAAAGGACATTAAAAACTTGGTTTGAACAATTATTTCCATAGGAAGCATTACTTTCTCCATAATTTCATCCTAGTTTTCCTCTAGACAAGTTCATTTTCCACTTCTTAAAGGGGCACTTATCTCTGTAAGAAAAAGAGATATATTATGGCTTTGTTGTTACACTGAATATATCAGCCCCTTGAAAGGGTTAATCATCTCTCTGTATGACACAATTAGACACAGACAAATACAGGGATCTAAGAATTCATTTCACCAGTAGATAGTCTTTGCTTTGGGAGAAGCTTCAGAAGGAGTAGAGTTCCAAATGTTTGTGGGGTAGACCAAGTAGTAAGCTGAGCCATGGAGAATAACTTCATCAGAGTCCTAATGGGCCATGGTAGGAATGGGTTTGTAAAGAAGGCATAGAGAAGAAAGTGGATAGAGAAGCAATAGAGAGGAGAGAAGCACACAGATAAGCAAAGGTTAAAAAAAAAAAAAGATGCAGAGAAGCTCTAAGACGTCTCAGAGTATCAATAAAATAGGACTTAAGGGCTTCCCTGGTGGTGCAGTGGTTGAGAGTCCGCCTACCAATGCAGGGGACACGGGTTTGTGCCCCGGCATGGAGGATCCCACATGCCGTGGAGTGGCTGGGCCCATAAGCCATGGCCGCTGGGCCTGCGCACCCAGACTTAACATTTCTATGAAATATAAGCCATGCTTCACAACCTCAAAAAACGTTGAAGATTGGAATTTTTTTTTATTCCCCACCTATAGATAATTAATCTTTTGAAATTATTTGTAACCTCTATCCATACTTAAAAAAATTAGTCTATTAAATAGAAGAAATGATCTTACTTTTAAGGAATACCTTATGCTAAAATTATCACTTACCCTCATATTGTCTTGATATATATCTTAAAAATTAAAATATTTAAAAGAATTAACTTTATGTAAATAAAACCAATAAAATGAACTAATGAAAGTAAGAAAGAATCTTCCACGGTTGTATTACTGTATAGCTGAAGAAAAGAATAGGTATAGTATGACAATTTTGAGCATGGTAATGCTGATTGAGCAGATTACATGCTGTGAACAAAAGGAATAAGTGGTCAGGCATGAATGATAGTGCCTGAAAGGAAGACAGAGTTAAACAGACCCTTACAACCCATGGCCAAGTATGATCGGCTCTAACAAATGGAGTACAGTAATAGCAGCTGAAAGTTGTAATGACTGCCTGAAGAGGTGGGTCAAAAAAATTCCAGGACATTTGATGCCTAAAGGCATTAACATTATGGGCATAACTGGAGAAAACGACAAGCAGGATCCATTACAGGACTGTTAGAGGCAAGGACAAAGGAAACACTGAAAAGATAAAATGAAATTTCATTTTTAGTGATGGTGCTTAATCAAAACTTTGGAACAGGTAAACAACTGGAGAGGCCTACTTAACAATACATCTATTCTCCAGTAGATTAATATACCTCTTTAGTTCTCAAAAGTAGAAAAATGGATGTTGAGATAGCAAAAGTAAATTACATGAATTCATTATGTCCAATGACAACTTCTTCTAACCTATGACAATATGTCTCTTTCCATAATTGGCTTGGATGTTATAATTGTAAATGCAACATGCAATGTGAGATTTATGTTCAATTGATTATTGTATATAAGTTGGAAATAAAAAGATGAATGCTACAGAAGCTTAAGGGTCACTATTCTTCACGTGTCACTCTGAAATTTGATGGGTTCAAATTTAGCTAAATAAAGTTCACAGAGTCAAGAGAAGACAATCCGTTATGTTGAAAAAAAGATACCTAGGCAGACTTCCTTTTTTCCATTATTTTCAACTTCTTTTCCTTTTCCTTTAGCCTTTCAAATCTTCCATTTTATAGCAGAGGTCAGGTTCTGGAACTTCTTAAGGGCAGATGCACTGCTCACTGTATGCTATATTTGAACTGGTTCTTATTTATCCTATATTAAATACATATATCCACGTATATTTGTTAAAATGAACATACAGTCTCAGGCACCCTATTTCCTACCATAATGTATTTAGTATATAATTAGTTGCTTCTTACATAAAATATATTTATCACCTATAAGTCAGATTTTTAATATGCTCACCCCTCACAATCAATCTATACATAATGATAGCAAAACCTTATAAACAATCAACATTGAGAGATGAATGTTTAAAGAAGGTCTGACATTACTCATGATCCTACCCACCTCTGTTCTCTGTTCTGTCAGGAAAGTTTTAGACACCAATCATTATTATTTTATCTTTTAGTCACAGACAGGATGCAGGGGATAGAAATAGTGAGAGCCTCTAAGTATCAGGCAATAGGTAGCATCTCTTCACAGGTCATCTCATTTGATTCTCACAACCACCTTAGAAGATAAATATGGTATTCTCCTGCCTGTTCAGATGTGGATAATACACTATTTAATACTTAATCATGGAGAGTAAATAGATTTCCTTCATTGTGGAAGCCAGTAAGAAGCAATACTGAAATTCATTTTCTGGGCAGCACATTTTCTGACAGATTTTGACCGAAAGATAAGCACCCAGATGAGAGAAACCAAGACAGTGAAGATAGTAGATGTTCTTCCAAATAAAGGAAGAATGTTTAGACTTGGAAAGAGAAGATGCATGGGGAAAATAATAATGTCTTCAAATTTCTACAGTGTTTTTATATGCAAAGGAATTTCGTGAAATATATGCCTCTTCCAAGGACAAGACCACAGCCTCCAAATGTAGAGTTCACACAAAGAGCTTTGGTTTACTATAAAAAGAATGTTCTAGTAATCTAGCCACATAAACTTCAACTTCCTTAGAAAGTAGGAGCCTCCTTACCACCAGAAGTTCCAAACAGATGCTGCTGACTATATATGAATCATGTTTTTAAACAGATTCCAGCTTTTGGTGGGAGGTAAATCTAGGTAACCTCAAAGGTCCCCTTTCCACTTCCAGTGCTGACTTTAGAAATGATGCTAAATAGCAATTTTAAAAAGAAGAGACAATTTAGTATCTTTTTATTTAGCTCCTAAGATGTTATATTTCTTTTTACAACACGTACACTTTTTCAATTTATCCTTTGATTACATGATTCAAATTGTTATTTAGGGAGTTAAAGTGGCTACACTGAGGGGTGCTTCAAATCCTATAGCACCTGGCTGTCTACTTATAAGAATTAATATGGATATATGTGCACTCCAGTGAAGAGTTACTATGTGTTAATTATATGTTAATATATGACACATTTTAATCTTCCACAGGCAATCTAACCTAAAACCTAAAAGAGAGAGAAACAACCTTGTGAAATGAAATCTGTACATTTATCTCTCTATATATTTCATATTTTGGATGGTGACTTATAATTTGCTTAATATACCAGGGTAGAAGGGTACTGTTTATTCAGATCCAAATGAGTTCCTGAGAAATCTAGTTCCTATTTATAATCTTCCATTTTTCTATATGTGGATTGTGAGCTTTGGAAAGAAGAGTCTGTGTACTGTTAGTTTTTGACTAATAGCTTGGTAGGCAGCACAAAAGGAAGTACTCAATAAATCACTCATGAATAAATTGAAAGCTGCTTAAAAGTAATTAGCTTTCCTGGAATTCACAAAGAAATGAACCCAACATCAGCTAATGCCACTTTTATAGGTATTTCATGCTATGGCTGTCAACTCTGGCTATATACCAGGACACTTGGTAAAGGTTTTGGTAAAGTATCAGTGATGAAAAGGCCACAACTACATTCTGAAATAGAAATTCCAACGTAGAGGTTAAGGCATCCATATTTTTAAATACTTTATCAATGATTCTTATACTTTTGCAATTTGAGAACCACTTTTATTGATAACCATTTGTTCCTAGACAAGGAGCTAGACACTCCTTATGAATATGATTCTATCATTTATTCTATTATGTTAAAAATACATATCTCTAATTGGGGACAGATTCTGCCTCTTGGGATCAACAATTACCTTTAGTGTATGTACATACATAAAATGGGAAAAAAAGTGCTTCAGTGTATGTCTATGACATTACAGAACCGTTCCATATTATAAATGTCTCTGCCTAGTCTGGTAATAACATATAATTAAAATAGACATTTTCACCTTAAGTTATTGGATCACACTGCTATTTTTCTAACTCATAAATTATAAAGAGAACAGAAAACAAATTTACGGGGGTGAAGTTGAAGTGAATCCCATCATTTCTATCCCTGCCTACGTTGTGAATTTGGTGGCAAAATTTGTGAAACCAAATGCATACCCTTCCTTCCCCAACCCCCAATAAAATAGTGAAGAAACAAAAATATTTTCTAGGTTAGGGGAAGCATATTTACAATTTGCCAGCTTGTGCCATTGCTGCTGAATCTCTTCCCATGTCTTGATTTTGCAAGATTTGATCTCTATGACATTGGAATATTCTTCCTTGCTTTTCTGAATCCGCCCTTCTTTTCCAGTATATACAACAGCTATGTAGTGATTTCTCCTTCTATGTGGAATATCTGTTTGGGTTTACTGCTTGTCCCACTGCATATGTTCTACAGAACCAACCTAGTCCTGGTCAACTCAGTCTCAGAATATCCCAACCTGCCCATGACACTTTAAAATACTAGAAAAAGGATTTTGGAAGACTTCCGGGGAAGATGGTGGAAGAGTAAGACGCGGAGATCACCTTCCTCCCCACAGATACACCAGAAATACAGCTACACGTGGAACAACTCCTACAGAACACCTACTGAACGCTGGCAGAAGACCTCAGACCTCCCAAAAGGCAAGAAACTCCCCACGTACCTGGGTAGGGCAAAGCGGAGAGATTCCCACACAGAGGATCGGTGCCGACTGGCACTCACCAGCCGGAGAGGCTTGTCTGCTTGACCGCCGGGGTGGGCGGGGCTGGGAATTGAGGCTCGAGCTTCGGTCGGAGCGCAGGGAAAGGCCTGGGGTTGGCGGCGTGAACACAGCTTGCAGGGGGTTAGTGTGCCACGGCTGGCCGGGAGGGAGTCCGGGGAAAAGTCTGGACCTGCCGAAGAAGCAAGAGACTTTTTCTTCCCTCTTTGTTTCCTGGTGCAAGAGGAGAGGGGATTAAGAGCGCTGCTTAAAGGAGCTCCAGAGACGGGTGTGAGCCGCGGCTAAAAGCGCGGATGCCAGAGACAGGCGTGGGACGCTGGGGCTGCTGCTGCCGCCGCCGCCAAGAGGCCTGTGTGCGAGCGCAGGTCACTGTCCACGCCCCCCTTCCGGGGCGCCTGTGCAGCCCGCCACTGCCGGGGTCCGGGGATCCCCGGACGGCTTCCCCGGGAGAACGCACGGCGCGCCTCAGGCTGGTGCAACGTCACGCCGGCCTCTGACGCCGCAGGCTCGCCCCGCCTCCGTGCCCCTCCCTCCCCCCCCCCGGCCTGAGTGAGCCAGAGTCCCCTAAGCGGCTGCTCCTTTAACTCCGTCTTGTCTGAGTGAAGAACAGACGCCCTCCTGCGACCTACGCGCAGAGGCGGGGCCAAATCCAAAGCTGAGACCCGGGAGCTGTGAGAACAAAGAAGAGAAAGGGAAAGCTCTCCCAGCAGCTTCAGAAGCAGTGAATTAAAGCTCCACAATCAACTTGATGTACCCTGCATCTGTGGAATACATGAATAGACAACACATCATCCCAAATTGAGGAGCCAGGAGTCAGTGCTGTGCCTCTGAGGTAGGAGAGCCAACTTCAGGACACTGGTCCACAAGAGAACTCCCAGCTCCACATAATATCAAACGGCGAAAATCTTCCAAAGATCTCCATCTAAACACCAGCACCCAGCTTCACTCAACGACCAGCAAGCTACAGTGCTGGACACCCTATGCCAAACAACTAGCAAGACAGGAACACAACGCCACCCATTAGCAGAGAGGCTGCCTAAAATCATAAAAAGTCCGCAGACACCCCAAAACACACCACCAGACGTGGACCTGCCCACCAGAAAGACAAGATCCAGCCTCACCCACCAGAACACAGGCACTAGTCCCCTCCACCAGGAAGCCTACACAACCCACTGAACCAACCTTAGCCACTGGGGACAGACACCAAAAACAACGGGAACTACGAACCTGCAGCCTGCAAAAAGGAGACCCCAAACACAGTAACATAAGCAAAATGAGAAGACAGAAAAACACAGAGCAGGAAAAGGAGCAAGATAAAAACCCACCAGACCTAACAAATGAAGAGGAAATGGGCAGTCTACCTGAAAAATAATTCAGAATAATGATAGTAAAGATGATCCAAAATCTTGCAAATAGACAAAATGCAAGAAACAGTTAACGAGGACACAGAAGAACTAAAGATGAATCAAGCAACGATTAAAAACACAGTAAATGAAATGAAAAATACTCTAGATGGGATCAATAGCAGAATAACTGAGGCAGAAGAACGGACAACTGACGTGGAAGATAAAATAGTGGAAATAACTACTGCAGAGCAGAAGAAAGAAAAAAGAATGAAAAGAACTGAGGACAGTCTCAGAGACCTCTGGGAAAACATTAAACGCACCAACATTCAAATTATAGGGGTTCCAGAAGAGGAAGAGAAAAAGAAAGGGACTGAGAAAATATTTGAAGAGATTATAGTTGAAAACTTCCCTAATATGGGAAAGGAAATAGTTAATCAACTCCAGGAGGCACAGAGAGTCCCATACAGAATAAATCCAAGGAGAAATATGCCAAGACAAATATTAATCAAACTGTTAAAAATTAAATACAAAGAAAACATATTAAAAGCAGCAAGGGAAAAACAACAAATAACACACAAGGGAATCCCCATCAGGTTAACAGCTGATCTTTCAGCAGAAACTCTGCAAGCCAGAAGGGACTGGCAGGACATATTTAAAGTGATGAAGGAGACAAACCTGCAACCAAGATTACTCTACCCAGCAAGGATCTCATTCAGATTTGATGGAGAAATTAAAACCTTTACAGACAAGCAAAAGCTGAGAGAGTTCAGCACCACCAAACCAGCTTTACAACAAATGCTAAAGGAACTTCTCTAGGCAAGAAACACAACAGAAGGAAAAGACCTACAATAACGAACCCAAAACAATTAAGAAAATGGGCATAGGAACATACATATCGATAATACCTTAAATGTAAATGGACTAAATGCTCCCACCAAAAGACACAGATTGGCTGAATGGATACAAAAACAAGACCCATATATATGCTGTCTACAAGAGACCCACTTCAGACCTAGAGACACATACAGACTGAAAGTAAGGGGAAGGAAAAAGATATTCCATGCAAATGGACACCAAAAGAAAGCTGGAGTAGCAATTCTCATATCAGACAAAATAGACTTTAAAATTAAGACTACTAGAAGAGACAAAGAAGGACACTACATAATGATCAAGGGATCGATCCAAGAAGAAGATATAACAATTGTAAATATTTATGCACCCAACATAGGAGCACCTCAATACATAAGGCAAATACTAACAGCCATCAAAGGGGAAATCGACAGTAACACATTCATAGTAGGGGACTTTATAACACCCCACTTTCACCAATGGACAGATCATCCAAAATGAAAATAGATAAGGAAACACAAGCTTTAAATGATACATTAAACAAGATGGACTTAATTGATATTTAGAGGACATTCCATCCAAAAACAACAGAATACACATTTTTCTCAAGGGCTCATGGAACATTCTCCAGGATAGATCATAGCTTGGGTCACAAATCAAGCCTTGGTAAATTTAAGAAAATTGAAATTGTATCATGTATCTTTTCCGAACACAATGCTGTGAGACTAGATATCAATAACAGGAAAAGATCTGTAAAAAAAACAAACACATGGAGGCTAAACAATGCACTACTCAATAACAAGGTGATCACTGAAGAAATCAAAGAGGAAATTAAAAAATACCTAGAAACAAATGACAATGGAGACACAACGACCCAAAACCTATGGGATGCAGCAAAAGCAGTTCTAAGAGGGAAGTTTAAAGCAATACAATCCCACCTTAAGAAACAGGAAACATCTCGAATAAACAACCTAACCTTGCACCTAAAGCAATTAGAGAAAGAAGAACAAAAACACCCCAAAGTTAGAAATCATAAAATCAGATCAGAAATAAATGAAAAATAAATGAAGGAAATGATAGCAAAGATCAATAAAACTAAAAGCTGGTTCTTTGAGAAGATAAACAAAATTGATAAACCATTACCAAGACTCATCAAGAAAAAAAGGGAGAAGACTCAAATCAATAGAATTAGAAATGAAAAAGGAGAAGTAACAACTGACACTGCAGAAATACAAAAGATCATGAGAGATTACTACAAGCAACTCTATGCCAATAAAATGGACAACCTGGAAGAAATGGACAAATTCTTAGAAATGCACAACCTGCCAAGACTGAATCAGGAAGAAATAGAAAATATGAACAGACCAATCACAAGCACTGAAATTGAAACTGTGATAAAAAATCTTCCCACAAACAAAAGCCCAGGAACAGATGGCTTCACAGGTGAATTCTATAAAACATTTAGAGAAGAGCTAACACCTATCCTTCTCAAACTCTTCCAAAATATAGCAGAGGGAGGAACGCTCCCAAACTCATTCTACGAGGCCACCATCACCTAGATACCAAAACCAGACAAGGATGTCACAAAGAAAGAAAACTACAGGCCAATATCACTGATGAACATACATGCAAAAATCCTCAACAAATTACTAGCAAACAGAATCCAACAGCACATTAAAAGGATGATACACCATGATCAAGTGGGGTTTATTCCAGGAATGCAAGGATTCTTCAATATACGCAAATCAATCAACGTGATACACCATATTAACAAACTGAAGGAGAAAAACCATATGATCATCTCAATCGATGCAGAGAAAGCTTTCGACAAAATTCAACACCCATTTATGATAAAAACCCTGCAGAAAGTAGGCATAGAGGGAACTTTCCTCATCATAATAAAGGCCATATATGACAAACCCACAGCCAACATTGTCCTCAATGGTGAAAAACTGAAACCATTTCCACTAAGATCAGGAACAAGACAAGGCTGCCCACTCTCACCACTCTTATTCAACATAGTTTTGGAAGTTTTAGCCACAGCAATCAGAGAAGAAAAGGAAATAAAAGGAAGCCAAATCAGAAAAGAAGAAGTAAAGCTGTCACTGTTTGCAGATGACATGATACTATACATAGAGAATCCTAAAGATGCTACCAGAAAACTACTAGAGCTAATCAATAAATTTGTTAAAGTAGCAGGATACAAAATTAATGCACAGAAATCTCTGGCATTCCTATATACTAGTGATGAAAAATCTGAAAGTGAAATCAAGAAAACACTCCCATTTACCATGCAACAAAAAGAATAAAATATCTAGGAATAAACCTACCTAAGGAGACAAAAGACCTGTATGCAGAAAATTATAAGACACTGATGAAAGAAATTAAAGATGATACAAATAGATGGAGAGATGTACCATGTTCTTGGATTGGAAGAATCAACATTGTGAAAATGACTCTACTACCCAAAGCAATCTACAGATTCAATGCAATCACTATCAAACTACCACTGGCATTTTTCACAGAACTAGAACAAAAAATTTCACAATTTGTATGGAAACACAAAAGACCCCGAATAGCCAAAGCAATCTTGAGAACGAACAATGGAGCTGGAGGAATCAGGCTCCCTGACTTCAGACTATTCTACAAAGCTACAGTAATCAAGACAGTATGGTACTGGCACAAAAACAGAAAGATAGATCAATGGAACAGGATAGAAAGCCCAGAGATAAACCCACGCACATATGGTCACCTTATCTTTGATAAAGGAGGCAGGAATGTACAGTGGAGAAAGGACAGTCTCTTCAGTAAGTGGTGCTGGGAAAACTGGACAGGGACATGTAAAAGTATGAGATTAGATCACTCCCTAACACCATACACAAAAATAAGCTCAAAATGGATTAAAGACCTAAATGTAAGGCCAGACACTATCAAACTCTTAGAGGAAAACACAGGCAGAACACTCTAGGACATAAATCACAGCAAGATCCTTTTTGACCCACCTCCTAGAGAAATGGAAATAAAGACAAAAATAAACACATGGGACCTAATGAAACTTAAAAGCTTTTGCACAGCAAAGGAAACCATAAACAAGACCAAAAGACAACCCTTAGAATGGGAGAAAATATTTGCAAATGAAGCAACTGACAAAGGATTAATCTCTAAAATTTATAAGCAGCTCATGCAGCTCAATAACAAACAAACAAACAACCCAATCCAGAAATGGGCAGAAGACCTAAAGAGACATTTCTCCACAGAAGATATACAGACTGCCAACAAACACATGAAAGGATGCTCAACATCTTTACTCATTAGAGAAATGCAAATCAAAACTACAATGAGATATCATCTCACACCAGTCAGAATGGCCATCATCAAAAAATCTACAAACATGGGGCTTCCCTGGTGGCGCAGTGGTTGAGAGTCCGCCTGCCGATGCAGGGGACACGGGTTCGTGCCCCGGTCTGGGAAGATCCCACATGCCGCAGAGCGGCTAGGCCCGTGAGCCATGGCTGCTGAGCCTGCGCGTCCGGAGCCTGTGCTCTGCAAGGGGAGAGGCCACAACAGTGAGAGGCCCGCCTACCGCAAAAAAAAAAAAAAAAAAAAAAAATCTACAAACAATAAATGCTGGAGAGGGTGTGGAAAAAAGGGAACACTCTTGCACTGCTGGTGGGAATGTGAATTGGTACAGCCACTATGGAGAACAGTATGGAGGTTCCTTAAAACCTAAAAATAGAACTACCATATGACCCAGCAATCCCACTACTGGGCATATACCCTGAGAAAACCATAATTCAAAAAGAGTCATGTACCAAAATGTTCATAGCAGCCCTATTTACAATAGCCTGGAGATGGAAACAACCTAAGTGTCCATCATCGGATGAATGGATAAAGAAGATGTGCCACATATATACAATGAAATATTACTCAGCCATAAAAAGAAATGAAATTGAGCTATTTTTAATGAGGTGGATGGACCTAGAGTCTGTCATACAGAGTGAAGTAAGTCAGAAAGAGAAAGACAAATACTGTATGCTGACACATATATATGGAATTTAAGAAAAAAAAAATGTCCTGAAGAACACAAGGTAAGACAGGAATAAAGACACAGACCTACTAGAGAATGGACTTGAGGATATGGGGAGGGGGAAGGGTAAGCTATGACAAAGCGAAAGAGAGGCATGGACACATATACACTACCAAACGTAAGGTAGATAGCTAGTGGGAAGCAGCCGCATAGCACAGGGAGATCAACTCGGTGCTTTGTGACCGCCTGGAGGGGTGGGATAGGGAGGGTGGGAGGGAGACGCAAGAGGGAGGGGATATGGGAACATATGTATATGTATAACTGATTCATTTTGTTATAAAGCAGAAACTAACACACCATTGTTAAGCAATTATATTCCAATAAAGTTGTAAAAAAAATACTAGTAAAAAAGCCAGATATTACAAACTGAGTTTTATCATTTCCATTCAAGAAAGGATCTCATTCCCTGCTGTTTCTAGGGCCTCAACTGGAGTATGTCATCTAGCTAGCTAACATTAAGTATTTGTTTAATAAGCAGATAAATCGAGATGATAGTTTTGGTACAATAAATACAGAGAATATATCATTTCTTCTGATTCATAAGTTTAGACTCATTTTTTTTCCCCAACCAAGTAATCTTGTACATGACTATGACAAAGGCAAGATAGATGATATCCTAAAAGAGATGACTGTTCAAGACTGTCTTACTGGAGGAAGAATTGGCTGCAAAAATTTCTGCAACCTAAGAAAGAACAAAGTGTATATTCAGCAAAATTAACATTTAATACATTTTATCAGAAAATGTATCATCAAATTATAAGCAAGTCTATAGATATCAAATAAACTATTTTCTCTCCCCAAAGTAGTGAATGCATACAATTACTTGACAAACCCATGACCTGTCTTCAAAATAATTTGTTACTAAAGCTGGAATTTGTGAAATACCAGCCCTAATATAGTTCCGTTACTGGATGATGTTTTTAAAAAGGGACAGTTGGGTATAAATAATTATTTTGAATGACACAATTCTGTTTCTTCTAAAAAGCTCTGCCAAGCTTTGCATTATTGTCAAGAAGGTTTGTACTTGTTTAACAGAGCCCATGACCCACATGCTATATTTATTTATTCATGTTTTATGGTACTTATTTATACACCTTCTGTAACTGTAACTACAAGTTTTATCAAGTTTATAGCATTTTTTAATATTAAATGTTGCTCCTCTATGGCCTAGGAATTATCTTTAAAGTTTTTTGTTTTTTCAAAAAAGTTATTTTCTAAAATTGCAAAATGTAAGAACTTTAAGTAGTATAAGTGAACACTGAGAATTATAAAGTTCAGATAGTTTACTATTGTGAAACATTACTTTCTGTGGTCACATTTTGGCTTCATTTCTAAAAGTGAAACAAAACTCATGTTTCAGCACAAATTATGATTATATATAATCATGGGTGTTTATTTTGAAACTACATATTTAGAATTTTTAAAACAAGCTGTTTTATACTACTCTGAAGTAACATGTATTTACTTAATTTATAAAAAAGAGGTTAATTGCATTATTAACCTTTTAATAAGGTTAAAAGGGAGGGCATCACAGGGCATACAAAGCTTTAACTGTGGCTTAAAGAGAAAGTAAATGTTTGTAAGCAGACAGGAGAGAGCAGCACACATGGGAGGAGAAATAGCATATGTGAAGTCAAAGAGGAATGAAATACCACAGCATATTTGGGAAACTGGAAGGGGTTTGTTTTTTTCTGAGGTTCAAGTTTCACGGAAGCCAAGTAATAAGAAAGTGCCCAGGAGATATTAGTAAATGCCAGACATAAAATGTTGGTCTCATATCACATGTCAAGAAATCTGCCTTTTTTATCCTGAAGTCACTGGGTAGTCATCTGTAATTCTCAAGCAATCCACCTCACAGTAGACTTACCTTTTAGAAAACTACACTATTGGTAACACATACAGCAGATTAGAGGGAAGTAGGACCAGAACTATGTTTGAAGTTACAGAAATAATCCTCATGAGAATGAACAGAATAGTAAGAAAATAATGAAGACAACATGTTTTTGAAGTTAAAAATTAATAGAATTTGGAAAACCACTGGATGTATCAGGTAAGGAAGTGAAGCAATAGGAATGGCTCTAAATTTTCTTGTTCAGGGCCATGGAGAATTATAAACCAATTAACCAGGGCAGAGACAAAAGTAAATTTTATAAGGCAAAAATAATGATCCAAGTTTTAGGTACACAGGTTTAAGTATAGTGTGTAATATCCAGAGAGTATTATCTACTAGGTAGTTTGGTATGTTCAGATCCTGGTCACAGTAGAGAGTTATAGTTGGATACACAGACTTTGACATCATTAGTTGATATATAGATGTTGAGTGAGATAATGGAGATAGAAAATGTAGTCAGATTGAGGGAAATACAGACTAGAAACTCAGGAAACTCCCACAAGTACAGACTGGAACATGTCATTACATTTTAAGAATGTAAAGTTTTATCAGACTTTCATATTACTCAGCTATAAGCAATATCATAAAGGTTCATTTTGTAACTAAATAGTAGTGGTGCTCTAATAAAAGTATTAGCTCAATTAAAACACTACTGGCTACTGTATGTTTGCACTAGTTTTAAAATACCATTTTACAAATTCAGTTTTTGATGAAGAACAACTCTCTTATCATTTATATCTTTTTTTGCTCTGTAATAACAATAATTTATACTTAATTTAATGACTGACAATCACTTGAATCCACTGTAGAAGAGTGGGTACAAATTTTAAAATATTCCAAAGATAGGAAACATTAACAAAAAGGGATATGTAATTTCTAGTATGGAGGCAAAAAAACTCATTTAAAAAATAATAATTTACCTACGTTGCTATAATCAACACTACATCAATCTCCACACATTTGGAATTGTTTCCTTGGAGAAACTTTGTATTATTAACATTTTCCCTATTGGACCTGCACATACACAATATAAATAAAGAATCAGAAGTTGTCAATCATTAACTTAAATATAGCTCTAGGCTGTCAAGTCTCTGGTTCCCAGGAGTAGCAACCACAAAACCTATTTAATGGGGATTTTTGCTATTAAAGTCTTCTCTGGGAAACAACTGTGTTATCTTATAATTTACCACAGATATATATTGCATCTGTTAGTGTAATAAAAAAAAAACTAAACCACTTACTTGAACAGGAGCAGAAACTGTGAACAGCTAAAATGCAACCCATATAACTTATTTTATCTATAAGGTATTTCATCTTTTAATTTCAAGAACTGCAAATCTCTTTAGCATTGTCTGTTTCCCCATATTGGTTTAACAAACATGCCTTGAATTTTTGTCAGTGTAAGCTGTTTGGGGAGGAATAGGAAAGAGAAAATATTCCTTTATTACCAGAAATAAGTAGAAAATCAAGAATACATAATTAAGCTACTATCTTGAGTAAATATAAAAATGAAACAGATGTTTATTAATTAGTGTGGGCAGGTGATGACTAGGCTCCATGGCACATCGCACCAGTTGCAAAGAATGTAGACAATTTTATCTTACCAGACCATTTATTTACTATG
The DNA here is from genome assembly GCF_964165515.1 of Mesoplodon bidens. Lineage (NCBI taxonomy): Eukaryota > Metazoa > Chordata > Mammalia > Artiodactyla > Ziphiidae > Mesoplodon > Mesoplodon bidens. The sequence continues at coordinate 68,193,979 of NC_138162.1, read as the reverse complement.
CAACAGACACCTCATGCACTAGAAGTCAAAACAAAACAATATGAAGAGCTAAGATTTCACCTTTCCAAACTTTGAACATTACTTGTTCTTACCTACTTGTCTAAGGGATAATCTGACTTTCATGTTCAAAAGTTTTAAGGATGCTCCCATTCATTGTATTTTCTTCCACTAGAAACTGTATGACTAAAACATTATTTATGACATTCTGTTGTATACAATATGCCAAGAAGAGAGGCAGCACTGCTTTAAGCATGGAGTCTACTTTTCAAAGGTTCCAGAATAATAGGCAGTATTTAGAAAAAAAGTAAAAGATCTAGACAGAGGAAACTATGAAAATACAGATCCACTTATCAGCTGTTTATATTCAATTTATATAAAATTAAATTTTTGAAAATAAAATTTAAAAGGCTTCTTGTGAGACACTGTGATGACCAATCCATTCCATTTTCAATTTCCACTTCTGCTCAGATTAGTGGCAATCAAATTTCATTTCAGCAATTTGATAATGGGCCATTAAGGTAGTTTAATCAATTGAATCTTTTTTTTCCCTTGTGCCCCTGCACTCTCACATAGAAATGAATTCAGTAATATTGACGGTTGACCCTTAGCTTTTTTTTAGTTAAGTTGTGATAAGTTTTGTATTTTTTGTACTATGTGATTTTATTTGGATTTAATTTTGCAGTAGTACACAGAGTACTTGATCTGATATCTTTCAATTATTTTACTTACTTAAAAGAAAATAATAAAACAAAATAAATGTCCTTCAAAAGCAACTGACAACAACAAAAAATGCAGAAATGCAATTAGGAACTAAATGAAAAAGAATGTTTTCTACCTAAGTGATAAAAATATCAATGAAATATGATCTGTACGTTTGTTACTTCCAAATTAAAGAATATTAAAGATCAGAAATTCTGAGGTAAATCTGGCACTTTTGGTTTCTTTAGGACAAATAAGTACAATTTCTCTGGAAAGCAATGCAACCATCAGTATCAAGAATCAACATACCATTCAAATCCTTAGTCAGTAAATGTGTACCAAAAGAAAAAAATCACAAAACATGAAAAAGTATGCAAAACCTAGAGTAGAGAATAAGGAACAGTATCAGTGTCTAAAAATTTAAATAAATTTCAAATAAATTACCAGTTCAGATGATTTTTACATCAACCATTAAAAATATAATTGTGGACACTATGGAATATCCTTTACAACTTACATTATTGGGGATTTATTAATTGCCATTTAAGAAAGTAATACCCATTGGTAGAGCCATTGGTAAAGCCCATCTATATAGGTTGCTTCCCAAAGGTATACAGAAGAGGGAAAAAAAATAGTTGAAGAGCTCAGATAAAAGTGAGAAGAGACAGAAAGACAATATACAAATAGGGGTGATGCATTTTAGTAGGAATCCAGAATATCTGGAAACAAACTACCGATTATCCATAAATTAACAATTAAGGTAGCATTTTATAGACCCTCTATCAACCAGCTAGAAGATGAAATCAATACTGTCCAGTTCTTGGAGAATGTGAAAAAAATGCCAAGGAGGGCTTAGTGTATTTTTTTCATTCATTTTCAAGATCTAAGGAGTATCAGTGGAGCTACTCATGTAACAATAAGGTGATATTTAGAGACTCTGAATCTTAACAGGTAATCTAAAGTTTTATATATATATATATACATATATATAAATATATATGTATATACATATATATATGAACTGCTGAACTGTTGTTGTGATACATTTTTCCATATATACAAGTTCAGAGCTAATGCTAAGCAAAGCAGATGATTCCATAAAACTGATCTCTATGTCCACAGCAAACAGAAAAATGACAAGAAGTGTACACATGGCAAAATTTAATGATATAATTTATTTGAAAGATGCAGAAGACAATTTTGTAGTTACTATATGAATACAATTATCTTTATACTTAATATACCTAAGGAAAATGCTAGAACAGTAAAAGTGAAAACAGGAAACAGCTCATGCCTTAGGGTAATTTCTTTATTTCCTTTATTTTTATTATACTGCTGTCTGTGGAAGAAATAGAAGTTCATAGTAACAGAAATAACAGCCTTTGATTAAGTGCCTGAAGAGTGCTTTGAAGGCAAAAACCTAAACTTCCCAAACAAAGAAAAATAATGCATCTTCAAGGGCAAATGCATCTGAGGACAAATCTATAATGATGAAAAATTTCATGCATGACTTAGACTAAACCCGTCTTTCAAAGATGGTTTTCTAAATTCAAAACATGCAGTCGGTCATGTAGAGCTGAACTGGGCCTGAATTTCTTGAGCAGAGGATCCTGGACCAAGCAGTGAGGCATCACATAGACAAATGTCAAAAGTGTCAATAAATAAGCTGAAAGGAAAAACTCCATCAGATCTTCGGTTACTCTCTCTCTACTGATAGAGATGATGCAGAACATACCAGACCAACTCATTAAAGATGCAGCAGGCCACCTTTGGTATCTTAGGATACCAAAGTACTTAGGATACTGGTACTTTTGCATCTTAGGATAAAATTTAAGGAGTAGATGTTGCTAAGCAAGGCTAAATACAATTTAAAGGACAGTAACCAGTGGCATGAACTTTTTATTCAACATAGTAGCCAGTGTGCAATCTGTACCTGGTACTATTCACTCAGTGATAACTTCAAAGGTTTTGACAGCCCTGATACTCGTTTAACATGGTCATAGCGATTGATCAAGTAGCCTTTGTAGATGAATATAACAGTAACTTGTCTGCATAGGCAAATGGAACAGTAGGCTGGGGAAAGAGACCATGAAAGAATAGAACACATGGAAATCGATATCAAGGTATCTCAATTTATCAGTTGGTAACAGCTGAGCATAAATGTATGGCCAAAGGTCTAATGTGAGAAGTAAATGATGAAAAAAATGGCCATTAGACCAAAAAAAGCAAAATATATACATTCCATATGAGCAAGCTAGCATTAAGACAGTAATAAAAATAAAATTTAAACTGATTGTGCTATTTATTTTTTATAGGGAGTCTCTAATTCCACCAGGACAGTTTTACTACTCATGATAATAAAAATAATTTTCTTTAGCTTAAACGCTTCAAATCTTTAATCGAAAACAATAATTAGACATACTAGTATTCGTTATTGCATGCAAAATATGTATCTGTAATCCCTTAATTATTCTCTGGATATGTATTGTAGTCCTTTCCCTATAATCTGGGTCACCACTGATATCCTCTGTTCAAAGCATTTCACAATCTTGTTCTTATCAAGAGGCAGACAGTGCTTTCACAGCTGAACTTGCCATAGTCTTATGAGGCTTCACCCACAGTATCACCAAGCCTACTTTTGTAACCTACACTTCCTTTCGCACATGGCTTGAGTGACTGCATGTCTGAGAAGATTAAGCAATGCCAACAGATGTGTATGACAGAGCTATTTATCTCAGACAGCTCTCTCAGGAAGGTAATGAAGTTATTATTAAAGTGTTGCACAAAGTGTTAACTCAACTGCCATTTTATAATAGTACCCTTTATATTGTTGTTTGGCTTTTAAAAATCTATTAAATGCATAATAAAGAAAGGCATGTTAAAGCTACATGTATTTCCAAGTGATAATACACCTTTGGTGCCATAGAGCAGTAAATTCTCAACATCATGAAGTATGCTACTGTACATTTTTAACAAAATAAATTTAGTTTTACTTGGATTTCTGTATTGTATTCACTAGATGGCACTATCAAAGTACTTCTAAATCCATAAGTTCTCAACAATATTTTCTGGTATTAAAAAAATAGAATTTAGGTTTCTATGTACTTAGAAAAATACATAACGCTAAAATTGTCTTTGAACGCAGACTTTAAAAATGTCATCAAAACAATCAAGATGTCCCAAATTAGCTTCTGAAACTGCAAGTCCTGAGACTGAGTATGGTACCTTTTAAAACAGTCATTCTTTCCTTCTTCAGATTTTAAAGACAATCTTCTAAAGAATTTCAAATACACCTTCAATGGGCAAAGCTGTATGCATACATCTTGTAAGGTTAACACCACCATCAGAGAAGGGAGATTCAAAATAGTGTTGCTGAAGCTGACTGTTTCTTTCCTAACAGGTTAAGGTAGCTTAGTGAGAGGTGAGTGAGAATAGAGAGCCTTAGGGGGACAGAAGTAATACTTTAGAAAATACTTAACATAATTTTGAGGCTTCAATCGATTCATTTGGGATTAAACAGAGTTTAGTGTCTACTGACTTCAAATTTAATCTCCACTACTAATAAAAGTTGAACGGTATTTATAATCTCTTATAACTACATTTCCTCTTTGTTAAAATGTGTATAGTCAAAACTTTATCTTCAAGTGTTTTTAATCTGAAGAAATTTTATTAGCATACTTTGCTTTTATTTCTATTTTAACTTATGTAATCATTATATTTAAGTTGTTAATTATACTGTTAAAGGCTAGAAATATACAGAAAGTCCCATCAACAGTTATCAGCGACATCCTGCTACCTCCCTCATTTAGAACTAATAGTCCCTATTAGTTCTTATGGGAAAATGTGCTTCCATTAGGGAAATTAGCTGTAGGTGTGGCTCCCGAATAACACATTGCTCCGTAACACAAAACCAGCCTATAAAAAAAAACATAGTTCAGTCCTACTGCAACAAAGCAGCTTTTATGAAGAATCACAAATCAGATGGAGCTGCCAAAATGCAGCATTTCTGTACCAAGATTTCCCTCCTTATCTTTTTCCAATTAGTCTCTTTGCCAACGTTTAGCTAAGACATTAAATTGAGTCTTTTGCTGCTGGGGCAAGACCAGTGTAGATATTCTTACACTGAACATGAAAGGTCCCTGGTCAGAGGACTCCCTCTAAGAGGACTCCCATTGGGTTATTTAACCCCAGGAATGTCTGTGGATGTTTCAGCTTTCAGCCACTGTAGGAAAATGGCCAAGTGCTGGATGAGATATTCTGGACAGGCAGGTGGAATCTTAAGTTGTACCATGTCAGAAGAAGCTGATTTCATACTCTCAGGTTAAGGAATGCCCTGCCCTTTCTCCAAATGGTTTATTGCCCCTGAAAACAACAATCTTTTTCTTCCTCAAAATTTCAATGTAGATCTGCATTAAAGGTTTAGATGTAAAAAGTGCATGTACCATAAATAAAAATTACTTCCAAAAACATCCCCTTATGTATGAAACTTTTATACTTTAACCTCGCCTTTTCTTCAGAAACTTTAATCAGATATTTGTCAATGTCATATGAGTAAATAAAAGGTAATTTGTATTCATTAAAACAGAGAATATATCCAGTGAAAAATTATACAAATGAGATTTCCAGAAATCTGTACAATATAGACATTTTAAAATGTCTTAAGTATATATGTACAATATTCATGATAGAAAGCCTATGTTCTTGAGGTAGTATTGAGGAAGCAGGATGGAAGGAGAGCATCTACTATACAAATGTAGTGTCATTATCTATACATAAATCATCTCGTTTTATCCTCACAGTAACTCTAAGAGAGTTAGTATTATCATCAAAAATCAAAAAAACAGTTGAGGAAATAGAGTACCACAAATAAGAGTCAGGAGAAAAAGCAAAACAAAACAAAATTACAGAATCAAACCAACCCAGTCATAATATATGATAAAAGAACAGGAAACCATAAAAATTGACAAGGTGTATTTTTTTAAAGCCAAAAATCTTAATGAAAAAATAATTAAATGACAAACTCAATAAATGGGTTAAACATTTAGCACATTAGATAGTTCATAGAAAAAGAAACTGGGATGGGCACTAAAATATGAAAAGATATTCAACCTCATTAGATACCACAGAAATGTAAATTTAATCCACTGAGAGTCATTTTAAAATCCACCAGACTGGGCTTCCCTGGTGGCACAGTGGTTGAGAGTCTGCCTGCCGGTGCAGGGGACACGGGTTCGTGCCCCAGTCCGGGAAGATCCCACATGCCACAGAGTGGCTAGGCCTGTGAGCCATGGTCGCTGAGCCTGCGTGTCCGGAGCTTGTGCTCTGCAACGGGAGAGCCCACAACAATGAGAGGCCCGCGTACCGCAAAAAAAAAAAAAAAAAAAAAAAAATCCACCAGACTGGCATACTTTTGCAAAGTCTGACAACATTAAGTCAAGAATACAGAATAAGTGATTCATATAGTGCTGGTGAGAATGAAAACTGCAATAACAGCTTTGGAAAATAACTTGATATTATTTGCTATTTACAACATGGACTCATACTATTACCCAGGAACTACACACCTAGGTATAAACCCTAGAGAGGTTTTGCATATATGCATCAAGAGGCATGTAAGAATGTTCAAAGTAGCCTTGTTTGTAGTATACACTGGAGACAATCTAATTGTACATCAATATTAGAAGCCCTCATTAAATTGAGGTATATATGTTTTATAATGCACATATCAACAGCATGACTTTAAAAAGTATCATTTGAACAAATAAAGAGAAAATTGAGAAAAAATACATATACTGTGGTCCTATTTATATAAGATTCAAAAGCGATAGAGGTCAGGGATGCTGATAAACATCCTACAGTGCACAAGCCCCTACCACAAAGAATTTTCCAGCCCAAAAGTCAATAGTACCAATACCGAGAATCCTCTAAAGAAAAGCATAATTAATACAAATTTCAGGAAAACTTGTAAATAAAGGATCAGCATTACAATTTTTCCTTTTTAATTTTCTTTTTTATGGATACTGTCTTTAAACTCCTGGTATCTATTTCATCTTGGATTTTTTTCATCAATTTTTATTAATTTAAAATACTGCATTAAAAATTATTTATCTTGATTACTGAGTTTTTTTGGTGCCTCCTTAAATTTTAGGCCCAAAGAACGTGCCTCATTTGCTTCACATTAGTCCCAGCCCTGGGGAGGGGTGCAGGTAGAAGGATGGGCATATAGAGCTTCAAAAATATTGATATTCTATTTCTCAAGCTGAGTCATAGTTACAGGGTTTGTTTTATTCCTTTTCTTTGAACTATAAATAGAGCTCACCTTCATTATTTTTCATGCATAATTAAAATTAAAACAAATTTAAATGATTTGGTTATGCTATAAAGACAAATTTTTAATATCTATATATCAATTGTTAGAAATATGCTATTTATTATGTATATATTAACTAGTATAAACTATTATTTAACAAATCAAATATACATTTATTTGGGTCAATATTAAGGGGACACTAAAATAAAGGCATATGATGTTTCCCCTTTAAATGCACAACTGTTATAAATGCTTATAAAATATATTCAAATACTCAACTTCTGCACACAACAGAGCTTCCTTGAATTTTTTCTTATAATTAGAAATATAAGGGAGGCATTTACTCCAACTGTGGTTTATTAATTCCTAAATGCCAGAAAGCAGTGACTTGACATGCAAATGTAACATTTCTATCTCTTCTTCTATTTCATTATCAAAATTCTCCAACTACCTTGTTCATTAGAGAGATAGAAGTGTTTCATTAATCCATTTCTGACTTCCATGAGGACGTTCACTCAAGCAATTGCTTTCCATTCTTTCCCCCACTAGGTAAAAAATGAAAATCAAGTACATATTCATTACATGATTATTTCTTCTTTACAATTAATGGCCATGAACTTGTAATCTAAAATTAGAAAAACAACTTGTTACAACAAAGTATAACCTTTTTCCTTCTCCTTTACTTGACTGTCTTGTTTCTTATTTCCATTAAATGCTCAAGTGGCATTGAAAGAGTTTTCATTACTAAAACTGGCTTTCCACCAGATTTTTCTTTGCTTTATCCCAAATGTCAATACAAATTGTTTTTCCTTTTAAAAAATGCAGACAAGCTGGATTTAAGTTATACTCTGCTATTGACATGTCTGGTGTTGGCACTGTATTTCACTGTTCTATTCCAGGCCATCATATATACATGAACACACATGTGTGCCCGCACAAACACACACACACACACTCCACAAAAGTTAACTTCTGAGATCTGAAAGCTAATTAGAAACTCAACCCAATCTCATCCTCCAAACCTCAAAGCAGATTAGTGAGTGTTGTGTGAGCCTCCCAAAGCTGAGGACGTGGAAGAGGGATGTAAACAGAGGTCAAGTAAATATATATCAGTTAACCTTTTTTCAGCAAAGCAGACATTACAAATTGGTCACAGCAGCCTTTCCATTTAATCACGAACATAAATCAGAATATTTCTTAAAAAAAAAAAAACAAGAGGAGGTCACCACCAATTCATCTGAATTGTTATTTGATATATGAGTCTAATTGTCTTCTCTGACCAATGAGAAAAGTGGCAACGTCCTAAGGCTTCCTGTCAGATCAAGTCAAATCTTCCTAAGTAGTCATAATGTGGGAAATCAAACCACATGCATATAATCATGGTCTATTACGTGTCCAGGCCGTTGGTGGTTAGACAACATAGATCTTCATTTAAGAAAGAAATGCAAGGGAAATATTGACAGTACAAAAATGCTATGACTAAGAAAGTGGAGCAGTTTAAAGAACTTCTAAGATGCTTAACTGGCCCTTTGGAAACTTTCTTAGCAGAAATGGTTCCCTAGCAGTAGTCAAGTGGCTTGAAACACCAACTTTATTCATAGACACTCATATTTATAAGGTTTATTGTTTCTTGGTTTGGTTACTCATATTTTTTGATACTGTAACATAAATTTAGTGATTGAGGTATTACAGTTATTAAGGAGCTTCTATTGTGGCCAGAATTTTTTTTTTTTCATTAAACAAGAAGGAAAACAGAGAGCTAGTGCTTCTGAAAGTAACCTTTACATATTTCTGGACACTTGTTTATATATAAGACCTTTGTAAAAATTGACTTTTAAAAATACTAACAATTTAATAGATATTTAAAACAAATGAATAAATAAACAAAAACCCAAACAGTAAGCTATGTCTTCTCTGTACCTCCCTATCTTAACCTGTACCTACTGTTCTCTTAGTTGTCACTACTCAAGAATTTTGAAAGAAGTGGTTGCTACATCTATTTTTTAAAAATTTTTGGTTATACGATAAAATATTTTAAAATGTGGTATGTGTCTTGGGGGAGCTATTTAATTTTTCACTATTAAATTTCTAGCCTTAGTTTTTTTAATTAGGCAGTGAATTTGATAAACTTTATTCACTATAAATGCCAAGATCTAAGGGGCTTCATAAACAAGGTCACTCAATCACCTTTCAATGTTAGAGATATAGTTTATACAACCTGGGATTGAAGTGAATCACTAGAAACACACCAGAGTTTTTAATCTGAAACCATTTACATAATAATTAGAGTATCTATTATTAATCTATCTATATGCATACAGGATTGTCTGGAATGATATTCATCAAATGTGTGGGTTATATATGGATAAAGATTCTTGAAGATTTATAACATTTTTCTTGTTCTTTTCTACATTGCTTGAATTGCTTAACAATAATCATATACTCATTACTAAAACATTGATTATTACTTGAATCAAAATAAAATGTGTTAACAGACAAATCTTGAAGTTAAACAATATAGTAAGAATACTGCATTTGACACAGTTAATTATATATGGGGAGAACATTAAAAGTAAAACAAAAAAATCATTGCTGCATTTCATTTTCCCAGTAACCTTGTGCTGAATAACAAGCTGGTGCACCAGATGAAATGTTAAAGCCCAAATTAAAAGCTGTACCAGGAGTCAAACTACTTAATCAAAGATGTTTCCAAATAATGATATATTAGAAAGAAGTGAAGGAAGGTCCAATAGGCATCTTCATTTATCTCTCAGGTGAAAAAAATGGACTGAGATGTAAGAAAACTCGATTTATGCTGTCCAAGTGAATTCTCCAACAAATAAAACTCTTAATATTGTGTAAAAATCCATAGTTAAGGTAATTTAAGAAGAAAAGTTATTTCAAATAGTCTATCTCCAATGTTGCAGCACATTTTTTTTTAGCATTAGCATCATGAGTTTGTGTATGTAAATATTTCTCGGTGCCTGCTCTTGCAGGAATATTCCTTAAACATGAGTCTGTCTGAAGACTTTTCCCAGCCTCAGATTTGGTAGCTAATTTGTATTTATGCTGAAATCATTGGCATTAATTGGGTTTAACCTCCTTCTGATTTCTGTGTCAGCAAAGGAATATAACTTAAATTCCAGGAGGAATGAGAGGCCTATTTGTCTAGAGTTAATTCCTTCAGGGTAAATAGTTGGGAGAAAAGGTGTCTGTAAATTGTATAGCAAGTTTTAGTAAAGATTTAGAACCCAAATCGGTTCTAGATTTCTTATTAATCAGATGAATTTTTAAAACTTTAATTAAAAAAATGATATTGCTTATACATGAAATCTAAAAAAACACTGGTACAGATGAGGTGTGTATATAGATATATATGTACACACACACACACACATTGGAGTATTAGTTAGCCATAAAAATGAATGAAATGATGACATTGCCAGCAACATGGATGGACCTAGAGATTATCATACTAAATGAAGTAAGTCAGATAAAGACAAATACCATATGATAGCACTTATTTGTGGAATCTAAAAATATGATACAAATGAACTTATTTACAAAACAGAAAGAGACTCACAGACATAGAAAACAATCTTATGGTTACTAAAGGGAAAAGGGGCTGGGGAGAGATAAATTAGGAGTCTGGTATTAGCAGATACACACTACTATACATAAAACAGATGAACAACAACAACCTACTGTATATATCACAGGGAACTATATTCAATATCTTGTAATAACCTATAATGGAAAAGAATCTGAAATACATATATCTGAAATATATATATCTGAATCACTTTGCTATATACCTGAAACTAACACAACATTGTAAATCAACTGTACTTCAATAAAAAAAATTTAGTTAATGGAAAAAAATCACTTTGACAATACAGCTTATTGGAAATTTTAATAATGATTTTTCATTTTAAGAGAGTTGATAGTAAGATTTGAAACTTCTATATTTACTGCTTTTAAAGCAATCTTAGCCATATCAGTATTCTATATTTATTTGCATTGTGCTTCTTGTCTCTTCAATTTTAGTTTCCATTACTTCTGTTTCTTGTACTCAAGTAGAATAATTTATTTCTTCCTAGTAAACCCATACTGTATGCATGACCCGTGAATATAAATATCACAAACATTCAAAGAAAAGGAAGGAATTGTACTGTACACTCAATATCATTTTTATATTATAGAAAAAAGTATTAAGACTAGAAATCTATAAAACATGGATTCTAGAACTATCCTTTCCTCTAGAGAATTTTTTAAGCTCCTGGTTTTCATTCTCAGTATCAGTAAAAATGAATACATTGAACACAATGTTTGAAAGGTTCTCTACAGTTCTGAAATAGTAATAAAAAATTTATTTATAATCCACTATTCCTTAGGGTCCTGAGCCCATAGGTATATATTTATTTTTATGAATGCATTAAGACTAATACTGCATATAATTTCTTTATATAAGAGTTAAGGGATTGTTCCCTTTTGGTATGTTTATGTAGATGTATTTTTAAGAAGCATTAAATACATCTATAGTCCTTTTTAATAGATTTGTCTAATATTTATAAAGCAACTAAGTTATTAGACCAGTATTCATGGTCACTATACAGTTATCTTCTTCTCACTTCCCACCTGGTATATTAGTATTATAAAACAAGTTATTTTTAAAGCAAATATTGAGCTTCTAGACCATAAATACTTTGTATTATCTTGATATATAAATGTTCTTCTTATAATTATTAAATTTGGAAAAAATTATAATAAACACAATTAGAGATGCTAACAACAACGTTCTCTAATGGACCAAACATATTACTTATAGCAGAGATAGAAAATTGTGAGGAGAAAAATACCTGCTAAACTTTCAGGTTACAGAAGTGTGAATTACCCATTATCACAATGCATAAAACCAGAGCCTGCAAAATTGTCCACTTTTCACTTATTACTGATATTTAATATTTTGAGAGTTAAATAGATGAGAAATTAATTTTATGAAGTCATTTTTAACTCAGACCTTTTCCTCTCATTTTTGACAACTTATTCTGCTATGAAAAGTTCAGATATCATACAGGATTACTCTTGTATAAAGGTATTTGCTAATACAAGGCTAATACACTTGTTTTATTGTATTAGCCTTTTTTATTATGAAAATGCAGTAATCTTAATCTGTGTGAAACAGAACATTACTAGAAATTCCCCACATATTTGTAAAACAAAAACAAACCAAACAATATTTTTGGCCAACTTTACCTAAGTTTTCTTAGCGTTCTATGTATTTGTTATCAGTCTTTTCATTTCAATAAACCTGGCTGTCAAACCAGTTTAATGTAGTGAAATGATACCAGTGGACATTTGAAAACATCTTACGATTTAAAATATATTTTTCCTATTCACTATGGCATATCCTCCTTTCCAAAACTGTATCAATACCTCTAATTTGTTTTGTAGTAACCCAAGGCACAGAAACCACAAGTGATTTGCCTAAAGGGCTCACTGAGGCAAAAAGAGGCATAAAAGAGACATGAGTTGGAAAAAAACAAAGGAAAATGGCTTCATTCAGTTCCTAGTAGGTGTACTTCTGAAATATACAAAATAGTTGGTAATTTTGCACTCTGTAATGACAATAAAGCAGTTTAAGAAAAAAAGAAAAGAAAAAAAACCAAAAAAACAAGGAAGGGTACTTAATTCCATTAGATTCCTATTCACCAAATTTTGCAAAAGCTCCAAGAAAGGTGAAAAAGTGTTGTTCCATCCTGGTGCCAGGGCTGTGAGGGGGAGGGAGGCAAGGAGTGTTGAAAAGGAAGTGTCAGGGTTGTATGCCTGGCCAGAGGGAAAGAAGTAAAAGCCTGGTTGCATTGAGACTTGATTCAATTCTTTGCTTATCCCTTTTGCAAAAGATATTTAAAATGGGAGTCTAAAAGCAGGGAAAAACATGGTCTGAGAGTAACACCATCCCATCCATTAACTGTCACATTAATACTGAGGATAAATGCTTCTTTGGCAAGAACATTTCTTAAGTATTAACTAAATCCAATAAATAATGTAATGTCCCTTTTAAGAGCTAGTATTCATGGTTTTCAATTTAGGTAGCACCTGGAAATAAGTTTGGGTAGATTGGAATAAGAGATGTATGCCTATTTAACACAGATCTGGCTAATGCAGTTAATGAAAGCAAATAAGAAAATGAATGAGTCATTGGGAAGAACAACTTCACTGAGAAACTCTTTTATGCCAGGTATCATGCTGGTACTGTGCTAGGTACTCAATTCCGACCACAGTTTAAGTTTTGCATCATTTCCATTCAGGGTCTGCTATATAATTTGTGGGTTCTAGTGCAAAATGAAGATGCGGGGCCCCAACTGGGGTGGGAAAGTCAATGTCCCCTTCCCACTGGCTTGCCACTCCAATCCATAGTGGACTGATGACTCAAGGGGATTGCAACCTTCTCATTGGAATCACTCACTACCTGGATGAGGGTGGGTGAGAGGTCCCTGTTAAAGCATCTGCTGACTGTGGAGTGTTGCTGCCAGCCTAGGTGTGGTATGGCCACCGTTCTACCTGCTCCATGTAGCACATGTTCAATCCCCTCCCACCCTGCACCCGTACCTAGATCCCCAATGAGAAAAGAGGGCAGTAGTGGAACAGGGACCTCCCTGCAACGGTCACCCCTGGTGGAGGGTGGCAGCAGTCATATAGCAGGGTCCATAGAAGGAAAAGGTGAGTCGAGAGGAGGCAGATAAAAAGCCATGCAGATCCCAGGGAGACAGGAAGTGGGAGGTGGAACAGTGCCTGGGTGAAGCTCTAAGCACCCAGAGAATGCTTTGCTTCCCTTAAGACTTCACTTACTAAACAAGTTCAAAGATAAAATTATTATGAATATCAAGATCACATCCACAAATCATTAAGTCCTAAATGCTAAGCACAGGACCTTGTGTAACTACACTGTTCACATGCCCATGTAGTCAGCCCAGTTTCCACTGTGCAGATGGAAAAAGTGCCCAAAGTCCTTTTTGTCAGCAGGAGATAAAATGTGTGCGTGTGTGTGTGTGCATGTGTGTGTGTGTGTGTGTGGTTGTGTATGAACAAGGGTGGAATCAGTACTAATTTTAGTTTTTTCCACTATGTCTAACTGCTCCTATATATTTACCACTCCTAAAATTAATGAAGGTATTTTACAGTATACTCCTTATATTTCATCTTTTTGGAGTAAATATAAAGGAGTTAGGAAAAGAAATAGATATAAAGAATATAGAGTTTATTTTGGAAGACTGATAAAATATAAATATCTTTGGCCTACCTAACAAAACTCTCTTCTATCAGCAAATAGGCAATGATAAATCTACATAAATATATAAGTATAAATATATATATATTTTCTCAAGTTATCAGGCTCAATGTTGACTACCATATGAAGTTCACAGGAAAAGTTATAAAGTGGAAGCTAATATTTTAACTTGTCAAAAAGATTTTTCATCATACCTACATATATGTTTTCATGTGGAAATCACTTATTCAGACTTAGTTTACTATTATCATCATCTCTGGTCTAGTATGATTCAAAAAGAAGTGAAATCACACGTCTAGAAGCACTCCACAGAAAATATTATGATAAGTAGAGAATTACAGCTTCTACAAAGCCACTGAAATAAAGAAAGCTCAAAAATGATGTTGGACTAAAAACAGGTTGAAAGGCATTAAACAAATACACAAATCAATGGTCAAATACTCCTCAGAAGAGCATGACAGAAATAATTTAAACAATTTCTATGTTCGATTTCACATTTATATGAAAATTATTTTAATCTTACGATTTTAAAAATACTTTTACCCAATAAACTTTTAACTTTCCTATGCAATCTCTCAGTGGTAAAGCTATCTGAGACTTGGCTCAAATATCACTTTCTCTTATTTACATTGACTAACCACCTTTCTCCACATGCAGACTATGTAAGGTGTCGCTTCCCAGTGCTTCCTGGGAGTCCTTTACACAGCCTTCATTTAGCATTCCGGTGCTAAATGATATTCAACCTCTCTCCTCCTCTTAGCTCTCAACAATTTCTGGAAAAAGATGAATCTGTGTTCTTTGTTTGTTTGCTAGTTTCTGTATCATCTGTGCTTATTAATATGTCTAATACATACTAGAATTTCAACAACTGTAATTAGCTCTAACCATGAAGCTAACCATGTTTGGTAGAAAGTGACTTTTTCAATGTAAGAAAACCTATCAGAGCTACTCCCAGAGCACAGTAAATATTTGCCATTCCATACCTACTCTTCACAATTTTAGTAAAGGTAGAATTTCTCATCTGCCATGTAATCAATTCTGTTTTCTTTTTGATAAAAAGGGGGAGTTTTTTTAACAATTAAAAGCAAATGAAACTAAAGAGAATATGTATTATCTCTATACAATTTTTTTTTTTTCAGGACGTGGGCCTCTCATTGTTGTGGCCTCTCACGTTGTGGACTACAGGCTCCAGACGCGCAGGCTCAGCGGCCATGGCTCACAGGCCCAGCCGCTCCGTGGCATGTGGGATCTTCCCAGACCGGGGCACAAACCTGTGTGCCCTGTATCGGCAGGCAGACTCTCAACCACTGCGTCACCAGGGAAGCCCTATACAATTTTTTTAAAAAAATTAAAAGCAAATAAATCTAAAGAGAATATATATTATCTCTATACAAATTATATACTTTCATAAAATTATAATATAAATATATTATATATTTTATATATTATGTATCATATATATTCATATGTTATACATTATAAATTTTATATACTGTATGTATAAATATGTTATATATAAAGAGATATAATAGATATACTTTCTATATATAAACACATATCGAACTATATGTATATATATACATACATAATATACATATACATATATTACGCAGATGTGTATATTATATTATATATAAAACTTAACCTCAAATATACATATTTTTACATTCAAATGAACTTTATATTTACATCAGAATACTTTCAAATTGTAATTACAAAAGAGGGACTAACTGGGAATGTGAACACTAACAGAGGCATTGTTTCTTACAGAGTTCCTCAGTGGTTGATATTTCAGAAGGACTAAGAACAAAGCTTGATATTTTGCAGATACATGAGATCACTACTAACCAGCTTCCAGCAATGATTGTGATATCAGAAAAAACAAAGATAATTCCTAATTGCACTCCATAAGCTTTAATATTGTCTAATTAATTTACTGATGTACATTTTGAGTTTGCCCGTGGCTGGTGACCCACTTTGTACCTGAATAATGCATTTTATTTCTCAAATTATGCTCTTGATACTAATACCTTTCATTTACAAACTGAAGCATTAGTCAAAGACCTGATGAATGGTACTTTCCAGGTAAGAATAGTCAGTGTTTTCAGCTACAGATACAAGCCCTTAGCTTCCTTCACTCTCCGCTAAGGGACTAAGTCTTCAGTGTTACTCAAGCCTACCATGATGGACTTTCTAATGATTGTAGGGGGATCTATGTGTGTCATGGTTTGAATTATGTCCTCCAAAATTCATATGGTGAAGTCCTAACCACTAGTACCTCAGGAGGTGTGACCTTATTTGGAATTGAGTTGCTGTGGATGTAATTAGTTAAGTTGAAGTCATCCAATATGACTGATATTTTAAAAGGGGAAATTTGGACATAGGTATGCACACAGAGAGGACCCCATATGAAGATGAAGGCAGAAATCAAGGTAATGCCAAGGAATGTGAAAGATGCTAGGAAACCACCAGAGCTAGGAGGTAAGAATGGAACAGATTCGCCCTCATAGTACTGAGAAGGAAGCAGTCCTGCCAATACCTTGATCTCAGACTTCTAGCTTCCAGAATTATGTGACAATAAATTTCCTATTGTTTACAACACTCAGTTTGTGATACTTGGTTATGGCAGACCCAGCAAACTAATATGATGTGTAACTTTGAGAACTCCTTGATCTTGGCCCTTCCTGATGGTAACATGGTTCTACTCATCTAAACCTTCATGAAGCACTGGGATCTGAGAGAGATATGTAGTTCCCTGGGGCTTGAGGTTTAAACTTTTCTACATTACTAGTATGTCCTAAACATCGAGTTAAGCCAGATTATTTTCATTTTTGAAATCAAAATTAATTGTTTTGGTTGCTCTTTAAAGGTTCATCTTAGTTTTTGTTTTGTTTCATTTTGTTTAAGAATATGATATAAAACTAATATTCAATATGTATGTCAAAATGTAACAGACACTTTCAGTTTTCTATCATTGTTACTTATTTGAGTCAGTGTGGAAAGGACTGTGTAGCCTGGAGTGATTCTAGTATTAAAGCTTACTTTACATACTTATGATAATAACTCTAGGCTATCATAAATCTTGGTAGATCATCAAGAGATCTTATCTGCTGGAGGTGCCCTTGATTCCCTAGGTTGATTATGAGGAGGCATTGGGGCTGCTGGTCATGTACCTTACATGATGCGCATGAAAGACAGAGGACACTACCTGAGACAGAGAAGCTTCAAAAGCTAAATCTGGTAAATTCCAGAGTCCCTGATGAAGAGAAATTACAAACCAAAAGAGTTGACTCTAAACTGAATTTTGGATTTCCTACAAATGTAACTTACAAATGAATGGTCTCACATAAGATGAAAAAGGAAAAAAATATAAAGTTGAGGTAAGAAGGGATAAAGGAAAAGAAAGCAGGAAAGGAAGCAAGATTAATAGCAAGTAGACTAGAGAGCCTGTGAAGGAACAAACACTCAGTGAAGAAAGAAAAAAATGGAAGAGTTCATAGGAAGGGGTGATGATTGAATAAACAGAGGTGGAGTAAGGTAGAAAAAGCAAAATCCAATTACTTAAAAAATCAAGCTAAGTATATAAAAGGAATCCTGTTATCACTCTTGTACAGTTCAAGTATTATCACTCTTGTACATATCACTCTTGTGCATTTAGAGAATTATACACTCTCTATTAAGCTAGGTAGTGAGTTCTTCTTGGAGAGCAGAATTGGTGTGTGCGTGTGGATGGGAGCACATGCAGATGTGTACATTTATGCATGTGTGCCTATTTTCCTCTTTGCAGCCTCAGCCTTTAGGCAAATTGCCTGACATACAAAAGTGCTTAATAGATTCTTGTTGAAGGAGTCATCTTTGGTTAGCAATTCATAGTTATTTATTTTGTTCTGATTTGCACATCATTAGAAGAAATGTTCTTAATGAGGTATCTGGAAGGATCCACTAATCTAGAAATAATACTCTGTTCTAGAGCATTAGCAAAAAGAGAATATGACAGGGGGCTGGGTGAAATCAAATCTCTTTCTAGATGTCTCCCATTTCCCTTTTAGTTTCTTAGAAACAGAGCTCCTGGGCCACCAAAGAAAATGTCTGGCACTTGAGTAAAACAGTACAACAAAGCACCACTTTTACTAAATCTGTTTGTCTCATATTCAAGCCCTGAAGGTTTGCAAAATATGCTTCCAGCAGATGGCGTTTTGCAGAGTTAATAAAGATGTTCACATCTCCAGTGTCTTGTAATTACCTTAAGAATTAGGAAAAGGAAAATAGAAAAAAAAAGGAGTAAATTCCTTCTGCTTCCCCTCGTTTTTAGTTTCATTATCATAATCTATATCCCATTTCAATTTCCATTACTTTCAGAAGAGTACAACAGGACAATAGGCAAGGAGAGAAGTCTGTATTGGAGAGACAATTTAATTGCTCTGTTAAGAAAGAAATTCAGTTCACACAGAACAGGGCCAACCTTTTCCATTTGATCTTACAGCTCAAATGTCAGCTATGCCATATGTTTTATGTTATTTGAAAGAGCATAAATGGAAACAAAGACTTTAAACATTCCATTCTGCCTCACTATCATTTTACCCATTAAAAAAAAAATCCTCAGTGACATTTAACAAACTTAAAACAAAACAGTCCTCAGAAATATGTCAAGGTCTCTACAGACTACTCTAGTGTATGTGAAACTGGTTGACTGTTTTTAGTCAAATTCATTGAAGGTGTTGTGTATTAAATTGTTGGAAGCTTTTCAGAATTCTGGCTCGAAAAGCACATGGAAAATGAATAGTGTGGCTACTGTCGGTACCTTCATTTGCATATCAATGCCGAGAATTCTGTTGGTTTCATAGAAATGATAGTGATTGAGGGTCTAGGAATGAAAGTGAGTGGTTTGGATATACACAGTGGTCAACAGAATTCTCTCTGCTTGCATGCCAACATTTCAAATGATTTTCCCAGTAGGATAAGATGGGTCCTTCACTGTTTTGTGTGCTCTGAGGCAGCATTATGGGTTGTCTGAATAGGGCTAAAGAGGAGGATGTTTTGAATTCCCAGCCAATGATTTTTTTTCA